>NC_072477.1:85449109-85765775 GCF_027574615.1 Eptesicus fuscus
TTTACAGTAAAGGGTCATAAACAATAAAAATAATACAAGGTAACCTTAGAAATATGGGACCCCAGTCATCTGAGGCCTTTAGAACCACATCCTCACTAGTGTTCAATCTAGGAAAGACGATCAAGAAATTGTAGCAGAATAGTCCCTTCAAATAATGAGATTGAGGAAACCAAGATGGCGGCATAGGTGAAACACCTAACCTGCAGCCAGGCACAACAATTTCAAAGGCACAACTAGAGGTCAGAACGGACATCGTCCAGAACCACAGGAGAGCTGGCGGACTGAAATGCCCACAGCGGGGGGGAAGGAGAGGGCCACGGGGACAATCGGGGGAGCCGTAAAAGCCTGAGGTATGGAGAAACTGGCGGAGACACGAGCACGCGCGCCTGCGGGGAGGATGGAGCCGGAGAGGAAGGGGCGGCTGACGGCCTGGCCGGCGTTCACTGGCAGGAAGGAGATAAAGGCTCCGGAGTGCGCTAAGCGCCGGCTCCGACTGCACTGAGCGCCAGTTCCGGGCGAAACCCTGGGAAGCCAGGCGCAGGCTGGGGGAATGAACCTGGGCTGTGGGGCGCAGGCACAGAGGAGCGGGGGAAGGCAGAGCTCCAGAGGCGCGCACGGGAAGGGGCGCAAAGCACGGACTGTTGCCTGCGCCACTGAACTGCCCTAGCGGGAAGGAGACATAAGCTCAGGACCATGCTGAACCCCAGTTCCGACTGCACTGAACCCCAGTTCCGGGCGAAACCCTGGGAAGCCAGGCGCACGCTGGGGGAATGAATTTGGGCTGTGGTGGCGGAGGCACAGAGAAGCGGCGGCTCCAGACGCGCGCACTGGAAGGTGCGCAGAGGACGGACTTTTGCCTGCGCCACTGGGTGGCCCTGCTGGGAAAGAGACAGGGACGCCAGACTGCGCTGAGACCCAGTTCCAACTGCACTGAAACCCAGTTCCAGGCGAGAATCTGGGAGTCCAGATTCATTAGGGGAGGGACTGGACTGTTTGGCAGTGGGCGAAATTCCAGGGCGCGTTTCTCTCAGAGGTGTTTGCAAGGAATACAGAGGGACACAGACACAGGAGCCTCATAGGGCGGGGCTGACAGGAAGCCAAGGTTGTAGGCTCCACCCTGTAGCTCCGCCCCAGCCAAGCTGAGCAGAAGCTTTTTCCTGCTGAGTGCCTCAGGTAGTGGCTGACCCACACTGCATTGGAGACCCAGAAACGAGGGCATCTAGTGGTTGGTGGGAGATGACATCAGATTTCAATCACCTGCATAAGGGAGGCATTCTAGAGGCAGACTCAGTGAGCGCCAAGGCATTGCTGCATCAAGACCCGGCCCACAAACATGTCTCCTGCACAGCAACTCTTCCTATATGGACAAAGAGGGTCCTCACGGCCAATTGGCCTGGAGGACAATTCCTCCCAGTGACACCAACAACAATCAAGACTTAACTGTACAAAGGAGGACCAAGATGGAGACATAGGGCGGCAGCCTGATCGTTGCCTACCACAACAATATTGAGACTACGACGGGAGAGCAGAGCAGACACCAGCCAGAAAGACCGGGGGGCTGGCTGAGCAGATGCTCTACAACTAGAATAAAAGAGAGGGGTACGCAGGATGATGCTGATGCCGGTGACCCAAAGTCCACACTTTAAGAACTATGGCTCAGGCGACACAATGGCGGCCTGGAACGTGCTCGGCGCAGTTCCCCCGGCGGTCTCCGGCTGAGGGGACGGCTCCACTCGCTGCCGAGCACGGACAGACGAGCCCCTGGGAGACATGGGGTGGGAGACTCCGTGCTTGCTGACCTCCGAGTCCTTCAAGAATCTCAATGCCCCGAAGTGGCCAGGTGTGCACGCTCAGCGACTGGCCACCGTTGCAGACCCAAGGGCCGACGCAGCGACACCGGACCAGCCCACCGCCGGGCACCGGGCACACCGGAGCCTTGCCGAGCCCGCCGCCCAACGAGTTCTGCGGCAGCTGCCCTGGAGCCCTGAGAAAATGACCGAAGGAATTGCTGAGAGGGAATTGACCAACAGGAATTGGGATCAAGAAGACGAAACCCCGCTGAGACCCGAATCCAGGCGAGCCTGCGAGCCTCTGGGCTCAGATGTGGTCACACGCCTCTGGGTCTAGGTGAGGCCTCACGCCCATGGGTTTGGGTGAGGCCACACGCCCCTGGGTCCAGGTGAAGCTGGATTCCGGGTTCGGGTGAGGCCATGTGCCCCTGGGTCCGGGCGAATCTGAACCCTGGGTCCGGGTGAGGCCGTGGGCCCCTGGATCCGGGTAAGGCTGGGTCCCGAGTACGGGTGAGGCCGTGAGCACCTGGATCTGGGTGAGACCACGCGACCAGGGGTCTGAGAGAGGTAACGCGCCCCTGGGTCCGGGTGGCTTCGTGCACCTAGGTCCAGGTGAGGCCACGTGCCCCTGGGTCTGAGAGAGGCCACGCACCCCTAGGTCCGGGCGAGACCATGTGTCCCTGGATTTGGGTGGGGCCTTGTGCACCTAGGCCCGGGTGGGGCCGCGTGCCCCTGGGTCTGGGGGAGGTCAGGCGTCCCTGGGTCCGGGCGAGACCGTGTGTCCCTGGATCCGGGTGAAGCCTCGTGCGCCTAGGCCCGGGTGAGGCCACGTGCCCCTGGGTCTGGGGGAGGCCAGGCATCCCTGGGTCCGGGTGAGACCGTATGTCCCTGGATCCAGGTGAGACCTTGTGCACCTAGGCATGGGTGAGGTCACGTGCCCCGGGGTCTGAGAGGCCAAGCGTCCCTGGGTCCGGGTGAGACCATGTGTCCCTGGATCCGGGTGAGGCCGCGAGCACCTAGACCCGGGTGAGCCCAAGTGGCCCTGGGTCTGGGAGAGGCCAAGCGTCCCTGGGTCCGGGTGCGACCATGAGTCCCTGGAGCCGGATGAGGCCTCGTGCACCTAGGCCCGGGTGAGGCCACGTGCCCCTGGGTCTGGGAGAGGCCAAGCATCCCTGGGTCCGGGTGAGACCATGTGTCCCTGGATCCGGATGAGGCCTCGTGCACCTAGGCCCGGGTGAGCCCAAGTGGCCCTGGGTCTGGAAGAGGCCAAGCGTCCCTGGGTCCGGGTGAGACCATGTGTCCCTGGATCCGGGTGAGGCCTCGTGCACCTAGGCCCGGGTGAGGCCACGTGCCCCTGGGTCTGGGAGAGGCCAAGCGTCCCTGGGTCCGGGTGAGACCATGCGTCCCTGGATCCGGATGAGGCCTCGTGCACCTAGGCCCGGGTGAGCCCAAGTGGCCCTGGGTCTGGGAGAGGCCAAGCGTCCCTCGGTCCGGGTGAGACCATGTGTCCCAGGATCTGGGTGAGGCCTCGTGCACCTAGGCCCGGGTGAGCCCAAGTGGCCCTGGGTCTGGGAGAGGCCAAGCGTCCCTCGGTCTGGGTGAGACCATGTGTCCCTGGATCCGGGTGAGGCCTCATGCACCTAGGCCCGGGTGAGCCCAAGTGGCCCTGGGTCTGGGAGAGGCCAAGCATCCCTGGGTCCGGGTGAGACCATGTGTCCCTGGATCCGGGTGAGGCCGCGTGCACCTAGGCCCGGGTGAGCCCAAGTGGCCCTGGGTCTGGGAGAGGCCAAGCGTCCCTGGGTCCGGGTGCGACCATGTGTCCCTGGATCCGGATGAGGCCTCGTGCACCTAGGCCCGGGTGAGCCCAAGTGGCCCTGGGTCTGGGAGAGGCCAAGCGTCCCTCGGTCCGGGTGAGACCATGTGTCCCTGGATCCGGGTGAGGCCTCGTGCACCTAGGCCCGGGTGAGCCCAAGTGGCCCTGGGTCTGGGAGAGGCCAAGCATCCCTGGGTCCGGGTGAGACCAAGTGTCCCTGGATCCGGGTGAGGTCGCGTGCACCTAGGCCCGGGTGAGCCCAAGTGGCCCTGGGTCTGGGAGAGGCAAAGCGTCCCTGGGTCCGGGTGCGACCATGTGTCCCTGGATCCGGATGAGGCCGCGTGCACCTAGGCCCGGGTGAGCCCAAGTGGCCCTGGGTCTGGGAGAGGCCAAGCGTCCCTCGGTCCGGGTGAGACCATGTGTCCCAGGATCTGGGTGAGGCCGCGAGCACCTAGACCCGGGTGAGCCCAAGTGGCCCTGGGTCTGGGAGAGGCCAAGCGTCCCTCGGTCCGGGTGAGACCATGTGTCCCTGGATCCGGGTGAGGCCTCGTGCACCTAGGCCCGGGTGAGCCCAAGTGGCCCTGGGTCTGGGAGAGGCCAAGCATCCCTGGGTCCGGGTGAGACCATGTGTTCCTGGATCCGGGTGAGGCCGCGTGCACCTAGGCCCGTGTGAGCCCAAGTGGCCCTGGGTCTGGGAGAGGCCAAGCGTCCCTGGGTCCGGGTGCGACCATGTGTCCCTGGATCCGGATGAGGCCTCGTGCACCTAGGCCCGGGTGAGCCCAAGTGGCCCTGAGTCTGGGAGAGGCCAAGCGTCCCTCGGTCCGGGTGAGACCATGTGTCCCTGGATCCGGGTGAGGCCTCGTGCACCTAGGCCCGGGTGAGCCCAATTGGCCCTGGGTCTGGGAGAGGCCAGGCGTCCCTGGGTCCGGGTGAGACCATGCGTCCCTGGATCCGGGTGAGGCCTAGTGCACCTAGGCCCGGGTGAGGCCACGTGCCCCTGGGTCTGGGAGAGGCCAAGCGTCCCTTGGTACGGGTGAAGCCAGATCCTGGGTCCGGGTGAGGCCGTGCGCCCCTGGATCTATCCGGGTGAGGCTGGGTCCCAGGCCCGGGTGAGACCACGCGCCCCTTGGGTATGGGTGAGACCACGTGCCCCTTAGTCTGGGTGACGCTGTGCCCCTGGGTTCGGCCGAGACCAAACCAGAGGGAGTCGGACCTCCATTACCACCATTTGTCCACCATCCAGAGCTGAGGGGTCAGTGCTGACATGTACACATAAGGAACTACTAGACATTGAAATTGGGTCTCAAAAGAACTGTTGGTCCAGGGGGAAGCTCGCTACAGATTGATTCATTTGCCTGTCAGCATAACTATTATTGCTCGTCTCACATTCAGTTCTTATTAGTATATATCTAGTGACATATGATCTCGCTCATCTAGGGGAAATGATGAACAACATAGACTGAGGAACAAGAACAGAACCAGAAGCAAGGAGGCATCGATCGGACTATCGGGCCTCAGAGGGAGGATAGGGGAGGGGAGGGGGAGGGTGGGGGGGAGGGGGAGAGTTCAACCAAAGGACCTGTATGCATGCATATAAGCCTATCCAACGGTTAAGTTCAACAGGGGATTGGGGCATGCGTGGGGAGAGGGGTGGGATGGGAATGGGGGGATGAGGACAAATATGTGACACCTTAATCAATAAAGAAATTAAAAAAAAAAAAATAAAAAAAAAAATAAAGTGTTGAGAGAGGGGAAAAAAATCTCAGCCACCGAGAATTTTATACCCTGCAAAATTATCCTCCAAAAATGAAGAAGGAGTACTTTCTCAGACAAACAAAAAGTTCGAGAATTTGTTGCCAGTGCACGTACCTTGTAAGAAATGTTAAAAGATTTCTAAAGAGAAAAAAAATAATAAAGGTCAGCAACTCAGCTCTACATAAAGGAAAAAAAAAGTATCAAAAAAGGAATAAGTGAAGATAAAATATACATTACCAATTACCAAAACATTTTTTAAATTTTTAAAACATCATATTTTATCTAATAAGATCCTGGATAAGGATCTTATAAATTATTAGAGTCCAGACAATGTAACTCAGTGGTTGAGCATCGACTTGTGAACCAGGAGGTCATGGTTCGGTTCCTGGACAGAGTACATGCCTGGGTTATGGCTCTATCCCCACCAGGGGGTGTGCAAGAGGCAGCCAATCGATGATTCTCTTTCATCATTAATGTTTCTATCTATCCCTCTCCCTTCCTCTATCTAAAATCAATATTATATAATACATATTTTTTAAAAGAAAAAAAAAAAAAAAAAAAAATAATGAGATTGAGGATTAGAGAGGGTAACATTTGGATATAGCAGAATAGCCCCTCCTACCTCCAGTAACTAGGGAAAGGAATGGTAAGTGAGAAGGGACAAAAGAGTAAACATGTTGATCATTCATCATAGACCATGTGTTTGTTAGTTTGCTTAATGTATCATTTTAGTTATAGGGTTGAGGCAGGAATCATCTCTGATTTCTGTCTAAGACCCAATTAAAAGTGACTTAGAATGTAATGTGTTGGAGTCTGTGCAGGGAGAATATTGAATGCCCCAACACTTTTATGACTTGCTACTAACCCCGAAGGCAAGCCTCAAAACTAGTTCTTTGCTTCTCTACAAGAAAATAATATAGTCCCCTGTAAGTAACCTTTTTTAAATAACCAAGGTTTCATCAAATGTGGAGTAACTATACAATAATCAAGTAGATGATCAAAAGAAATTCATCCCCTGTTCTAAACAGGTCATAACGGAAAACTAATCGCCAACATTTACAAAAAAGACAAGGGTAGAGTGTTTGAATAGTGAGACAAAAAAACACACATTATAAAGCAAAGGCCATTTCATTTGGTCTTTGAAATTACTGCTTCGGGATTCCTGTGCCCTGGTTAAGAGGAAGTGAATGTTAAAAGCTATAATTCTCATCTTGCACAAGGAGGAGGCCATTTGCTACCTCTATAAGAATTCTTTGAATAATCATGCAAAATCAGAAAGAAAGGGAAAAGCCCTCGCAAAGAAAGCATTTGCCATCCTACTAGAATAAAACCAGAATTAGAACTGTTTCTAGCAATTACTGGGATAGTAAATGTTTGGTGTTCTGATTTAGAGGTGATTCAGTCCAAGCATAGGCCCCATATGCTTTTATTCTTTCTAACTCATTGTCATCAAGCTTAGTCCTCCCCAGGGTCCAAAACCTACCTCTAGTCTGAGACAGCCTACGTTTTCATCAGGATGACACAAACAAATACCTTCCACTCTGAAGTCCAAACATGGTCATTAATAGGAACTATAAGTGATGGGTACAGGCTGCTAGTTTTTGTTTGCATTGATTCATGACACAGATACTGAGTAATTTCCATGTCTCTACTGGGCCTTGGAAACGCTGAAGTGAATGACACCTTGTCTTTGTAGAGCTTTCAATACAAAGTGATAGATAAATTCATAGCAATCAGTGGTATGGGAACACAGAAGATCGTGGTCTGGGAACACAGAGAAGAGAGGCTTAAGAAGACTTTGGAAAGTCAGTGAATCTTCCACTAGTTTCCAAAAAAAACAAACAATAACTTTGAGAAGGGGTTCATATTTGAGTAAAAATTTCTGTTTATGTATGTTGCTTTTTTTGTGTCTAAGTACTCTAGAAACCTAAAATATTTTTCCCCTGAGTGCTGCCATCCTATGCTGCAATAGGTTGAATGATTCTGGCCCTGAAGACCTGCTGATAGCCTATGAAGGAATGAATGTTTGTTTCCCCCTAAAATGCATATGTTGAAATCATACCCCAGGCTGTGATGGTATTAGGAAGTGGGGTCTTTGAAAGATTATTCGAATTAGGTGAGGTCATAAAAATGGAGCCCTCAAGAATGAGATTAGTGCCCTTATCAGAGAAAGATTGCTTCTCCTCTCTCTACTCTCTGCCACATGAGGGTACCGTGGGAAGCCAGAAGTCTGCAGCCAGGAAATGACCGTGCTTGCACTCTGATCTTGGTTTCAGCTTCCAGAATTGTGAGGAATACAGTTCTGTTGTGTATAAGGCACCTAGTGTATGGTATTTCATTATAGCTGTCCAAGCTAAGACATGGCCCCTTGACTACCTTCACTTAGTCTTATTGGTCTTATCATCTTATTATGCTTCATCTTATGGGTTCCATGCTGTCTGAATTCTTGTCCAGGCTCAGTACAAAGGCAGTGTTGGGCACAGATCCAGTTGAGAAGCTGGCCTTCATCATTGTCTTTAATCAAAGCACAATGTCAGCTTTGTCTCTTTTATTGTTCGAATAGCCTGCACTAATCTAATTTAACATTTTTGTCCTTCTATTCATTTTCTATAGCTATCATTCCTTTGATACTTTATTACTTATTTTTTTCAGAAGAAATAGTTTTTATCCAAAGTGGCAGGAGTAGAGGTGGAGAAGAAACTGATTGCAAAAGATTTATCTAAGCATAGAACCAATTAGTATAATTTCAACAACATAAAATGTGTCTATTATGTGCCAAGTATAGGCAACTTAAATTTGGAGTATGTAACTTGACATATATGCAAATTGAATGAATGAAAGAATGAATAGATGAGTGCATGGATGGGAAAACAGTCAGTCAAGGCAGGTACCTCTGTCCTCTAGCATCTCATAAAAGGAAAACAGATCACACACCTAGTGGAATATGGGCCATAACCGCAGCTGCCATGTTGTCTAAACCAACACTGCCAAGTACTGGCATGTTTATGTGGGTATTTGAAACTGAGATTGCCGGAGAGCTAGTATTTTAGGGGGAAACAAACATACCTATAACACAAGACTAAGTAAAATCTTAAAAGAACAAATTAATTCTGACCAGGAAAATAGGGATGTCAACACAAAGGAGTTAATATGTGTGTTGGCTGTGAAGGGTGAGCAGGATTATTCCATTAATCAACCAAGAAGAGCAAAGCATTGAGACAGAACCCTGTGAGCAAGGTGCAGACAGAGCAACCCTGCGATCCAGTGGGCCTGGCGGGTTGGGGTTCTGCCCTAAGGTGCTGGGAGAGGAAGCTCAAGAGAAGGATAGGGCTGATGGTGAAGGAGTTTTTGCTCCATTGAAAATAAGAAGCAATAGATGAAGTGGCGCTTTAAACCTAAAATGGGAAGGAGGGTAAAGAAGTCTGATAACACATCTTGAACTCCAGAAGGTCAAAAACCATGTCTTCTTGTTCAACTCAATTCCACGAATAAACATTAAAGTTTAAAGGAAGGCTAGAAGTAATCTAGTGTCCAGACCAACAGCCCTCATCTCCAAATGGGAAAACTTAATATCTTGGATGACTCACATAACTACTCAAGTGACTCTTGTACTACTTACCAGTAGTGATAAAACCAAATTCCTGCTTTGCTTCCAACTATCTCTGGGTTTAGGCAAATGACTTAACTTTCCTTCTCAGTCTTAGTTTCCTCATCCATAAAATTGATGGTTGTTGAGATGATTCAGTGATAATATATGTAAAATGCTTGGTAACATGCCTGATAGGTAGGAAGAACTCAATTAATATTAATAAAAATTATTATCAACAACAAAAATAATAATTAAAATATTATCAAAGTTCTCTGATTCTGTTCAATGCTCATATACACTGAGTGGCCAAATTATTATGATCTCTGAATGCATAATAATCTGGCCACTCAGTGTATATATATAAATATTAGAGGCCCGGTGCATGAATTCGTGCATGGGTGGGGTCCGGCCAGCCTGGCCAGGGGAAGGGGACATGGGCAGTTGGCCGGCCTGCCTGCTGGTTGAACTCCTGTTTGAGGGGACAATTTGCATATTAGCCTTTTATTATATAGGATATACACTGAGTGGCCAGATTATTATGCGTTCAGAGATCATAATAATCTGGCTACTCAGTGCATATATGCCAATCCTGGCTGATCATCTGAATCACCTGGGGTGTTTCAGACAGTACAGTTACTAGTATACATTTCCTGGCCTACCCCAATGAATATAAATCTTGAGGTGGATGGGGAATCTGAACTTTTAAAAATCTCCCTAGAGGTTCCTGACAATAAGAACTAAAATTAGAAGCAACTTTCCATATTTACGGCTGTTCAAGCTTTACACTCTTAGTCTAAGAACTTGGAATCATTTTCCATGGTTCAGTCCTTTAAATGTAGGTGTAGGAGTTGGGGCCGGGAGAAGGGGTATTGCACATAATGTTGGGATCCCAGGAGGTTAGAAACATCTGTACTCAAAAGAGAGGGGGGATTGGATGGCAAGATTGGAAATGGGATATTCATCACTGGTGGAAATGATTAATTATGCCCAGTTTTGCACATACATTTGCATGCCTCTTAATATAACATATGCAAATACATCTTTAATAGCATGACTTGTTTGCCAATGTTGAATGCTAAGTGTAAATAATTTCTATTTTTTGTAGTGTTTAGGAAACTTCAATATGGCACTTGCTGGCAGACAGTTGCTGTCTCCTGGAGTTAGCAACATATTAAGTAATCATTACAGAAACATTTTTTCACTTACTACTAACAAAAGAAGTCTAGACAATTTGTGGTTGTCTATGGAAACAGAGGATAGGTAAAGCAGGAATAATTTAAATTTATAGAAAAAAATTTAAATATGGCCTATAGTTTCCATTTTCCCTTACTAAGTTTTTGCTAATACAGAGCAAATTAGGCCATTAGAAGTTTCACCCTTTCTTTTAGGATTCTAGTTACTTTTTCTGATGATGTCACCAACAGGCAACATAAGGTGGACAATAGAATAAATAAGAGAGAGAAAATAATTAGGGGCTCTGGTAGTCAGTAGCTTGAAACATTAATCACTGAATAACCACCTGTTGACACTCCCCTCTTCCTGTCTTCCTCCCTCCCCTAAGCCCCCAGCCATTGTTCTCAATCTGTATAAAAATCACAGAAACTCCTATTTGACCTGCAGATTCATGTGGCCCCACTTGCAGAGTTTTTTATACAGTTTATCTAGGGATAGGCCTAGGAATCTGCACTAATAACAATATCCTCCCTCCCCCATCAATCCGTGACTTTGATATGGATGGTCCTCAGGATATACTTCGAAAAACACCGGCCTGGGTAATGCAGAGCCTTGAAACTCAGTGTAGTTCCTGAGCCAGTAGCATCAACAGCACATGGAAGTTTATTAGAAATGCAGAATCACGCCCAGGCTGATGTTCTCAGTGGTTAGCGCCCGAACACAGGAGGGTCGAGGGTTCAATTCTCAATCAAGGGCATGCACCTGGGTTGCAGGTTCTATCCCTGGGCCCAGTCAGGCTCATTCGGGAAGCAACCAATTGATGTTTCTCTCTCACATGGATCTCTCTCTCTCTCTCTCTCTCTCTCTCTCTCTCTCTCTCTCCCTCTCTCCTCCTCCCTCCCTTCCTCCAACTCTCTCTAAAAATTCAATGGAAAAAATATCCTCTGGTGAAGATTGAAGAAGAAGAAGAAGGAGAAGGAGAAGAAGGAGGAGGAGGAAGAGGAGGAGGAGGAGGAGGAGGAGGAGGAGGAGGAGGAGGAGGAGGAGGAGGAGGAGGAGGAGGAGGAGGAGGAGGAAATGCAGAATCTCAGTACCAACACCAGGTCTACTCAATCAGAATCTGAATTTTCACGAATCCCCAGGTGATTCATAGACACGTTCAAGTTTAAAAAGCACTGGTCTAGAGGAGGCATCTTCCCTCTTTACCTGTATGAACCTATTTGCTTTCCCCACAGCCTTCCCCTCCTAACTTACCTGGGATTGGTGGGTTCTCAGGGTGGGTCCCCAGATCTACTGAGTCAGAAACTCTGGGGGGAGGTCCCAGCAGAGTGTGTTCTAACAAGCTCTCCAGTTAGGTGGTGTAATCTAAAGTTCGAGAACCACGGGCATAGTTGATGTTATTGGCCTGCATTGAAAATGAAGTTCACCAGAATACCCAGGAATACCCAGTATCTTCTGTTTGTGTAACAAATAGGCCAGTGTCACCTGATATAGCACAGATCACTCATACTCGTGCTTTGTGTTGTCAATCCCCCAGCATCGGTCAATCCTACACTCTCTCCTACCTCCCGTTTAACTGGTGAAGAGGATGCTTTGACTAATGCAAGTGTCAGAGGCAATCACCTCTTGCAGTAATTAATGAAACGCCAGGATTTGAGAGCAACCTGGACAGCCGTGCTGTATAATGATGTCAGGGGATGGGTGGTTCAGACAGTTGAGTTTCAAATGAAAAATAACTTCCTAATCCAAGTACCTTGGAGATTGCAAATTAGTGTTCTCTGTATTCTGGTGACTGACCTGACTGGAACAGCCTGAGTGAAAAATATCAAGGTTAGATGATGCTCAAGAGAGCCCCTGAATGTGAACTGGGGTAGAAAGGTCAGGGGAAATATAACTGGTCCACTGAGCAAGTCAATTTAAGCTGAATATACCCACCTTTGTTTCAGTCTTGTTTGAACTTTTCAATAGATTATTATACTCACTGCCTAACCTAATACCAGCCAGCTCTGAATTGGAGGGTTTGTTTCCCTTTCAGCACCTCTCCATGTCATCTGTCTTGGGCTCTCTCTGTTCCTCTTTCTTCCCCTGTGTCTTCCTCTCTGTGTATCTCTTCATCACAGTCTATGTTCTTATGTCTCTGACTCTTCCTACCTTCCTATCCCACCTCTTTAATGAACAGACTTAGCATACCTCCCAGGGTTGGGGAGGGGGGTGGGGATTTCAATATGGACAAAAGCAAAGATGCTGCAAACAAGGTTTTTGTTGGTACTGTTGCTTACTTTTTCTGATATTGGAGAGTTGCATGTTATCCTGCCATCTCTGTTTCTTACTCTTCTTTCTTTTTTTTTTTTCCTTTTAATTTGCAAGTGTTGGGCACACAGTGCAATATACAGATCTTGTAACACAGAAACCCACACCTGAAACCTATATGTTCATGTTGACTAATATCACCCCAATAAATTTAATAAAAATAATAATAATTTGCAAGTGTTTTCCATAGATTATAATCATGCTATTTCTCAATGGGATTAGAGTACTAGTTTATCAAAATGTCAGAAAAAAAAAACACACCCACAAAACAAAAGTCAAGCAAATTTGCTGCAATAAGGAGAGGCTGTAAATTTACTGTCACTTACGAATTCCTCTCAAATTCACAGTACAAGCCCAACTGAGAACATTTTTTAATAATTGTGACTGAATGGGTGTGAGGTTAACCCAGTGTGTGTGCACTTTGATCTTGTGCCTTGTTAAATTTCTCAGTTTTAATCATTGGAGCCATTATTTATGCCATGATTCCTGGAGCTATGCTATCAGAGAATGCCTGAAATGTAAAATCAGGTTCATTTGCTAATTTCATTTGTTGAAAGTCACATCTTTCCCCCTTTTATTCTTTTGAATGTTAATGATCATCCTTCCTAGAATAAGACTTTCTTCTTCAAGCTTTAATTATAGTTTGGGTGAAATACTGAACCATTTTAACATTGAAAATATTTGGCAAATAAGCCTGATAAGAGGAATTTTATGAAAGTTCTCATTGTATAAGCACAGAGATGAAGCATGTGGAGAAAGACCTTTATCTCTTTGGAATTTTAAGTCTTTCTGCAATACACAAAACAGTGGATTCACACAGAAGGGAAAAAAATGATTTCCTCAAATCTAATTATCAAAAAGCAATTCATCTTGCTTGAGCATTTCAATCAACGAATCCCTGAAGCCACTTTCTCAATTTGCCTTCCTGTCTGATGTATGGATTTGTGGGTGTGTGTTATCATTTGAAAAAACCTCTTAGCATATGGTGGAAAAAATTGCTGTTTTGTTAATTTTATATTTTACTTCTTAATGACCTACTTCTCTGCAGCAGCTTTAGTGGAATGGTTTAAGCTCAGTCTGACTTTTTGAGAGTCCTTTACTGTGTGGCAGTGACTCAGCTGGGATAGAGCCAAGATGTTTACGTGATTGGGGTGGGGGGTTACATCAGCCTCAGCTTTTGCTGGTTTGGCAGAGAGTTTACAAACTGTAGGCACTCAGAATAAGTGGCATCATTAGTGGGTGTAAAATGCCCTAAGGGCCTGGGAGTGATTTAAAACTCCAGGATTCAATGAAGAGAGAGTAGGATAGGGGCTCAGGTGTCTGAGGAAATGGGATCCAGTAGTAGAGCTGAAATGTGACCTTGGGTAAATCACTTGACCTTAATTCTTTACCTCCCTTAAAATAAAGTGAATATATGAATTCTCCTTTTATTGAAATGTTGCGAATTATCAGGGCAGTATTTGCCAAGCACAAGGAAATCCTCTCATTTTAAGATAATTATTTAGATAATGTTTTGCAAAAGATTACTTAACACAAGCAGTTTCAATGTAAGATTTGTGAAAATGGCATGTCATAGAGGACATCAGCTTCTAACTGAAGGGGTCATTGGTAAAATAATTATTTCATTTCCCTGAAAAAGAAAAGATAGTTCAAGCTCTTTGGAAATTTGGTCTTTTGAAACTAAAGTTGAAATTGTACACATAATCTAATCAATCAGTGTTTTGTAGCCTAGCTCAAATGATCATGTTTATATTAGTATTTCCGTCAAATGCGAATACCCTTGGTGAATCAATAAAGCAAAACGTAAGTACTTAACTGAGTTGGTCCTATGTGATCATTGTGCCACGCACTGCTTCGTTTCTACAACCTTAGCAATTGTCCTTGCCACACACACACACACACACACACACACACACACACACACACACACACCAAAAAGGTTTACATTTTAGACCAGCACTCTTCAACAGAACTCTCTATGGTGATGGAAATGCTCTGTATTGGTGTTATCCAATATAGTTGATACCAGCCACTTATGGCTATTGAGCGCTTGAAATGTGGTTAGTATAACTGTGGAACTAAAATTTTTAACTTTACTTAATTTTAATGAAATTAAATACTCACATAAGGCTAATGACTACCTTATTGAATGTCCACTTTAATTGAAGACAAAATGAATGCCCATAAAACCATTAGTGACCATCCACAAGGAGCTATATAAGGAAATGTTGTCTTGGACAGAGGGGACCTTGAACTGAGTCTGGTAGGCTAGGGTAAACCATAAAGTGGAACAAAGAACAGTGAATGTTCTGGGCTGAGAGAATAAGAAACCAATGACCTAAAGACAAGAAGATCCCGGTGCTATATCTGAAAAGTTAGCAGGTCACCTTGATGGGAACTGAAGGTTCCTGCCAGAGCTGAAGGGGAAATAAGACTAGTGTAGGGGAGAGGGGTGGGTGGGGTAGGGGGGTCAACTATCATGTACCAGGCACTTCACATTCATAATATGATTTAATCCTCACAACCAACCGATGAATCGTTACTGCTGTTTTCCTTATCTTATGCTCAGGAAAGTCATTTCCCTCAAGGTCACAAGCTAGAAAGTAGTGAGCGAAGCTTTCGAGCCCAGGCTGCTTTCCTCCAGATGCTGTGCTCCTGAACCACCTCTCTTCACTGCAGTGATTGAGAATTCGGACTCTGTAGTCATGGCTCTTTTGAGTCTTCTGAGCTTGTGACTATGGGCATCTATAAATTGAGGACAGAAAAGGTATATCATTTAAGGATTACATAAGATAATCCTTTGGAGCACCTGGCAGTGCCTGGCACATAATAGAGGCTCAAAAAAATGTTTGCCTAATCTTATTACACCAGAAATAGACTCCGAAGGCAGACAAGAGAAGTTAGGGCTTGCTTGAGTAGGTACTAGGCAACTACTGAAGCTTCTTGAAGTGATGATTGACATGTTGAAACTATCATAAAGAACAAAGGACAGCCCTGACCGGTTTGGCTCAGTGGATAGAGCGTTGGCCTGCGGACTGAAGGGTCCCAGGTTCAATTCTAGTCAAGGGCATGTACCTTGGTTGCGGGCACATCCCCAGTAGGGGGTGTTCAGGAAGCAGTTGATCGATGTTTCTAACTCTCTATCCCTCTCCCTTCCTCTCTGTAAAAAAATCAATAAAATATATATTTTTAAAAAAGAACAAAGGACAGAAAGGAAGGAAGACTGGAATCACAGAGGCCTCCAAGAGGCAGCTGCAGCCTTAACTAGGTCTGGAGGCTCACATTCAACAGATGAAAGAAATGCAATTTTATTTCCTCCCAGAAACAAATTAAGATATATTGATTGGGGATAATTTTTAAATTTCAGAAAAAGACAAAGAAGAAAATTAAAATTACCCATGATAGCACATCTACGAAATAATCACCATCAGTATTTTGTTACATATCCTTTTTATGTTTGTATTTATATGTGTTAATTCATGTTTTAAGTTTACCATATTTAACTACAGTAAAATTCACACTTTGGGTGTACTGTTCTAGAGTTTTCTATTTAATATATTATTATTTATTATTTATTTTTACTTTTTTTCTAGAGAGAGAGGAAGAGAGAGGGAGAGAGAGAAAGAGAAACATCCATCGGCTGCCACGTGCATGCTCCCTGCCAGGGATTGAGCCCGCAATCCAGGCATTCAACCGAGAATCGAACTAGTGACCTCTTGGTGCATGGGACTGTGCTCAACCAACTGAGCAACACTGGCCAGAGCCTGTTCTATGAGTTTTGACTAACACACACTGTCATATAGCCACCGGTACAATCAACATACTGAAGAGTTCCGTCACCCTAGTTTTTTACTCTCATCCCCAACCCCTGGTGACCACTGATCTGTTTTCCGTTTCTATAATTTGCCATTTGTGGAATGTCATAATTGAAATTGTATAGATTGTAGCCTTTTGAGTCTGGCTTCTTTCACTTAGCATAAGGCATCTGAGATCCATCTATGTTGCTGTGTGTATGAGTAGTATTTCTTTTTATTGCTGAGTAATATTTCTTTGTATTCATGTACTACAGTTTGTTTCTACTTACCAGAAGGATATTTGGGTTGTCTCAAGTTTTTAGCAACCTGAATAAAGCCATTAGTAGTAAGTTTTCATTTCTCTAAAGTAATTACTATGAATGTAATTGCTGCATCATATGTTAAATACATATTTATAAGAAAAATTTTGTTTTTCTTATAATGCCAAACTGTTTTTCAGAGTGCCTGTTTCACATTTGCATTTCCACTAACAAGTATAAGGGTTCTAGTTGCTCCACATCCTGATCAGCATTTAGTATGATCAGTTGTTTTAAGCCACTCAATTATGTATACTAGTGTAGTGGTATATAAAGGTGGTTTTAATTTGGATTTCCCTAATGAATAATGTTGTTGAGTATCTTTTTAGTTGTGTTTTTTTTAAATCTTTAAATGGAGAACATTTATTTATTCTTTTCCGATCTCTATGCCCCCCGCCCCCGTTTTTTTTCTTGCCTTATTGCATTAGCAGGACCTTCAGTATGATGTTGAAAAGGAGTGATGAGAGCATCTATCCTTACCTTGCTCCTTTCTTAGTGAATTCTTCACTGCTGGCTTTGATGTTAGTTTTTGTTTTTTTTTTTTATTGTAGATGCCCATTATTAGGTTAAGGAATGTCCTTTCATTTCCTAACTTGCCAAAAGTATCATGAATAGATGTAGAATTTTTTGAAATGCTTTTGCATGAATATTGAGATAATCATATGATTACCAGGATCTGAGGAGTCTAAAATCTCTGACTTACAGTAGTAACCTTAAAATATAACAGATCTCTGATGTTTGTAAAGAAATTATTTTTTCTTCCATTAAAAATATTTTAAAGGGGACATCTGTAATACTTTCAACAATAAAGATAAATTTTAAAAAATAGTTGTGTAGATAGGTATAGATGTAGATATATGGATATATATGGGCTCAAAGAGAGTATCAACAAACTTTTGATAAATTTTATTCTGAAGCATTTTTTTTTTATTTTGAGATGTTCCATCCCTGGACAAGTAAGTTTTTTCATTAAAAAAAGAAAGAAAGAAAGAAATGTGAGTATTTTCTTCTCTAAAAAAATGCTTTCAAGACTGATATGCTGTAGGCACCCGCTTTAGGCTTATTTTTAGAATTTAAGAATCTGCTGTTTTCCAAGTTTTCTTTTAGAAAATGCAATCTAGTTACTTTTCACGTCCTCATAATTAAAATGGCATTGCTTTATTGTATGTGAGAGAAAGAACTTGAGATAATGGCAAATCTTGCCAAGGCCCTCAAGGATACTAAGCACGAACTTTTGGAGGAATAAGGTTTGTTTTAGTGTCTCTCGTTCCCAGTCTAGGGTTAAGAAGGATCTTGGTCTCTCAAAATATTTGCACGAGAGGATGAACTTCAATGTTTGCATCGTTTCCCCTGTTTTATACTCTCCTCGCATAGACCACAGCTTAGAGTTTCAGAGAAAAGGCGCTTTCGGCAAGTGCAAAGTGGCATTGTCATGTTGCTACTGGAGCTGTCTGTGAGAGCCAAGAAAATAGGACAGGATGAAAAGGAAGTAAAATAAGTCATAGTGAAACCTCCTCTCTCAGAGGAAGGAAAGCAAACATTGAAATATTGCTTTTTCCTGGCTGCTTATTAAAGGGAAAATTTGCCTACTGTGCTGGAAGAGTCTCTTATTCATCGCTCTGTTGATGTGAATGAAGCATCCAGCTTGTTTGTTTTTGTGTGCATTACCCATTCTGTGTCTTAAGAGGAACTCTGCTGACAGTGAGTATTGAACAGATTCAGCATTTCTTTGATTAGAAAAGATGTCAATTTGTTTTAATCATTCAATAATTTATATTAGACCAATTCCCCAAAACAGTTCGATTTAAACATGTTTGCTGCAAAGTCCATTCGGATTTCTGAAATGTATGGATTCATTATTTATATGAGAGTGAAGATCTCGTTTTATTTTTAATATGGATTCGTTCTTTTGAAATAAGATGCTATTTGGATATTTTGTGGAACTTACATAATTTTGTCACTTTCAGAAATAAAAGTGTATAAGGTATTGTAAATTAATTAACATAAAAACCTTGAGTTTATAGGTATAGAATTGTAGTATCACATCACGCAATTAAATACCGCACATTCTATTTTCGTAAGTTCAAGGTCATTGGTCTAAATTACAATGACATAATTTCTGTTATGATTGTTGGTGATTGGTATAATTTGACTAATTATTGCCTAAACAATGGAGGTTGGCTGGGACTCAAATTGAAACCAATGCTTTTTTATATGAGAAGAGCAAGGAGACTGAATGCGTTTTCTCTTGTCATTCATTATGATGGGCTGCAAGTAATCATAAATATTACACTGAGAGGTATAGGAAGCTTTCTTTTCCAGGATCATCTTTCTAGAACAGAATAGAAGGCAACCTTCCAGAGGGGGAAAAAAAAATGATCATGTTTAGTGAAACATCACATTGGCTGACTAATTGGAAGGACAGTGGAAAAATCCCACAGGAAATGGTCAGGAGCCTGTGACTTTTATAGTCAATACTCTTAGACAGAACAAACATTCCTTTTAATGACATAAAAATCCATTTAAATTGAAGTAACATCTGCCCAACCTTCTTATCTGACCACAGGGTCAAGAAAAACCATTGCCAGATAAGGAAATAATTAAATGTTTTGTGAAATATAGGAGGAACTTGTGTTCTAAACAATAAGAGAGTGGAAGTTTCATGCCTATGTGAATTCCCCATGAGCATGTATTAAAAGTTTGATTTTCTCCTATTTAAAAAAAACGATGCATGCTACCTTTTTAAAAGACACTTGTACTTTTAGGCAATTTAATATCCTATATAATAAGAGGCTAATATGCAAATTGTCCCCTTGACTGGGAGTTTGACCAGGGGGTGGGGCCTGCCAGCCAACGGCCCACAGCCCCTTACCCCGGCTGGCCAGACCCCACCCATGCACGAATTTGTGCACCAGGCCTCTAGTATTATATAATTTACTAAAACCTTCTTGGCCTTTTCACCTTTTCTAGTAATTTTTTTGTCTGTTTTGACCACAAGCTTTGAATAAATGGATGAAAAGAGAACTTGGTCAATTTCCAAAGGCATAGAGATCTATGTGAGTGCAGATAACCAACCCCACAATTCAGAATAGAAAGGTTAGGGAAGAAAACAGTGTGCACTGTTTAGCTGTCACTCTAATATGTTAGGAATTGCACAGGGCTCTTGGGATTCCTTTGTATCTCTACTAAGCCTGAGGAACCCACTGGTTCCTGGAGGTGAGGGGTGAGCTGAAAGGGTTCACTTCTGAGGAGGTGCTGCTGGGACACCCCAGGCTCAGAGATGGCAACCAGCTTCTTTCAAGAGCCTCGAGGCAGTGAGATTGTCCCAGCCAAAGCAACAAGAGTGAGAATTCAATCTGTCTTACAGTCACTTTCACAAATTCTAGGTAGAGTTGCCCCATCTTCCCCAATCCCTTGCGAGAAGCTTTATTTGAAAGTGTTCACAGAAGCCATAAATCCAGGTCCCTAAATGTTGTATCCTTGATGCCAGAGAAGTTTTTATAGAAAAGAACAACAGATTGTATAAGGCAAATCTTCCATGCTAGTATCACATTCCAAAATTAATAATATGGCTTCTGTAGTACCGAATGAAATAAATTGCCTTTAGTACAGCACAATGCAGAAAAAAAAAAAAAGTAAGCTTCTTATTTAAATCTCATTTGAATATTTGATGCTTCTCACCTTAGAGATTGTCTCATTTCCTTGGCAGCTAATGACAGGTAGGCAGAGACAAGCTGACTGTTGTAGAGCTGGACTTTATGGAAACAAAAGAGGCCTTCTCGGAGGTGGTGTATCATACTGTTTACACATGTCACATCTGGAACCCTGCTGCCTGGTTAAATTCTTATTCTTCCATTACCAACTATGAATCCTTAAGCAAGTTGCTTAACTTCTTTGGATCTCAGTTTCCACATTTGTAAAATGAAATATGTAATTATACCTAACTCAAAGGATTATTGTGGGGTTTAACCAAGATCACTCATGCCAAGTACTTGATAATTTTTTAGCTGTCATTATTATTAATTCATTTCATCTACTTTGATATCCCTTTTTCTGGCCTTTCGACACCAGGATTATTCAGAATTATTACTGAGAATTATTTTGCCTATCCAAATTCTGAATGCCTAAACAATAATTCTAGAAAAACTTCTCTTAGCTACTAAATAGACACATTTCCAACAAAGCCTATCTCTCCGTGTTCTCCTCAGCATTGATAGGATATCCTTAGACCATAATTATACCCAATGTTATTTAAATGGGCCCAAAGCCTCAAAGAAATTAGGTAAATGCAAAATTTGCAGGCCAAATTGTGTTCCAGTGATTTCTGAAAGCCCTAATGGTAGATGTTCCTAACCACTGGGCCATACTCTTCTCATTGGTCTTGGTAGAGGGAGCTCTGTAGTTCCATCAGCCCCTCCCAGGCTCACAGAACTGTTTTTCATTTTAGAAGGTGCAGTAAAATGGGAAAGGAGAAGGTGCTTGAGCACCGACATAGCCTGGTGCCCATCTGGTCTTTGGAAGTTCTCCAGTGGTTTGGTTCTGAAGTTCATATTTTGGGTTAATGTATGAATCAGAAGTTATTGGCTAGAATCTTTTAAGCCAGAAAAAGAAAGTTACTTTGGTTTTTTAGGTCATAGCATTTATGAATGTTTATTAAAGATTAGCATGGAATATAAAAAATTGTTTTCCTCCGAATTCTTGACCTAAAAAAGTAACCTTTTCATTTTAACTTCTGAGTCTACCTTGCAATACAAGTAAATGCACTGTAGCAATATTATACTCCTGAGCTGCAGCAGAAAACGTTTTATCTTTCTTGGATGCTGCAAAATCATAAACTGGAGAAGTCAAAGTCAATTTATGAGCTCTCCAAGATCTTGCTAAGGAAATAGCTAGAAAATACATAGAAAAAGTATATTTATTTTATGAAACATGCAAAATAATTTCAGAGCACCTCCCTAAGTGATTCTATGACTATGTTATACAGACTATGTAAGATTATGAATGCATTGAGTTTACTTAATATGATCCTTTTGGGAACATGGTTTAATTGAAAGCTTTGGAGATAAAACTAGCATCAATTGAGTTGAAAAGTTCCTTTTTAAATAAAAGCTGCTAAATTATATTGCAAAATGCTGGAGAAAATAATACACACTATCTAAATGTGAAATTAATGTCTCCCTCAACATGGCTCTTAGCGCATCTCAACTTAGTTCATAATTGAGTGAATTGTTTCTTTTGTTTCTGGTGATTCAGATTTACCACTTCATAATATATCATTTACTTGTCTCTTCCTATAGCCAAATTCGCTAGACTAGGCTGTTTGCGCAAGCAAATTAGTGCCTTCCAGGAAGGTGTTAATACGTTGCAGAGCAAAAATGAATATTTCAAGGGAGGTAAATATACACACAATTTTCTGAAAGTGCAGCAGGTTTGCTTGATTATTTTCCTCGTTGAGCTAGAACTATAGATTTTACCAGTGGTCTTCCTTCTCGTTTGTAACTTGTGACTTCATTTGTGTGATTCATTTCCCTTGTTAAACTTGTCTCCACTGACACTATCCATTCAATAAGCCGTACTTTGGGCATTTTAAAACAAGATGTAAATCAGCAATTCTCAACCTGTGTTTTCAGTTTCCAAGGGTGTGTTGATGTAAATCAAAGGCTATCTTTAGTTCTTTAAAAACAAACTGAAAGTAGCTTTGAACTTCAAGATGCTATGGAAAATTAGAATGAATGATTGTGTAACAACATGCTTTCTAAGATTTGAAATACTATATACTTAAAGAATTCTTCGTATAGATGTAACTACCGGATTGAAGAAATTGGTTGCTAAGCAAACAACTGAATTGAATTGTTTTAAAAATATAACTTAAGTTATACCTGCTTCCATCTTTATACAATTTATGAAGAAAGACTCTGCTTCTTACATTTAACCATTGAAATGTTTGGGCTGTATATATCATTATCATTTTAAAAAGTGGCTTTCTTTAGCCAAATAAAATCATAGATGTGTGATTTTATAAACTCTTCATTTTACAAATGAGGAAACAGAGGCCCTCAACATGTAAACAAATTGTTTGAGTTCACCCAACTGGTTAGTGGCCTCTCCCCAACAGTATTTTATTCTATTTTTTCTCCTGCTATACCAGATTACTATCTTATTGGCTTGGCTCCATATACAGTATCTTAGAATAAAGCAGGTGACAAGATAAGAGAATAGTAAATTGAGAATTGGCAATTTGGGGTTAGGTCTACGACATCATTTTTTGAAAGTGTGGTGTGAAGATCACCTATATTACTTACCCAGATGCCTGTCTAAAATGTAGATTCCTGGACCCTACCCCAGACCTATTGAATCTCAATCGTCTAGAGGTGCAAGCCAGGAAAATGCAATTTAAACAACCTCTCTAGGTAATTTTTCTGCACACTAAGGTTTGTATTCTAGAGGCCAATGATATCCTACATGTTTCACTATAATGTTATTTAATATGTTTTAAATTACATAATAACATAATATATTCCCATTTGAAAAATGTGTAGTGCTTTGCAGTGGATTCTAAGAAGTGGTGCAGAGGAGACCTGTGGTGAAAGGGAAGGGCACTGAGTTTGGGTTCCAATCTAGGCTCTGCCACTTTGCTACGAGGATCTGGGCAAGTTACTTAACTCTCTCAGACTCCAATTTTTCTTCTTTAAAGAAAAATAATGCTGTCCTTGCAGGATTGCTGAGAGGTAATGGATATAAAATACCTGGCAGGAACTGGGCCTAGCATAGTAGAGGCATGCAGCTATTAATTACTGTCATTACTTAAGCTAATATAACTATTATGTTCCATGCCTCTTCTCTTACCTTTTGAAATAGAAATATACTGAATTCTATATTATTTCAGACCCAGCTCCCATTTTGTGGAGTATTTCTGTCTTTTGCTCCTTCTTCTCTCCTCTGTGGCTTCCAGCCTACCTCTTGGCTATTTCACTATTCATTAGTCACCTCCACCAGGAGAAAAGGGAAAATAAGAAATCAACTCAAAATATCTATTTTCCTTATCCCTTATTACTTTCAGTAAAAGATATGGTTTGAGGGAAAGAGGTTGAATCACTGGCCAAAATGGCATTTTTTTTTTTTTCAGTTTTCTGAGAATTTAGATAGTTTTTTTAGATAGTTTCTGTTTCTGCTCTTATAATGGTTAAGTGGTAGTCCTCCACTTACGTGTTCTCATTGGAATCAGTGATTTTAGTCAACATTGCATGATGAAAGGATATTTCTAAATGAATCATTTTGAATCTTGTTTCCTTCCTTACTTTTTAGGGAAACTGAGAAGATCTGGTTTAAGAAAATTCATTAAGAGCCTACAGAGAAGGAGCCTGAGTATGAAGTAGGTCAAATTCCGTCACCCTGGTCATGTCCTGGAGGCACTGCTGACATGCTTTTCTAGCTTGGCAGAGGTAGACTATGTGGGGATGGATTCCTGGATTGCACAGCTCCTGGGTAGGTACAGGTTTGGACTCAATGAGATCAGGAGTCTTGATTTTCATGTAAAATACCCTCAGTTTTTTCAGATCTTCAGATTTTTCCTCATGAAAGCTCTGTATCCCAGATACTTGGTGTTTGGGGTCTACTGCTTGGTGTTTGGGGTCTACTGCCTCAGCTGCAAGAACTGTGAGACCCCAGAGGTGGTACAACCCAAAGCATCATACAAAAGTGAGTGTAGCAATAGGGAACATTTTTCTTAACCTGCTGGTGTGTAGTCAGACTCTGGCAGGAGGGCAGGGGTTTGGGTGAGAGTGGAGGGTGGTAGCTGTACAAAGGCCTGGTCTTTTCTTCTCCTCACTCTTCACCTATTGACAGGACTAGAATGGCCTCTCTTGAGGGTAGGTATTCTTGTCTACTTCATTCGTTGCTCTAATCCCAGCACCTAGAACCAGGTCTGGCATAGAGTACATACTCAGTAAATATTTGTTGAATAAGTGGATGAATTAATCATCAGGGTTTATAAATATTTGTTGAAGAAAAAGAAGAAGAAGTGGGGGCGGGGAGAGAGAGAATGAAAGAGGAAAATCATGAGATGATGCTTGGCATGGTTGAGTCAATCTGATTATCTGAAAACGCCCTTTTCAGGTAAAAGGAGATATTTCTTTGGCCAAAGGCATATATGATTTCTGCACTGCTAGACCCTTCAAAGGTTTTAGGGTCTATCTCTGTGAGCACTAATTCTAGTGACTGGTTGGATGGAAAAATAATTATAGTGAATAATAACAGTAGCAGCACTTACGCTATGTGGATTATCTTTACCAATCCATTTGTAAAACTTAATGAATGATAATACAAGTATAATTGCACTTTGCCACAGTGATGTAAAACTTGATATAATATAGTCTCACTGCCATTGAGTCACTGGAATGCAATGTTATAAACAAGTCCTGAGGGAAGCAGGCTCGCCTGGTTTCTCTAAAAAGACAATGTGTGTGCGTGTTTATGCTTGTGTGTGTGAGTGTGTCCATCTAAATGCACAAAGCCTACTCAGAATCATTTTAGTGATAACCTTGATGCCGGCAGTTGGGTTACTAAGTAAAGCTAAGTGTGATTTTTACCTTAATACCACATCCTTTTTTTTCAGATCATAGTTTTCTGGGAAGTTTCCAAAACCACAAATGCAAATGACATGTGCATCTCTAGAAATTTCCCTTTTAGGAGAATGGCAGTACGCCAACAAAGGTGAAGCATAGGACATACTTTAAAAAAAGAGCCCCTAACTAAGCCTGTATTTTATAGATCTGCTTTTTTACCCTTATTCCGTCCTCTCTTTTTGCTTCTTTAACCCTTTGGCTCTTGTAGACACTTTATTTAAATTCAATGAAGACAAACTGGAATGAGTAGAACTATTAAATAAACTGTAGTGTCCTTGAGTGTGCCCTCTGTGAAAGGCCATGGGCTTTGAAGGAAGACATACTTGGGCGGTTTGGGTTCTAGTGATCATCTATATGACCTTTCTTACTTGAGTTCTCTTCTGCAAAAGAGAGAATGAAATAACCTCTAAGGGTTGTTGTGACAATAATATATATAAAATGGATAATATATGTAAATAATATATAATGAATAATATATATAAAAATGCTTAGCACAATAATATGGCATGTATAAGGTGTGTACATAATTACTGCCCTTATTACCTGGTGTTATTAAGCCCCTCAACATCCTGCACAAAATGGGCTGCCTCAGTACCTGGAAAATCCCCAGAACTAGAGTAAATTAAGAAAAAAAAATAGTTATGCTTTCTTTGTCTTTCTCCTTTACTTTCACACAGAACACTTCACTTATGATACTTCTCGTCAGCAAATGTGTATGTTTTTTTTTCCCCCCCCACAACAAGCAATTCTCTGTGACATTCACTGGACATTCTACAATTTAACTCATCTGCGGTACCATCTACCTAAAGATAGTGTCAGACACCACAGGGTAAGGGTTCAGCCCCAAAGGACAGCTTCCATCCCTCTTTAGATGCCATCACAAGTAATAGGTTTCCAGGGAACTCACAACTACTGTCTGATTTGGCCACAAATCAGAGGTTCCCACTATCCACTCCTTGGGTCTGATTAATTTGCTAGAGCAGCTCACAGAACTCATACGTTGACCAGTTTATTAAAGGATGTGATAAGGAATACAGAGGAACAGCTAGATGAAGCGCTATGTAAGGTGAGGTCTGGGAGGGTCCCAGTGCAGGGCTTCTGTCCCCGTGGCGTTGGAGTGTGTCACCCTCCTGGTATGGATGTATTTGCCTTCCTGGAAGCTCTCCAAACCCCTAACAATTGGGATTTTTGTGGAGGCTTCATCACATTAGCATGATCAGTTACTAACTCCATTTCTAGCCCCTCGCTCCTCTCTAGAAAAGTGGAGTGGGGGTGGGGCTGAACATACTAAGCTTCTGATCAAGGCTGGTCTTACTGCTGACCAGCGCCCATCCAGGAGTCATCTGGGCACCACGGAGTCACCTTGTTAGAATGAAAGATGGTCCTAGTGCTCTTCTCACTTGGAAATGTATAAGGGTTCCCCAACCCCTGTGACAGGGACTGGGGACAGAGGTCAAATATTTTTCTTATTATAAATCACATTACCACATGGAGCCTCAGGGCAGTCCCTTCGTTCTCTCACAGACTGGTGCAGTTAGAGGTAGACTTGTTCTCCAGCTCACTCTCTGAATTGCCACAAGCATTATCGTACACACACACACACACACACACACACACACACACACACACACACACGATCTTTTATGCTACTCCCTTTGTTGTTTTCTGCTGCCTACAGGATAAAAACTAAGCTCCTTGTTGAAGCATGCAAACCTTCCTCATCTAGCTTTAGGTCTGTTGACTCATTTCTTGCTGATCCTGAACTGTTTCTTCAACCTTGACATGCCCTTTCACACTTCTGTGCCTTTGCATATGGTTTTGTTTTTTTCCAGCCTCCAGTGCCCTTCCATTCCTTTCTGCCCAGGGTATATCCACTGTTCCTTCTTTCAAGGTGAAGCTCAGTGCTATCTCCTCTGTAAAGCATCTCCGGACTGCCTGAAGCCAAGACAGTTACTTACACCCTTCCTGCCTTTCTGGCTCCCATAGCTCTTTGCTTATATATCTATTATAGCTGGCTCATGTAGTAATTAAAATTCAAACACACCTAGTAATGCCACTTTCTGGATGTCTAACCTTGGGCAAGTACTTAACCTCTATTAGCCTTGTCTTCCTTTGCAAAATGGAAACAATATTAGAATCTATCTGAGAATTATTTAGGTATTAAATGAGATAATTCATGTAAAATATGTAGTACAACACCTAGAACATGGTCTCTATGGGTCTATCTTTGCTAGACTATGAGCTACTTCATTTTTGTATCCCCAGTACCTAGCACAAAGCCTGAACACAGGAGGTATTTAATATATGTTTGTTGGAAGAAAAGAAGGAAGCAAACAAGCTACCTTTCATCTATATTAACAAAGAAAACAGAAAATGTTAAACTGTATTTATGAAGAAGGCTCATTAACTGTCCTTTCACACTTTAGTTAACACTCTTGGATCTTCAGCTATAAAAATGTCTGCTCCGCTCCTCCCCCAGAAAAGCTTACAAGAAATAACATGTAAAAATTACACAGCCTTAAGTCCTCTAGGCACTTCTTAGCTATAGAAACTGAACCAACACTGCCCCCCAAAAAGTGAAGAAAATTATCTCCTATATTAAGAATGCATAAAAACTATGAAATGAAAGAAATTTGGTAAAATGGAGGTCAGATAGCACATTCAATAGCATTTCTAGAGTCCTCCATTTTCTGCATATAGTGTCAATATTTTTGTTTTCAGGAAAATTCACTTGCCCAATTATCAATTCGTTTCTCTTCTCATTAATTGTTAATAAAAATGATACTGTTGTCGTCTTATACTTAAAATTCAAAACCAAAATTTTAAAGACAAACACTGTGTTTCACTGTAATGAACTATAGCAGCCCGTTTCTTTCTGTCTAAAAATGAGCATTGGCAGTAGGTAGCAAAATTTATGGGTTCTAGTTCAGGAGCAGATATTGGCAAGTCAATCCACCCAACTTTATAATTTTACCACTTCAATGGTACTGCTGATTAGTTCTTATATGCTTTGAAAATTTTAAGAATTCTTTAATTTTTCTGCAATTCAAGTTTCTCATTTGCAAAAAGAGGGTAAAAATACCTATGTGAAGGCATGAAGATTAAATGTGAATGTTAAATGAGTAATGTATATAAAACATCTAACATAGTGCTTTTCATGTAATAGGTACCCAATAAATGTTATTTTCTTTCTCATCAGGATTTTGTTTATGACACCATGTTTTAGTCAGATTAACATGTTTACATATGGGTCTACCTCACTATACTGAAAACTCATCCAAGGCAGGAATTCTGTCATACTCATCTGGATTCCTAACAACCAGCAAACTGCTTGACCCAAAACACGTGTTTATACATAGTTATGGAAGGCAGGAAGAAAGAATGGCAGAGAAAAAAGAAAAAAGAAAGGAAGGAGAAAGGGAAAGACAAAGGGAACTAAATAATAGGTACAGTTGAGTATCATAGAACAAAAATCTTATAATTATTCAATATACTGCATTTTAAATATTTGTTTTACACATTAATTCTAATAATTCTAGGATGTTACTAACATTATAAAATATAGTTGAGTACTCCTTCATACTTTTGAAATGTAAACAAAAGCAACCCTGATACACTGTATGTCTCCTTTTGTTTTATGTCAATATTCATAAACAAGCATTACTGAATGAAAATTGCTTGTCAAAAGTGTAACTGATGTGAGATGGGGCTATGATTTTGATGGCATGTGTTATTTATGCCAGCAAAATGAGAGGAGTATCACCATGTTTTAGGGCTCTTATGTGGCACTTGGAAAACTCTGTAGTCTGCAATCTACTCATTCTGTGACCTAGTCAAGGTGACTTATCACAGGGAAAAAGCATGTTTCATGCTTTTGTAATGACATGCTTGACACATAATACAAAATGACATATCTATAGAGTATAAAGTTGGAGTGCATACCAATCAGACATGTTATACTCGTTGGTTACATAATTCACTGTTTGAAAATTCCTTATCTGATATCAAGAAAAGAACAAGAAGCTGCTACAAATATAGGATTCTTTTTTCCAGTCTTCTCAAATAGACTTCCAGTACCCCTCTAGCACATGCTATGGCCCTAACTTCCTTTTATCTTAGGCTTTTTGTTGCTGTTACTATTCTTTTCTCTTAGTTGACAGTTGATGAATACTGTTTTTTTAACTTTTTAAAACATTTAATCATAAAAATGTAAACAACATAAAATCATAACAAGTAAGAAATTAATCTTTGACATATCCTTATCTACTTTTCTTGATCTCCATCCGCTTTCTTCCATGAGTATGTATCCTTCCAAACCTTTCTTATATATTAAATGTATAGATATATGTATAGATACATATATTTTCTAGATAAATGGGATCCAGCTATGTATATTTTATTAAGCAACATGCTTTTATTTTTTTTTACTTAATATGTCTTGGAGATATTTTTATGTTTGTACATATAAATTGATCTTATTCTTTCTAATGGTTGCCTAGTATTCCATACTATGGTTCTAACATAATTGATTTATCCATTCCTCTTTTAATCAGAATAAGTTTGTTTTCCTTTTCATACAGCAATGGACATTCATGTCTATTCACCTTTCCACAGGATAGAATCCTAGAAGTGGGATTCCTGTGTTAACGGGCACACAATTTTTTGAGGGCCACAGTCTATTGCAATATTTAGTAATCATTGCTATTTGGTTATCCTTCCCCATTTTACACAAGATTGGCTTCTACTCTGGCTTAACTGATTCTTTGAATACATTGAGATGTCAGCATAAAGAAGCTTTAACTTCTTTTTTAATATTTTATTTATGAGTTTTAGAGAAAGAAACTTGATTTGTTGTTCCCCTTATTTGTGCATTCATTTGTTGATTCTCATATATGCCCTGACTGGGAATCAAACCCAGAATCCTGGCGTATCCTGGTGATGCTCTAACCAACTGAGCTACCTGGCCAGGGCTATAGAAGCTTTAGGTTCTTAAACAGAAAGGGGAAATGGAAGATTGTGCTACTTATGTTAATGTAATCAGAAAATTTTAATGATGTTGTAACATTTTATTTTCACCGTAAGATTCATTTTAAAGTTGAGTTCAGTTTAAGTTTTATATTTCTTTTATCTTGTACCACGTCCAAGGGACGTTTAACTACTGGTATTTAAATGGGTAATCACTTAAAAATTATTCTACAGCCCTGCCCAGTGTGGCTCAGTAGATAGATCGTCGGCCGCACACTGAAGGGCCTCAGGTTCCATTCCTGGTCAAGGGCACGTACCTGGGTTGCAGGTTCCATCCTAGGCCCTCATCAAGGCGTGTACAGGAGGCAACCACTCAATGTGTCTTTCTCTCAAATATGTTTCTCTCTTTGTGTATCTCCCTCCTTCCTTTCCACTCTCTAAAAATCAATGAAAAAAAAATATCCTCGGGTGAAGATTAACAAAAATAAACATAAAATAAAAATAAATTATCCTACAGAATGAATTTTAAGGGGGCTAGCAAATATGGAATGAAGTGCTTCTCAGTATATTAGACAATTGCAATCCAGTTCTATTGAAGCCCTACAAAATGATTACTGATAAATTGAATGTATGTTCTTTGGGTTTTGGGGGTGGGGAGCTGGGGGAGACAAATGCTTTCATTATTTCCTTTGTATCACAGAAAGGGAAACATCTAAGAATCCTGAATTTTTAAGTGTTAAAAATGAGAGATGTAAGGTACAACTATATGGGTCATGCTTTGAGCTATCTTTTCTAAAAAGATCATAAAGATTTCTAAGAATGAGATATATCACAGCCTCTCAAATGGGAAGTTATAAATACTGTTCAAGGTGGATTGAGGAACTAGGGCCATACAGTTTTGGGAGACTATCAGATGATGGTTTTTATGGGTTGTTTGGCCATGCCTCCTGGACTCCCTCCTGTATTCTCTCCAGTACTCTCCCCTCCTATCCAGACTGCTATGGTCACAAAGAAAGTTAATCTTCTTATCACTTTATTGCTAAACTTGTGCCATAGCTTCACACAAAAATAAAAAAAAAAAAATTTTAAAGTAGAAAAGAGTCCTTGGAGATCATCGACTCCTTTCTCTTGCCCTGAAGCAATGAAACTGTGAGCTGCATTCTAGTGTAATCACAGGTCATCTATCTTTCCAAATGGCTTCTACCAAGTTTCTGTCATCTCTTTATTTTTTTAATTAAAAAAAAAAGGTTATGACTAAGGAAAACACAATAATCAAAGCAAACTCCTCCCTCTCCCTGCACATGTGCCCATTCCTTGGCCCTTCCCTACTCTCTTCACTATTGGAGCTCCTTCTCCTTTTCCAGACTCTGGTTGGTCATCAACTCCTCGGTGATGGAAACCTTTCTTGGTACACCCTCACTTCCCATGGAGAGCGTTCCAGCATGCTTACCTATAACTTGATATTGTTCTCCTGTCTCTCCCATTAAACTGTGAAGATAGGGAATCTGCCTTTATCTTCATATCTCCAGCACCAAGTGCAACATCTAGTACTCAGTCTTTGTATAGGAGAGATAACTGCTTACTTTAAAAGGTGACTACTGTATGATTTGGTGGTTGTTAAGATGCCAGAAGGCATCATGACACCAAAAGACATTATGTCCACCCATCATTTCGTAATTCACTTGATTCTTAGCACATGGAAGTGATTAAAGAAGTGTGTTGTAGAGACCTTGGGTCAATTGGATTGGACCAAACTGATTTATAAAAATGTGGATTTCTCAAGGGCATTTGTACCAAGAAACATTCCCAAATTTGTGTGGGGTTGTGTTTAGGTTTAATTGTCTTCTTCTTCTTTTTTAGATGAGGGCAAGAATGATAAGACCTTTACTGAAACAAAATATGCTATGAAAACTACTTAATAGTCGCATTTGGGAAACGTTTAAATGTGCGTGCTTTTGTAAAAGTGATTAAACTAAAACAGAATTAGCAAAATTTAGGATTCAAGATTAGCATAGAAATTAATTTCTAAACAAGCAGGTTGTCTTGTTTCATTTAATTGCTCCCTGTGTGATTATGTAAAGCTGAAATTAATTTCTGAACTTTTTTAAAAGCATTAAAACTATGGTAGTGTTTCTCAAGTTTTGGTTTTTTTTTTAAATGTTTTCTTTTTTATCCTCACCTGAGGTTATTTTTTCCATTGATTTCTAGAGAGAGTAGAAGGAGGGAGGAGGAGGGTAGAGAGAGAAACATCGACGAGAGAGAGACACATCAATTGGTTGCCCCACGTGCCCCAACTGGGAATCAAACCCGTGACCCTTTGGTCTATAGGCCAATGCTCTAACTACTAAGCAAACCAACCAAGGCTCAAGTTTTTATTTTTGTCTGTGTCTAGATTCCCATGCAGTGCCCAGTCAAGAGCCTATTTATGCCCTTGTACATTTCTGACTAGTTGCTTCTGACCCTACTTATGTCCTGCAGCACTTTCCAGATTGTATCTGAACCACTCCTTAATCAGAATTTTTAAAAAAGATCTTTACCCCACTGAGAAATCCTGGGAAAGCTTCATGAGGAGACTGCTCAGCAGCTCTGCATTTGCTAGTGCTTAATCAGGGTGCAAAGCTTGCTCCAGCTTGCAGTCAGTTTCCATGAATGCAACTATATGCACACAGAAGAGTGACTATGAAGGAGGGCAACTCCTTCTAGGGGCCTGCAATGTGGCTCATCATCCTAATTCATTCAGGACTAAGAAGTATAAAAAGAAGGAAAAGTTGAATTGAGAAAAGTCTCAATGCCATAATCCCTGGCTCTATAAAAGTTTTTGGGTTTAATATCTTTGTGATTTGGGCTCTAATTTTTCCTTTTCATTGCCAGCTAAATCCATGCACTTTTATCATGCTTACCTTGACATGACTCCTTAGATTTTTACTCAATATAATTTTTATACCTAGGTGAAATGTAAACATAGTAAGCCCTTGTTAAACTAGTACGGTTTATTCTGGATGACAATTCTATTGCTCCAAATTAACAGCTACTCTTCTTCTAAGTACCTTAAATGCTTAATAGCTCTTAAAACATTGGCTATCCCAAGTTTCTTGGAATACAACTCTATTTCTAGACTCCTAGTATTTTAAAACAAAAAAAATGTTTTCCTGTGATTAGGCTTTAAAATAATGGTACTGTTAATGAAAGTTATTCCTATGGCTACTTAAAATACCCACTGAGAGTTCAAAATGATCAAAAAAAAAAGAAGAGCTGTGTGCATGGTGTTTAAGTATTATATAAATGTATTTGTGTAAAAAGTCATATTAGCTTTGTATATAAACTCACTTTTTAAAAATGGTCAAAATATGCCTGGCCAGCATGGCTCAGTGGTTGAGGCTTACCCTAGGAACCAGGAAGTCATGGTTCAATTCCTGGTTGGGCACATGCCCAGGTTGCAGGTTCGATCCCCAGTGTGGGGGGTGCAGGAGATAGCTGATTAATTATTCTCTCTCATCACTGATGTTTCTATCTCTCTATCCCTCTTCCTTCCTCTCTGAAATCAATAAAAAAATATTTTAAAAAAATTAAAATGTAGCCCTGGCTGGTGTGGCTCAGTTGATTGGGCAGAGTCCTGTGCACCAAAAAGGTTGTTGGTTCAATTCCTGGTCAGGGTACATGCCTGGGTTGGGCTTGATCTCTGGTAGGAGGCATGCAGGATGCAGCCAATCTCATTCTCACATTGATGTTTCTCTCTATATATTAATTAATTAATTAGTTAATTAATTAAATGCAACTTGATATTTTTAATTAAAAAGTTTTGGGGGTTAATAATAATTTATTGAAACTTACTAAGAACAGCACTTCTTAGAATTCCACTAACTCAATCACTCTCAAAATTTTCCTGCATGTGCTATTTACATAAGCAATAATAATATTAATATTAAATATTTTAAGGTATAGTTCAACTTCAGCATTTAAAAATACACACAAACTCTGATACAGCAGCATTATAATCTTTTAATCAATTGCAATCAAAATACTGAGTTAATAGTCACCAGTAATTAGGACAGTGATAATTTTATGGAAGAAAATCACCTACAGTGATTATTTCAATAACTTACTCATTACTATGAAGAGAGCATAAACAAATTCTTTTAGCATTCTTTGCAGAAATTATCTCATAATGACAGCTTCATTTTAAACTATTTAACTGACTTACTTTATGATTCCTTGAACAGACTTCACTGTTTCAATCTATAATATAAGGACAAGTAGGTTAAAACCTAATTTTTAAGATCTAAATGAAATATTAAATATAAAATAGTATTTAAAATAAGCATGCTGGATATTTATATTGGATTAACTAAACATAAATGTATAGAAATATTGATAAATTTTTATAAGAACAACTTCCCTACCATGAAAAACATATTAATATTGCCACATATTGACATTTACAACCACATGTGACATTTAAATCCAATTTTGTATGGTTGCTAAATAAAGGACCTGTTACAATCAAAGAAGTTTCAGAGCTCAAAGGATTCTTAAAGAGCACCTAGTCCAACTACCTTATTTCATAGATGAGAAAATTAAGATTCATAAAAGAGAAGACATTTGTTCATGTGTTCAAACAGCTACTGCAGACCCAGATCTCCTCAACTCAGTTTGGTCATTACTTCCCTTAGAGGGCTGACTTTTGTTGGGACCTTTAAATATGCATGCCAAATGTTGTCTGGAAATTTAACATATAGTGTCTCACAGGTACAATTTTCAAATGTACAGAAATGCTACAGGAATTAACAAAATGCACACATTTTAAAATGATAAGAACATTTATGTAGTTTTTGTTGTTGTCATTTTGTATTTTTCTCATCAATAGACTCACAAAATACTATCACATGGAAACGACTGAAATTTTTTGAAGTGAATATGAAAACTTTGGGAACCATGACACAATATTCCTTCTTCTAACTATTAATTAAAATTTGAAATGACTTAAAATGCCAAAAATATTAAAGGGATAATGATTTCTTTACTAGTTACTTTATTATTATTATTAATTGTAGTAGTAGTAGTAGTAGTAGTAGTAGTAGTAGTAATAGTAGTAGTAGTAGCAGCTGTTGGAATAGAGGACCAGGACTCCTGATGCAAAGATGAGTGGGCTCCGACAAGTATTCCAATGAGAAAACAAGACGATAATAACTCTGGTATTGGTATGTACCCCGTGCCACTGGAGCATTATTTACTCTGTGCTCTCAGTCCAAGTGAAAGGTAATCTTCTTGTTTTATAGGAGTATTGAGACACACAGAACATCTTATTTTAATGGCATTTTTTACTTGACAAGAGTAGTATCATAGGAATATGATACTAGTCCGTTATCTCGACTTTCCTAGTGGCACTCCTGACTCTGGTTTTTAAATCTCTCTAGAGAAGCTGCAAAACCTTATAGTATCTAATTTTTTAAAATCAGCACTGTCAGGTATTCCTTCTTTTTTAACCTTATGGTAGTATCAGCTCATTTCCTTTTGTTCATTTGTCACTGTATCCTTTATATGCATAAAAATAGTTTTTCTTTTCTTAAGTAAAAGAATCCAAGTTACCTCTGCTCTCATGGAGCATATTCCCCACAAGTTAGTGCACTCAGAAGTATCTGTATTAAATTGTGGTCCATGAGTAGACCATGCGCAGCACATCACTGGAACAAAACACTCTGCCATGAGTCTGCACAAAGGAAGGGTTCAAGAAAACATTCCACGGCTTTCCCTGATGAAATGAGGACCTGGAACACAACCCTTATTACAATTCAACAAACCAACTGCTCATTCACAGAATGTTCTCAAAGACTTCTCCGCTATTATATTCTGTGGATCCCGTGCTCGCCTTGATGTACACGCCTCATCCCCATTAACTTTAATGAGTTTTACCCACACATCCAAAGAGGCTGACCCACGAATGTGGGGAGCTTCCATATGCTGTCTTTCTCAGGAAACAAGATGCCACAGGCGTAATCTCACATCGGGAATATAGCCAAGGTCTTCCTTAACACCTTCTTTCCATAGCAGAATCTGTTCGTTTCTCTTTGCACTTGCAGTGCTTCAAATCCAAATAAACTTTTCATTTGAAAGAAAAACTAAGGTCTTTAGGCTAAAAGTTCAGCAACCCAGAAAAACTTAGTTTTTGTTTAAGCAATTGAGAAATATTGCAGTGCTTCAAATCCAAATAAACTTTTCATTTGAAAGAAAAACTAAGGTCTTTAGGCTAAAAGTTCAGCAACCCAGAAAAACTTAGTTTTTGTTTAAGCAATTGAGAAATAACACACATGGCTAAAGAATTGTAACTATTACTTATATTGTACTAATACATGCACCAAATATTTATATATATGTATTTTAATTCTCACCCAAGGATATGTTTTTATTCATTTGAGAGAGAGAGAGAGAGAGAGAAAGAGAGAGAGAGGAAGAGAGAGAGAGAGAGAAGCATCGATTGGTTGCTCCTAAATGCGCCTCCTGTATGCACCCCGAACTGGGATCAAACCTGCAACCTAGGTATGCGCTCTGACTGGGAATGAACCCACAACCTTTTTGGTATAAGGGAGGACGCTCCAATCAACCCAGCTGGGGCCCAAATATTGATATTTTTAATTATTAGATTTTTCTAAATTTGTTCATAAGTGTTTGTTTTGCATTATCTATATTATGATTATTACCTTTCCATACTATTATTACTGTTCCTGCTGCTACTAATAATCCACCAATAGGACTTACTGAGTAAGAATTCTGTGTTTGCTTGTCTAAAGCACTTCCCTTTATCACTTTTCTTGGAATGTCCTGCTAAAAGTTTAGTTACATTGGAGGAAATAGAAACAGTATATGAAAAAGGGATGGCTTTTATGAAATGGAATTTGTGGAATGCCCTTATTTTGGATGAGTTGCAGACTTCCAAATTCCTCAGAAACCCAAATGAAAACAGTTATGTGCCAGTTAAAACAAGACTTCACTCAGTCTTGGAATGGCCTCTATGTCATTTGGTGGTATGGCACTAACCTAAAGATTGCAAAAAAACAAAGCCACAATACTACAAATTTGACAAGACAGGAGAAAAATGAGTTGATTCAAAGTGCCTTCAATATTCAGAATATGAATCTGAAAATACCCTAATCACAAAATTAATTTGAACAAGTTAGTTGGTTAGTTTGATTAAGAAAAAATTATTGTCCATTTAAGTTTGTCATTTCAGAAGATTTTATCTATCTATCTATTTGGTTTAACATGTTTAAAATGAGAAATTGTAAATGATGAAGCTCTTATAGAATAATAGAAATTGAAAGACTTACTTTTTCTTTATTAAAAGATGTAATCTATGGGCCTACTTCTCAATTAAGATTCAATCCTAGGACATGAAAATGAGATAACTTCAGGCATGATCCATGTCTTTCATATTTATATTTCTGATTTGAGCACAGCCTTTGGCAAATAGAGGGTACAAATGGATAATTGTTTAATGAGAGAGTATATCAAAATGGTATGTATTCCAAAGAGATGATCTACCTAAGTTTCAAAGCTCTTATTCATTGTATTCTGTCAGTCAGTGTAATTTTAAGGAATGCTGTGAATGAGAAGGTATGACTACTATGAGCAGCATTGAGAAATATCCTTTTTTAAATTGTAAGAAAGTATATATGAGAAAGTTGAATATGTAAGAAAGTATGTATGATAAATATTTTTCAGAAATTTTTTTAAAAAGAAAGAAAATTACCCAGGATAGTCACTGTTAATATTTTTACATATTTCCTTCCAGGCTATTTAAATATTCATATTTTTTTATATTTGAATAAATTTGGGGTCACATATATCAAACTCCAAATATTTTTCATATATAAAATAATCCATAGTAAACTAAAAATATTATTCTATACCCAGCTTACACTTACTATATATCACTTTAAAACAGTAAGTGCTCTCAACAAAATTAATCTAGAACCTAAAACTGAATAAGATTTGCATCAAGGTAATAGGACTCAAGAGACTTCCTAGGTCTCCAGGTTGTCAACATTTCTAAAGTGTTTCCACTTTGTATGAAGACTTTACCATTTTCAAATGAGGACATTCATCAAAACAATGTCACAGAGTGTTTGTTCTTTATGTCTTAGGGAGTTTGATAGGGAAGCATTCCCTCTAAGCGTCCAGTATACATAGTGGCATCTGATCTGGAAAATACCTTTGCAAATACCTATTGTGATGATTTAGCTAAAAATACTTATCTGAATGGTGGGTTGTGGCAGCTGATTACAGCAAGTTAATTGATGAGATGATTGGGGAAGGGGAAGAGTTTTACCCTCAGGTAAATTTAAAAAATTGTTAGCAGCCAGTCCTAATACAAAGCAAACATACAGAACACTGTCAAAGCCAGATCTCTTTTATTAGAATTAGGATGACACTTGGAATGCATACCACAGTAACATGAACCCACAGGCTACACTGCGGATGTACATAGAGAAAATCAGAACTGAGTATCCAAACTGCAATAGCCTCTTTTCTTTCTAATCCCTAAATCAGTGTGGCACATGATTTCTTTGGGGCCAAGTAATTGGCTAGCACTGCAAAATATTAAAAGGCATGGCAGTGTTTCCGGGTAGAAAATGAAAAGATCACTTTGAAGTGCTCTAAAATTATACTTTCTTCACTTAAAAGAGTTAACTCACTCTCAAAAATATGAATTAAATGAAAACTAATCAGGCACCAAGAAGGTTAGTTGTAGCCTGGTCGGTGTGGCTCAGTGGTTGAGCATCGACCTATGAACCAGGAGGTCACAGGAACATGCCCGGGTTGGGGGCTTGATCCCCAGGCAATCAATGATTCTCTCTCACGATTGATCTTTTTATTTCGCACTCCTTCTCCCTTCCTCTTTTAAATCAATAAAAATATATTTAAAAAAAACAAACAAACACCCCAAAGATTAGTTGTAGTTACTTTTGATTGAAATGCCTCAAAAGTCCTGCTCAAGGCTCATGGTATTGAGATAGAGATCCCAATTGCCCTGGATCAGGGAGCACATCGCTCACTATTTAATAATCCTTCACCCAGATGTTCTGATAGAATGAGTGTACTATTTCTAACAACAAAAAATCAAATAGAAAACTGGCATGAAGCTATTCTGTTTGAAAAAGAAGGAATTGGGAAAGAAAAGTCTACATAATGAGTTTGTGTTGCCAATTAAGTAAACTGCCTCTAAGAATGCCCTAGAAGAGAACGTGTTTCACTTCAGACCCACTAGAATGGCTATAAGAAAAAAAGGCAGACAATAACAAGTATTGGCTAGGTTGTGGAGAAACTAGAATCCTCGTACATTGCTGATGGGAATGTAACATGGCACAACCACCTTGGAAAATGTTTGTCATTTCTTATAACGTTAAACATAAATTTACTATATGATCCATCAATTTTACCTAAAGGCGTCTATCCAAAAGAAATGGAGACATATTCATGCAAACTTTTATATGTTTACAGCACCATTATCCATAATAGCCCAAAAGTGGAAAAAAAATCTAAATGTCAACTAACTGGTGAATAGATAAAATGTGGTTTATCCATACAATAAAATACTACTCAGTAATGAAAAGGAAAAAAATTATTAATGCATGCTAAAATGTGGGTGAACCTCAAAAATTTTATGATGAGAAAAAGAAGCCAGATGCACAGACCACCTATTGTATGATTCTATTTATATTAATGTTCAGAATAGGCAAATCCTTAGAGATAGAAAGATAGTCTGAGGCTGAAGATGGAAACAGGACTGACTAAATGGGTACAAGGCAGATAAAGACATGGGTGAGAGACCATGAGCAGCCTGAATGGACCACTAAATAGGATTGTGGGAACCCAGGATTGGTTACTTGGATGCTCTGGATTGTATCGTTGGGGATGGGGGTGGGGAAGGAGGAGTGATGAGTAAATTGTGGAAGTATAAAGAACTGGGATGGGGCAGGCTTATTCTAAAAAATCTGGAAGTCCAAACCTAATGAAATAGATTTTAGGGATGGGTTGTGGAGAAATACAAATTAACTTGGTTTCATCCGGATAAAGTGTTTTTTCTCCACCCTTGCTTGGGGAGTGGGGGGAGGATGAAGTAAGGGCCCCAAACAAAATCAACAGGGCAGAGAGTAACAGCTTTGTCCTGGGTGTGATGGTATGTATGCGTGGGTGTTAAATTGTGAACCAGGAAAAAGTGAAGCCTGGTCTATGGGCTAACTGTGCAAAATAATTTCAAACCAAATCATGTCAGAGTAGCAAAGGATTCATTTTTGTGCATGTGGAAATGTCAGCTCAGAGAGATCCAAAGGTTTCTGAAGCTCATACAATCAGCAGAACCTGAGACACAAATTCAGGTCTCTGGAGTCCCAGTTTGGTGGTCTTTCTACCTCAGACTAATTTGTGCCCCAGCATTCCTTTGCACTGTAGTAAGAACATTTTTATCTTTTCTTTAAACTGGTAATTGATTGTACTGTGCCGAGGAGGATATAGTGGAGGAGGAGCACTACAAGACAAATGCCCCAACATAGAAAAGCAACCTTTAGTTCCCTGGGGTGATGGAAGACATTTAATCATAAACCTTATGGTACAAGAGGAAATACCAGACCATGTGGAAACATCAGCTCAGGTTTATCAGTATTAAAGAAACTATTGTCTATACTGGAACACTTTTTAAAAGAATCTTTGTGTAGAAAAGGTTTAAAAATTGAATCTGTGCCATGAGACCATCAGGAATATAGGCAATACTATAGGTAAAATTTTATCATTTAAAATAGTCATTAAATATAATAAAATGTTCTTTGCTTGCTTTGTTTTGGTCTGTAAGAACTTAAAAAAAAAATCAAAGACAATACAAGGTAGCAGTAATATGTTTGCCTAGACCACTTCATTCCATTACATCAGAGGTTGCTGCAGACAGAACCAAGGTGGCCTGTAAAAGGCCCAAGATATAATTAAGAGAAAAAGAAAAGAACAAGAAAAATTAAAAAGTAAAAAGAAAGGAAGAAGGAAGAAACATTTAAAGTAGGAGTAAGAGGGCAAAAAAGAGAGAAGAAAAGGAAAAAAGAAAAGATAAAATAAAGGGATATATGTAGCAGACAGTTCAATTGCTTCAAGACAGTTTGCCTCATCCTGCTTTATACAACTCCCTCAATTTTCAACACCCTTATAATCCAAATTTTATTGCACAATAAGTATATTCACTGCAAAAAATTAGAAAATAAAAAAAGCAAAAAGAAGAAAATAAACATTAGCTATAATCCCACCATCTAGATTAAATCTTTGTAAACATGTAGGCCATTAATATTATCATCTTGATTTTAAAATATTTTATTTTTAAAAAATATATCTTTATTGATTTCTGAGGAGAAGAGGGAGAGAGAGAAACATCAGTGATGAGAAAGAATCATTGATTGACTGCCTCTTGCACACCCGACACCGGGGATTGAGCCTGCAACCCGGATATATGCCCTGACTAGGAATCGAACTGTGACCTCCTGGTTCATAGGTTGATGCTCAACCACGGAGCCAGCCGGGCTAAAATATTTTATTTTCACAAAAATAAAATCATATACCTTTTATTGCTTTGTAGCCTGATTTTTTTTTTAAATATATTTTATTGATTTTTTACAGAGAGGAAGGGAGAAGGATAGAGAGCTAGAAACATCGATGAGAGAGAAACATCGACCAGCTGCCTCCTGCACACCCCCCACTGGGGACGTGCCCGCAACCAATGTACATGCCCTCGACTGGAATCGAACCTGGGACCTTTCAGTCCGCAGACCGATGCTCTATCCACTGAGCCAAACCGGTTTCGGCTGATTTTTTTTTTTTCACATAAAATATTATGAGCATTTTTCTACCTCAATAAATGTATACTTTTAAAATATTTTAAATATTGTTTTCATCCAATTTTATAAGAATTTTATTTATAGGACACATGTAGCTCTTTATGATTTTCTGCTATTTTACTTATACTCTGTTATCATACTTGTAAAATCTCAGAATTCTTAATGTAAATATTTTTTGGGGGGGGAGGAAACAATAAAAAACAGTTATTCAATGTATATTCCTATGGGAACCAAAGCTAGAAATAAAAAAGTATATGTTATAGCTTGAAGAGAGATGAGAAGCCTATTTGGGAAAAGATGAGTATTATTATTTCTCACTATGTAGTAGATGTGTTGAAAGAAGCTATGCATCCATCAGAAAAATGACATTGTTATTTGAAAGCTTTTTGAAGACAATGCAGAAGCATGATGTGGCAATTCAAACATTTACCACCTACTGCAGCTTATAGTAATAGTGAAAAATGACAAAGCATTCATTGTGAAGTGATTAGACACCTTACTATTGATTTCAGAAATTCTTATGCTGCACCCGTTCTTTAAAATGTTCCCTGATGTTTTGGATCCACAGCTATTTGTTGCTAGTGATTCACATTTACCTACTAAAGAGATGTTATGTAGAAAAGTGTGGGTTGTACTTGGGGAAGAACATCTAACTCAACTTTCACAGGCTAATTCAGCATTTTTTTAAAAAAATATGTTTTTATTGATTTTTAGAAAGAGAGGAAGGGAGAGGGAGAGAGAGAAACATCTATGCAAGAGAGAAACATTGATTGACTGCCTCCTGCACGGACTCGGACTGAGGATCAAACCCACAACTGGGTATGTGCCCTGACTAGGAATCGAATTGGCGACCTTTTGGTGACTGGGATGATGCTCAACCAACTGAGCCACACCAACCAAGGCTCAGCAATTTCTTTAAATGATTTGTATTTGCCAAAGTGAGTATCTCAGCGGGTACTTCAAAATATAATCTAAAACCTTCTGTTATCAATAAGTCCACCGAAATCCATAAAACTTAGTGTTTCATATTAGTTTATTATCAAACATTTATTGAGCTTTCTACTAATAATATTCTAGTTATTGTATAGGGCCAAACATTAATTTGTGATCCCTATCTAGAGGGGCTCACAATCCAAATTTGACCTGAAGAGAGGAGGACTACGAGATATTCACAAAAATTATGTTCTGTGGTCAAGTAGTCAAACAATACACGTAACTGCTTTCCATTGTAATGATTTACAAACGACAATGGTAACAATCTCAGAGAATTCAGTTAGCAACCTTTGCCATTATTTTTTAGCTTTATGGGGTTAACCTTATTGGGGTTGATTAAATTCAAGCTGCGATCTTTCATAAAAACTCAATGGAGGGTCCAGATGGCCCAACAATACCTCCTTTTGTGAAAGGAAATAACTTGAAGATTTTTGTCTAATTAAACTATTTGAGCTGGTGGGACCTGAGTGAATTGTTATTCCTTTAAAAGGACCGTGCATTACAAATAATCTTTATAAAATACTAATCATTCAAAAATAGAGTTCTGCTTTCACTGTTTCAGTTAAGCCCTAGAACCAGAGGGGCATGAGCATGACATTTTGAGGTTAGACTCTGATACCATCTTTGGGATTTAAGTCTGGAAATACAGCTCTGGAAAATCAACAGAACAAGGCCCTGTGGAACAAAATGCCAGGAAGGCCAATGCATTACTTTCCTACTGTTCCAGTCCCGTGCTCACAATTACCTAACGCTTGTCAAAATATTTTCTACACTAACAGCCAACACACAATTATGCTGAAAATATCATTGGTCGCCATAAAATAAATTTGGAGAAAATCTTTCAGCACCTTAACCCAGCAAATGGCTACTATGGTTATTAGTGTATCATTATTTGCATACTAGTGAGAATGACATATCTTACCCTGCCTGCTCTCATCCTGATAGTCCTAACTGTAAGAGATAAGGAGAAAGACAGAAGTCTAGGCAGGTGAAGTGGGGTGGGGTGGGGTGGGGTAGAAATTAGTTGTGAAAGTCAATGAGAAATTAGACAATCTTTCAGTGCTTTGGTTATTGTCTTCATTATTTTCTAACTTTGTGTATTTTGTCTGTAATCAAGGTGATATTCTGAAGTAGTTTGTTCCCACAAAGTATGTTTTGTATCAGACAGACAAAACGTAGTGGTCAATTTTGTCATGAATGGAAAGTCTCTTTCTTTGGCTTTTTATATGTTCTTGGTTGAGGCTATAAAACTCAAAGTAGTTAGGATCAGAAATTTCCAGCAGGGGGTGTAGTTGCTTCTGTAGGGTAAATTCTTTTGAGGCTAAATCATGTCAAACATCTGCATCTTGTGTTAACACTGATGGTTCAAAGCTGGAATTTTGATAACATTGTTTTATGGCTTTCATCTCTTTGATCCTAAAAAGGCCATGCATATTAATACTTTATTAGAATGTGTTAAAGAACTAGAAATGTGTGAATATTTAAATTAAAAGTTTAAAATTTCTGACTAAAATCTTATTCTACTATTTTTTTCAAAGTAAATGGAGAACAAAGTCTCAAGTGATTTTACTCATCCACTATAGTAGAACAAAAGGACTGTGCATTACAAGTAATCTTTATAAAATACTAATTATTCAAAAATAGAGTTCTGCTTAATTTTTTTTTTAGATAAGATGAATAGTTTATCTAAGAGGGCTGGTAATATTTACTCTCTCTCTCTCTCTCTCTCTCTCTCTCTCTCGTGTGTGTGTGTGTGTGTGTGTGTGTGTGTATAGACTAAATTATTTATTGTCTCAAAATTTCTCCTTTTGGATGGGAGGGTGTTTACAGCTATTTCTTTGAAGGCATGGATTCTGTCAATTTTAAAAGATGCCACCTTATCCTTTCATTTTTGTCTTATTTTCTGCTCTTTATTTTCGTTTATTTGTAGACTAGAGGCCCGATGCACGAAATTCATGCAAGAGTGGGCCTTCACAGCCCCGGCTTTGTCCGGAAGGTCGGAAGGTCGTCCGGACAGTCATTCCTCTGTTCGGCTGTTTGGTCGATTTGCATATTGTGCTTTTATTATTATATATATCTGACCATTTTCAACCACAGAACTTTGGCCCCCAATTTCCATTCTCAGATTTTTATTTGTATTGAAAACTGTATGCTTCATTGTTTTGAGAAGACCAAGTCTCATAAAAACAATAAAAATGTGTTAGCTTATTTGTACTGGTAAGCAGGTAGGTTTAGACTAACAGTATTAATAAGGAACAAAGTCCTAAAGTTTCAGGTTCCTTGAATCAAAATGAATGATGTAGGCTGACTAAAAATAATGAGTTATGGAAATTATTGCTCAAAAACTATGGCCTTTTTTTTTTTTTTTACAGTTTCTAGTGTCTTAATGAAGAGAAAATGATTTCAAGTCTTTTTTACCTTTACTTATACTGATTCTTAGTATCATGTTTGTTTTAGAGGAAATATTAACATATAAAGAAGGTGTAATTTTCACCTTCTTTATATGTTAATGTTTCCTTTAAAAAGCCCTGACTTATTTGACTTTGCTTTAGGTTGATACATGTCCATGGTTATAAAATTTCTGATTTAGGAAATAATTTTTAAAATATTGTAGGGTAGATAGGCTCGAGTACGTAACATATCAAAATCAAAGTTATGACTTTGAATTGGCTTCTTGTATTTTCAAGGACTTTTAGTACAAAGGTCAAGAAATGCACTTAAATGCATGAACTTTCCAATCTATACAAGCAGTATGAGAATTAGTACCGCTCTTTGAAGTTTCCACTCTCTCTCCCCAATTTCCTCCTCTCTTCTTTTTCTCCTTTCCTCCCCTCTACCTTTACTTTCATTGCAAGTTTTCTTTAGCATCCTCTTCCCCGCCTATGGCTTGTAACTGAAAGTAGTACCTGCAGACCTTACTTCACCTATTAGGTACCATTCAGATGCAAGGCAGTGGCTGGAGTAAGGAATTTTAGGCACGCCTTTCTAAGATTAGAGAGTAAGAGATGTAGAGAAATTAAACACCTCTCCCCTGCTTTTGTCTATTACGTTTACCTTTCGAGAAATATGGAGAGAAGAGCAGGGTGGGGAACAAACGAACAGAACTTCTGGAATTTTGTGACAGATTTACTAGCAAATACTTTCTAACAGATTTTAACCAAAGGCAGTTTTGTTTTCCTTTACTCCGAGACGGTAAATGTACGTGGTTGGCAGCAGCTGCATCTTTATTAACACTAAAAAGAAATGTTGGCTAACTTCAGTACCTTATGTAACAGAAGAAATAAAGAATAACCTGCATTTAAAGGACTTTTAAAATGTTTACTGATGAACTGTTTCCAAGTGTAGGAAAGAAATCTTTCCTCACAGAGAAATTCTAGTCCAAATTACTTTTAGACGTACTAACGAATTGGGGTAGATTTGTGTTTTTGCTTATTCTTTTGTCTGCTGGCAAATCAAATATTTTTTAAGACCTCTAAATAAAACAGATTCTGATGACCTTGGGAAAAACCACAAGACCTCCGTTTCAATGGTAAAAGGAAAGGCATTTTTCTGCTGTCCTTCCTTTCTCCACCACTCAATGCCAATACACCAGATGAGAAATACACCGAAAGCCCAGGGTACCCCCAAACTTGTGAAGTCTGAAAAAAAAACAAAAACTGAATATATTTCAGGCAGTATAACAAAACCCAGGCTGGGCTGGTGGTGGTGTGAACACGGGTCTTTCGGGTTACCCCAACACCCACCCCAGCTTGGCACTGCGCTCCATTTCCAGACTAAGCCGAGGGCCCGACGCCTCCCGGCGCCCGGCCGACGGAAACGGGATCCTTCGGGCTCCCGGGCAGTTTGCCTCCCGGGTGAGGACGCCGCCGGGTGCCAGGCGGGCGAGGTCTGCGGCGGGCGGACGATCCCGGGCAGAAAGCCGGCTGCCGGTCCCGGAGCGCGCTTGCGAGCCCGCCCCTGGGAATGAGCTCGGGCGCCGATTTTCCTCCCCCGAGTTCTGCATCGCTCAGGGGGCCGTAGGGGGGTTCATCCAGCATCGCTCAGCGCCCGGGCGAGGTTTCGCCACGGCTCCCACCCCGTCGGGCTCCTTTGCAGGGTCGCGGCTCGCTCGGTTTCGGCCAGAAACCGGAACGGAGGGAAAGGGGAGAAAGCAGGGAAGGTTCGGAGACACCCGCGCTCCGGGGCTGCGCCGTCCGCAGCGTTCAAAGCGGCGGGAGGATGGGACCAGAGGAGGAGCCGAGGACGGAGAGAGGGGAAAGCGAAGGAAAAAGGCTCACGCCAGTGGGGAAAAGGGAAAAGGTGAGAAGGAATGGAGTAGGAGAGGGAACCAATGGATGGGAGAGACGGAGGAAGGAGGGGGAGGGGCGGAAGCCAATGAGGGAGCCGGGACGCGAGCGAGGACGCGGCCCCGCGCCCGCTCCCCCCCGCCCCCCTCCACCTCCGGCTCCAGAGCTCGCGCCTTTCCCGGCTCCCGGGAGACGAGGGGAGGGGCGGGGCCCGGCCCAGCGTGAGGCCGGGGAGGCGTTGCGAGGTGAGGGCGGCGGGGGTGGGGGGTTTGGGGGGGGTGGGCGGGGGGGGAGGGCAGCGCGGGTGCGCGCGCGCGCGCCCCCCCGTCGAGGCCGCGCCGCCGCTCCGCCCCCGCCGGGTGTGTGGCTGCGCGCGCGCGCGCGTGCGTTCCGGCGGTGCGCGCCGGGGAGATGCTGAGGTAAAGTTCGGGAGAGAGGGAGAGAGATCCGTCAGCGTGAGGGAGCCCGAGTGGCCGCCATTACTGAACCCCGCGCGGCGGCCGGCGCCGGGGAAGGGGGGAGGGACGGGGCTGCCGCTGGTGGCGGGGAGGGAGGGCGGGTGGGTTAGGCGGCCGCGGGAGCCGTAAGGGCTCCAGGTTTCGGGGCGTGTGTGCTGGGGAGCGCCGGGGAGGTGGCCGGAGGGACGCGGCGCTCGGTGAGCGCGCCGGGGAAGAGAGGCGAGCCGAGAGTGGAGGAGGAGGAGGAGGCGGCGGCGGCGGAGCGCTGCTCCCCAGGAATGTCGCTGCCGCCGCCACCGCCGGGGCCGCTGCGGTTGAGGAGACGGAGGAGACCGACGGTGTTAGGTAGGACCTTGCGACCCCCCACCCCGCCCCCGCTCCTCTGGGCCTGCCCGCTCGCCCCCTCCCCGCCCGGGACCCTGCCGCCGCCGGCTGCCCCGCTCCGCCGCCGCCGCCGCCGGTTGTAACCAGTTCAAGGGGCTGGGGCCCCGCCGCCGCGGAGGGAACCTGGCGCCGCGCTCCGTCCTCGCAGGCGGGGCGGGAGGGGTACGGTCGGCGTGAAGGGCAGCGAGGCCGGGGGAAGCAGGGGCGCCTTCCCCACAGGTGACGGGCCGGGGTCGGCGGAGGCCTGGTGGCGGCCCGGACCGCGCCGTCCCCGCCGGCCGGCCGGCCGGCCGCTCTCTCTTCGCGGTCGTCTTCACTTGCCCTGGCCCCGGAGGGAACGTGGGGGAAAGGAAGGTTGCGGTGGCTGCGGGCTGGGTTGCCGCTAACGAGTTGCACCTGGAAGGAGGAGAGGGCGGTGGACGCCTATTCGCGGAAACACGATCTTGGTTGCAAACTTAAAAGCGCCTTTCGGGAGACTCGGCCCTTTCACTTTTCCCCCGTCCTCCCCACTCCGGTCCTGGGGGGTTCTCCTCTCCCATTGCCCCGCTGCTGTTAAAACTCGGGGTGCGGTCTGAGAAGTTGCCCCGCGCAACCAAAACACCGGATCCCGTCGGTAGACTCGGCCGGCTTGAGGCTCCGATAGTGAGTTTCCGCTGGAAGAAGAATCTTTAGAAATCTCCCCGTTCCCACTAAAGAAAAGTCTCGGGGTGGGGGCGGGGAACCGCGCGGGAGCGCGCGCGCACTTCTCCACCGAGAAACACCCCCCCTCCCTCCCTCCCTCCCGCACACCCCCCCTCGGCGATCACAGAAATGCGAGTGAGGTGGAGGCTCTGGGAAGCTTGAGCTGTAAGGTGCTCGGGAGTAAAGGCACACTGTCAGGACGGTTAGTAAAAATTCGAGAGAAAGTTGTGGGGGAGACGGTCGTAGTTGTAACCCTGCGACCGATCCAGTGTTGGGCCCGTGCTTAATATATGGGGGTTTAAATGTTTTAAAACCAGACCAAAGCAGGCAGGCAGCTGGTGTATACGCGCGTTTTAAGTTTAAATTCCCGTCGATGATTTGCTTTGCCCTTTGTGATCGGTAGGGATCGTGTCACTTAAAGAATGCCCAGCTGTAAAACAGTGAAATACTTGGCTGTGTTGACTGATCTTTGCTTATGCTGCTTTCTACAGGTGTTGGGGGCGGGGGGGGGGGGGGGTGCCTGCTCCACTTAAATCCAAAGCCAACATTCATTTGGACAGAATGAATGTTAGAGGGTGTTTATTGGCGTTGAGGATCTCATTCACTACAGGGAACATTTCTCTAAATATCCATTTAAAAAATGGTTCTTGTAACAAAAATTTCATCTAGATGCAACTATTCGGAAAAACATTTGGTTAAGTAAGGTATTGGTAAAATGTGTTTGGAAATGTTTTACTGTCAATTCCAGTGTATTTGACTTTAATATGATAAAACTGCTCTACTTTTAATGTACATACTGGCCATATAGGTAATCTACTAGACAGTTTCCAGATTAAGGTTTTTGCTTCCATTTTAAATCGCTTTCTCATTTACAGGTTTTTTTTTCCCTCTACCTATTCTTTGTAATTGACCCACGTTTCTTGTATCTATAGTAGATCAAATGAAGAGAGGAGTAAGTGTAGATGGCCAAAAACTTACATAGGCCTTGGAGTATGCATAACTAAACATACACGATTGGAAAGCTGGTTATGCCTATGAATGTAACTCAAGAAATAGCACTATTGATCTGATTGACTTAAGGCAGAAATTAGAATGACACAGATGACACTAGGTAATCAATTTGTCATGTGTAAGCTACATTTTTTAACCCACATCAGCAGGTCTTATTTTGTCATCCTTTGTACATTATAAGAGCTTTGTCACAGAATTATCATTCTTTTATCAGATTTTTAGCACCCCTTCTCCCATTTAAATTATTCTAGAAATTTAAAAAATGTATTGCAAAACTACTATCTTAATTCTGTACTTATCCTAAATGTTTTGCCCAGCCCCCCACCTTACCCCATTTCTGTTTGAAAGGCAGATTTAGTACCCTTACTCTTTTGGAGAAAATAAATTATTTTGACTTGCAAGTTAAGAGTTTTTAAGGAATAAAATATTGTTTTTTGCATTCCTTTTTTGGAATTGAAGTTGTGGTACAGGTGACAATAATAGTTTTGTAAATCACTTTTTTTAATTGAAGAAAAAATTATGTCTCATGAAGACTATACTATATTTACTCTTTCAACATTAGCAGGACTTAAGGTAAAGTGTTCCCTTAATATTCACTTCTTAAATATGAAATGGCATGATAGAGGTTTTCTTGGTAGCTACAGAATTAAGTTTTAATTGTCACGATTTCAGTTTTCATAGATATTATTTTAAGTCATCTATTTGGGCTGTAATATCCATGATTTTTTTCTTTATACATCAAGAAGTTATGCAGATACTGTAATTGACTGAAGAAGCATTTTATAGTGTTCTATTTCATTAATGTCTTATGTTCCTAAAAGATGCTTGTGAAATACATTTAAAGTACACCAGGGGGATTTAGTTTTAAAAGAACTGGGCAGCAACTTTGATAAAGTGATCCATCATTTGGCGATCTGGGTAATCAAACTATTTAAGTGAAGGTTGTTGTATGTAATTTTATCAAGCCAGGAAAAGCCATATTCGAAATTAAGGAAAATAGTTATAATGGTAATAATTTTAAAATTTTGTTTGTTGATGTTAATACTCACCCGAGAATATTTTTCCCTTGATTTTTAGATAGTGGAAGGAGAGAGGAGAGGAGAGAGAAACATTGATGTGAGAGAGACATCTTCACATTGCTTGGTTGCCTCCTGCATGTACCCCGACTTACCCTTGACGGGGAATCTAACCTAAGACTTTTAGGTCGAGGGTCGACACTCTTAACCACTGAGTCAAACCACCTAGGGCTATAATGGTAAGAATTTTAAATTCAACTTTAATTGGTGTTCTGACTGTTCATTGGACCTCTTAGGGATTTTTCCTGAGTGTCTTGAGACTTTCTCTAACAACCCACCCTCCCAGACAAAGGCAGCTTCTATTTTTGTCTGTTAAATATATGTAATTAAATGTAAGATCGCCTTTGAAAAATGAAATCAACTTCATTAAAAAAGTTGAAAGCCTCTGATTGGTTATTCATTAATTCAGACTACCTTTATTTAGCACTTACTGTGTGCCTGGCCTTTATAAATTAGAGATGGCTAGCTCAGACTTTAGTTGAAGAGGTAGTTAACTATAATTATAGGAGTAAATAGTTACAAGTACTAAGAGATGCAGAAGAAGAGGATGGAATTTGGATGTTTTAACTACAGAAGTTGAATGTAAGAGAGATAATCAACAAGGTTGGCCTTCTTTCGTTGTATTTTGGAAGTTGACTGTCCACAATACCTACAGTCAAAATAGGTTGTTAATGTTTTGCTCCTTAAATATCACTGATATTTGTCACTTGGTTAGATACTTAAGCTTTTCATTATGAAGAATTAGCGGTAGAAAGTGAATTTTCATATTTCTAGCTTCATATTAGATTTAGCCTCGTTTATGATAATCGCTGACTAATATTTTAGTAAGAAGCTGGGCACTGTAAGTGACACAAGGAAATATTAACTATCGCTACCTTAAAAGAGCTTATAGCTTTGTTGGGGAGTTAGACAATTTAGGAATAGTTAGATGCCAGTTCAAGGCAGAGTAAAAAACCATATATAAGGCAGTACATACTGATTTAAAAATCGGCGTTAAGGAATTTAGATAAAGGAGATAGATAACATTTGGAAGTTCCGTAGGATTGGGATAAGTGAGAGAAAAAAGACATGTAAGTAGATTAGAGACACTGGACCAAAACACAGGAAAGTACAGGGTAGATTGGCAGGTGAGGAGAAAATATAAGGTTAAAATGTAAGAGCATCAATTTGTGCCTTTATGAGTCAAATTGAGAGATTTGGGGGAAAGTATTAACACAAGGTTAATAGAAGGCATGATTGAGAAGTAAATAATGCTTGCATTACTATATTCACTTTGCTATATTTGGCATTGTTAAATAGCCTAGGAAAAACTACCTTGGCTTATATAGTGTAGTTTTATTGTTTTCCTGTTGATCCAAAATTTTATGTTTCTTTTTATACTTACCTTTTCAGAGCCAAGATAATACCTTTTGTTTACTTATTTATTTTTTATTTTGGTTGACTAGAGACTAGTGGAAAATTAACATTCCAATGATCTGGGGAATTCAAAGGTCCAAATGTCTGTTCTTTATTAACTAAGAATATAACCCTTTGGATGTTTCTTTTGAGAATTAAATCAAATGGTCTCTTAAATAATTTTCTAGAGTTAAGAGCTTCATTTCATTTCTGTATTTTCATTTGTCTTCAGACATACTGTTACCTGAAAGTCAAGTGATACCATCATTTATTGCTAAAACCAATGAGTTTTTCATAAAGAAACACTGACTTATTTGTCTTTATTTCTTAACATCTAGCAGCTAATCACCAAACTCTCTTTGTCTCGGTTTGCTCGTTTCAGTTCTGTGATAGTTCAGGAGCTTTAAAGTCTCCAGTATTGGTCCATCTCTTGTGTTTTGTGCCCCACCAAATCTAATTTTGCGTTCCACTTCCAGACTATAAAATGTCTTCTTATTGCTTATTACAAGGTCTAATTCCTTTTTGCTTTAAAGACCCTTTATAGTTAGATCTTCAGAAATAAAAAAAAAAAGCCTCTTATTTTTCAAAATGGCAACTGTGCTCTACCACTCTACCCTAATCACACACCTGGAATTACTTCTGTTTTAAATCCAAATTTTAAAGTATTGTGAATGGCTTTTTTTGCACTATGACTCCAGAGTAAAATAGTTGTAACACACTGTATGGAACACAAAACCTAAAATATTTGCTGTCTGGTCTTATATAAAAAAAGTTTTCAAAGCCCTGAGCTATTCCAATTTGTGCTAATCTTTCATTTATTTGAATTCCCATTGCATTTATCATTTCCATGGTATAGCACATTGCCTTTGTTTCCACAGCTATGGTACCATAAAGCTGCTTAAAATTAGTGTGGAAAGTGCTTTTGAGCCTTAAAAAAAAAAAAATCCACATTTCCTTGTTAGTCTATACCCCTTCCTGAGATTCTTACTTGACCTCTTAATGTTTCCATCATTAAGAAAATTGTTAAACCTTACCTAATGTAGTTTGTATAATGAAAATAATGGTTTCCCTCCTCTACAGCATTGCAGTACTGAATATCAGATTACATCCTTTCCCCTGTGTCTCAGTCCTCCAAAGTGAGGAGAAAGGACTGAGACCCTGGAAGGGAGGTGAGCATGTTCATAGCACTGGTTTAGTGGGCTTCTCTATACATACCTTTGTACTCTCAAAACCTCTGACACGAAGCTAAGCAGATAGTAGCTAAGCCCAGTAAATACCTAATGAGTTGTTTACATAGGTTGATAAAAATGAAATGACCTTTGGTTCTCCTGTTTTCACCACAGAATACGGAAATGGTCTAGGAAGAGTTTAGAATTAACATTTACATCTCGGTGACGTGACATGTTAGAAGAAAGTATTGATTAAATAATAGGGAAGGCAGTTAATGTGTTTGGGAATGGTTTAGGTCATTGGTTTTCACATAATTTTGTTAAGGGAAACTTTGCATGTAATAAATACTTGAAATGTTAAAAGATAAAAATGGGTAAAAGCAGAATTACCTTTGGTGAGTAGGGCTTGGGGAGCTTCCAGGGGACTGCCTATTTGGACCCTCATATTTGGAAATACTTCTATTGAGCTTCAGGGCTTACTGTTTATAAACCCATAATTTGTGTTAATGAGCAGCCTATAGTTCTTGGAAAAAAAACCTATACTTTTTATAAGAATATTCTGCTGTGGTAGATTTTATAGGCCCATAGCAGTATGTGATTTTTTTTTTTTTAAATTGTGACTATAAATGTGCCTGGTGGTTTAGGATCTAAGGCTGAAGATTGATTCATTTAATCATCAAGTATTTGAGCACCTGCTGTGTGTCAGGCACTGTTCTGGGTGTTAGGAATAAGGTTAGAAAACACAACAGAGAATCTTCCTCTTACAGTTTAATCCTAAATCCTACCAAGATATGCTTCCAGGTTATTTAGTTACTACATAAATTGGTGAAATTTTTAATAGATTTTCTTTTCAATTCATCTGATTGTAATCTTGTCTAAAGACTAATTCATAGGAATGGTGATTTTTTAAAGGGTTCCTTTCAACCTTAAGATTGTGTGCTTATATATAGGATTATATTATAGAATAGGATTGACTCTCCTACAGGTATTACATTGTTTAATTACTTAGCTATCCTATATAATAAAAGCCTAATATGCAAATTGACCAAACATTGGAACAGCCAGTCGCTGTGATGTGCACTGATCACCAGGGGCAGATGCTCAATGCAGGAGCTGCTCCCTGGTGGTCAGTGTGCTCCCACAGGGGGAGCGCCACTGAGCCAGAAGCCAGGCTCACGGCTGGCAAGCGCAGCAGCGGTGGTGGGAGCCTCTCCTGCCTCCGCTGCAGGCAGGCGGTAAGGAGTGAGGGGTCCCAGACTGTGAGAGCCCCGGACTGCTAACTGCCGGCTTAGGCCCAATCTCTGGGGGGATCAGGCCTAAGCCAGCAGGCGGACATCCCCCAAGGGGTCCTGGATTATGAGAGGATGCAGGCCAGGCTGAGGGACCCCATAGTGTATGAATTTCATGCACCGGGCCTCTAGTCTTATATATGTTAAAATGTTTTTTTTTTCATTTTGTTTTCTAATTTTTCACAACACTAATTTGTCAATGAACATTAAGAAAAATAACAGTATAATGGTATAATACCGTGTTCATCTTTCAGTACCAGTTGACGTTTTTATTCTTAAACTATTCTAGATAAGTTTACCTGAGATTGTGGGATATATGGGTTTGGGTCTTTCTTCTCTTTTGAATATCTGTTTATATAAGGGATATTTTATATATTTGACTTAAAGAAGATGGAGTGTGTAATTAAAATTTTCTTTCTGTGTAATTAGGTCGTGAAAATGTAATTTCCTATAATAAATATTTGTGATTTTAAAAATGTTTGTGTCAAAAATAAAAATTAGATGGTTGTTCTGGCTGAATATATTGTTATAGATCATAGTCTTCATTCTAGTGGTCTAATTTTTTACTACATTTTTGGGACCTTAAAATATGTGTATATCCCTTCCACAAATACCTTTAGAAAACCTTTTAGATTGATAAATTACAGCACTTCTTTTTATTTTAACCCTTTGCACTCGCTTGCATTTTTCTCGATTTCTTTATTCTACTCGGGATTTAATTTTTTAAATACCCCAGATTTTACAAAGCACGGCAGTAGAATAAAAAACTGGAGTTTCTTTTCATACAAACTTACTTCTTTGGATTTTTTTATATTTCAAATTATTGACACATTCAATACAATTCGACATACGAGCTGCTACCGATGCTAACGGTGTCGAGTCATACTCGACATCCGAGTGCAAAAGGTTAATATTTATTAGGACTCATACATTTATTGAGTAGTTGCTATGTGAGAGACACTGTTCTAGGCTCTTGGGATATATTGATGAAATAAAGTGGGATGGGGAAAGAGATAAAGTTAATGAGAAGTAATAAAGAGATAAGTTGTATAGTATGTTAGGAGATAAGGAGTTAAGCAAGGGGGATTTTGGTGGAGGGTTTTGGGAAAAGTAAGTGCAACAACACGAACATGCTTAACATGTCAAAGAACAGTTCAGTATTCCTTATTGTGACTGGAGCAGAATGAGAGTGGGGCAAATAGAATGAGAGTAGGTCAGTGAGAAAGAGGGTTGGAGAAGGCAGATATAGTTGAAAGGACTTGTTTTTCACTTTTAGGAGCCACTGGAGAGTTTGAGCAGAAGAATGGGAAGCTCTGACTTATGGCTGCTCTGATAATGAATAAACTAGGGAAGGGGGTGGGCAGAAACCAGGTAAATTAGTTTAGAAGCCTTGGAATAATCTAGGACCAGAGATGATGGTCATTGTATAGCAGTAAAGGTAATGAGAAGTGATAGATTCTGGCTATATTTTGGAGAGCCAGTAGGAATTTCTTGGTACTATGTTAACTTCAACATTTAAAATATTTTTGAAATTACACTTTTTATTAATGAATGCAACAGTTTTGTGGAAAGGTACAAACAAAATTTTAGTTTAAACCAAAATTACTAAGAATATTTTTTCAGTTTCTTCAATTCCTGTAGAACCTTTTTTTTTTTTTTGTAGAAAGCCACTTCATGTTATTAAAACTCCATTAAAAGGGGCATGTTATGTTTGAATGGCTTAGTAAAAATATCTTAGAAAACTAAGTTGTAGAGATAGCTTCATTTCAGCAGACAATTGTAGGACAGTTTTACTTAAATTTTTTATTGTCTTAATTTCTGTAAGGATAGTTAAACTTTTCCTTGAAATAAGTTTATCTAAAGGCAAAATGAGAAACTGCATTGCAAAATATTAAAAGCTAGTAACAGTGTTTTACTAATGCTTAAAGATTGGTCATCAAGAGACTGCTACTTTTGTCTCAGTTTCTTCATGAGTAAAAATAAGCAATGATGCTAGAAGTTATAAGACAATGAGAACAAGTTATATTAAAGTTACATTAAATGTAGAAAGAAATGAATATATTGACATAAATATTACCATTAGATATATTTAAAAGGAATTTTCAAAATAAACATCCAGCATGTAGACATTGGCCATTAGTTTATTAGTGGAGAGCACAAAAAAACAATGGATTCTTTCTTTCTTAAGCACAGAAGAAAAACTACCTTGGCTAGGCAGTGGAGAGCAATTTTGACTTGGATGTTGAAAGCCAGGGGATAATTCATGTATTTATAATTCAGGTGTTTGAAATTAAATGCCTTCATAACCTATTAGAGCCAACCTCATGAAAGCTTGCTTTCTCTCATGAGGTGGTAATAACATACTCACCTAAACAAATGGCAAAATATTCTTGAGGGCAGGGTGATGGCAATTTTTTTTCTGGTTGAGGGTTTTTCAAACATTTTTAAAATCTGAAAACACTTTTAAACTAAAGCTTCTGAGTTAAGTAAACCTGTAAATCAGATTTTAAAAAAGCACTACTCTGTTGAGAGATTTGAAAAGATAGCAACTTTATTTGCCCAATATTATTCTTTCCTACCTCTAGGTGAAAGAATTTTTCTACCACAGTTCGAAAATCACTATATGGTGATTCATGACATAAGCTTTGAAGCTGACTTAACAGCAGGTAGCCTGCCCAATAGCATTGTTAGAAAGAAGGACATAGATGTTACTTACCGTATGTAATTGGTAGTTTGTTGTAAATTTGCTGTGAAAACCATAAATGTCACACAAACCTAACATTTCTAATTTAAACTTCAATATTCATGATTCAAAAACTACTGCTGTCAAATTAATTGGAGTATGTTAAAGCTTCAGTATTAAAATTTATCCTCAATATATAGAGTTTTATTTCTCTATTATATAAAAAACCTTCCAGTTTTCAGTAACCAATGACAGGGTGATGACTTCATGACTCCACTTACCTTCATTTAATTTTAAGGCCCTTTTGTTTCTGAGTTTTTTAAAATACATTTTGTGATAGTGTTTTGTTTCTGCTCTCATACTCTATAACTTAAGATACTAAAGTATCTCAGTATTTTGAGGATTATTTTATAGGAGAGCAGAAATGAAGTTTAATGTGTTTGGATAAGCATGAGAAATATTAATAAAGGTATGACTGGCAAGGATTTGATTTATAGTTGAAAAACTACAATACTCGGGTCCATATGACATTGCATTGTTAACTTCTCTGTTAATAACTATCTCTTAAACTGTGGAAGGCAGGGGACTGTCTTTGAATTGCTCTTCGTTTTCAGAATAGATACTTGTTTAATAAAGGACTTATGTATTCTAGTGTTTGTACTGTTTAACATAAAAATTCAAAGTAATCACTAGATGTTTTCTTTTGATGTACATTTTTAAAGTATGTTGTCTGCATTTTTTTGTTATTCTAACAAGGAAAAACACACCTCATATTCTACGTTTTTATTTCCCCCCCCTTGATTGTTAGCTATAGAATCATTGTGTTGTTATCACAAACTAATTTTCCTTTTTATCATAGATTAAGATTTTTAAACAATTTTAACTAAAACCAAAAAACAAGTTAATGGGATTGGATAGCTCTGTCCTAATCTCTTTTACTTTCAATTATTGTGTAATCTGCTGCCAGATAAATATTTCTAAGTCACAAGTCTGATCACATCATTTTTATAAACCTTTAACAGCCTCCCAGGTTCTAAGAATCAAATAAGGAAACCAAACTAATATTTATTAAGCACCATTTGTTTGCTAAGCACTTAATATTTGAGAAAATTTTTTTTCTTAAATTTATATAGATAATGTGGCCCCATTTTATAGATGGGGGAACTATGTCTCAAGAGGGTTAGGGCTTTACTGTTATAAACTAGGAGATAATAGTCCTACTAGAAATCAGTTCTACTTGATGTTTTCTACTTCTTGCTCCTTCAACATAGTCATATTTTATTTATTACAAAAGTGAACCTAATAAACATTTTGTTTGAATATCACATGGCTGATGCTTTTAAAATTAATATTTAGTTGAAGCTAATAGGATAAACTTTTAAACACAAGAATAAGACTGAAATTTTATTTTTAAATATTTTGCCTGAAATGTTAGTAAAAAATTTAAGTTATAAGGACAGTTTCTCTTTACCATTAGTTGATAGTATAGCAAATATTCAGTATAATCTGAATAGATATTTACTTGAAATTGAGGTCAGTGGAGAAGCCAGCTGTTGGGAACCAGGTGGTAGCTTTTTCCTTAATTTTTTTCTTCATCTTCTTTATATTTGGTTTAGCAGGGTTATTCTGTATGTTGGTGGGCATAACTGAATATTTTCCCTATCTTGTAAAATTTTGATGTGGTAGAAATGATATATTGCTTTTATTTTTAAATATATTTCTACCGATTTCAGAGAGGAAAAGAGAGGGAGAGAGAGAAGAGAGGGAGGGAGGGGGAGAGAGAGAGACACACATCAATGATGAGAGAGTTTCATTGATTGGCTGCCTCCTGCATGCCCCACTCTGGGGATCGAGCCCACAACCTGGGCATGTTCCCTGACTGGGAATCAGACTGTGACCTCCTGGTTCATAGGTCGATGCTCAACCACTGAGCCACGCCTGGCCTGTATTGCTTTTGATTCAACCTCAAAAGAATTTGAAGAATCTCCAAATAAAATTTTATAAGAGACTGATTCATTGCTTCCACATAAGTAACCTAAGTTAAATTACATGGAATTTTTTAAAGTTATTTAATGTTGCTGGTATATAAGATACTTTTTATATTTTTATTGATTTCAGAGAGGAAGGGAGAGGAAGAAAGAGATAGAAACATCAATGATGAGAATCATTGATCAGCTGCCTCCTGCACACCTCCTACTGGGGATCCAGCTGGCAACCTGGGCATATGCCCTTGACTGGAATCTAACCCGGGACCCTTCAGTCCACTGGCCAACGCTCTATCCACTGAGCCAAACTGGCTAGGGCTATAAGATATTTCTAAAAGATTGTCCTGAATATATAATAAAATTCTTTAGCTTGGTGCTGCTCAAAATGTGGTGCACTTTGTAACTACTCTGCGAGGAAATATATGCAGAAACCAAGAACATTTAGAAACAATTTGACAATTTTATGTCTCTTGAATCTAATAAGAAATTGGGGCTTAGATTTTTAAATTTTTTTATTTATTTTACAGAAGTGGGCTTGTAGATAAATAAAAATTAGTTCTTCACCTTAATTTGAGAAACGTATCTAGTTAAATAATGTCATTATTTGCACTAACGGTCCATTTATTTCTATTTCACCTTGTAAGTATTTGAATATCTTAACCCTTTGCACTTGCTTGCTTTTTTCTCAATTCCTTTATTCTACTCGGGATTTAATTTTTTAAATACCCCAGATTTTACAAAGCGCAGCAGTAGAATAAAAAACTGGTTTCTTTTCATACAAACTTATTTATTTGGATTTTTTTATATTTCAAATTATTGATACATTCAAAGAGTATAAAAAGAGCTGCTTACCGATGCTAACGGTGTCGAGTCACACTCGACATCCGAGTGCAAAAGCTTAATTGTCTTTGGGCATAATATTTTATAGATTTCACAGTGTGCTAAAACTTCTTAAATTTTTTTCATTCTAAAATCTTACTAATAAATTCATATGAAATTTCATTTTAAGGAACAAGATTAGAAAGCAGGTTGTTTTTAAAGGTTGTGAGGGAGTTTTTAAAGCAGCTAGTATAATTTAGTTATCACCAAATATAGCCTCCAGTCATAGAAGGTAGGAAAATTGAGGGGAAGGGAAAGGACTAGTTGTTTCCTTAAACTCATAGAAAAGAGTAGAGACAGAATGCTCATTTGGTTAATAAGGGCTTATTTTAAAACTTGTGAGATATTAAATCTTGTATTAGTTTAAATTTTAGTTGTTAAAATTGCCTTAAATTTTGAAGTCATTTCACATTTATAACAATAAATCATAGACATTTTTATGGTGATATTTTAAAATACATGTAACATTGTTAACATGCGTGGTGCTTTGTTATGAATATCTTTAATATGTATATAATTTAATGTATGTGATTCACGATTAAGATTTGTTCTTTTTCTCCTCTCTCTAGGCAGATGATCTATTTGAAGATCTTGAAGACCTTTGCACAAAAATGAGGGAAATACAAAGAACCAAATATAGTTCTGAAATTCAGGATCTATATTTTGAGATGATTTTTTATTTTCAGAATGAGAAGTATATCTGGTTATCTTCATGAATGTAGAGACATGAGAAGAAAGTTATGATGGCAAAAAACAAAGAGCCGCGCCCCCCATCCTATACTATCAGTGTAGTTGGACTCTCTGGGACTGAAAAAGACAAAGGTAACTGTGGAGTTGGAAAGTCTTGTTTGTGCAATAGATTTGTACGCTCAAAAGCAGATGAATATTATCCAGAGCATACTTCTGTGCTCAGCACCATTGACTTTGGAGGACGAGTAGTAAACAATGATCACTTTTTGTACTGGGGTGACATAACACTAAATGGTGAAGATGGAGTAGAATGCAAAATTCATGTCATTGAACAAACAGAATTCATTGATGACCAGACTTTCTTGCCTCATCGGAGTACAAATTTACAACCGTATATAAAACGTGCAGCTGCTTCTAAATTGCAGTCAGCCGAAAAACTAATGTACATTTGCACTGATCAACTAGGCTTGGAGCAAGACTTTGAACAGAAGCAAATGCCTGAAGGGAAGCTCAATGTAGATGGATTTTTATTGTGCATTGACGTAAGTCAAGGATGCAATAGGAAGTTTGATGATCAACTTAAATTTGTGAATAACCTTTTTGTCCAACTATCAAAATCAAAAAAGCCTGTAATAATAGCAGCAACTAAATGTGATGAATGCGTGGATCACTATCTTAGAGAAGTTCAGGCATTTGCTTCAAACAAAAAGAACCTTCTTGTAGTGGAAACATCAGCACGATTGAATGTCAACATTGAAACATGTTTCACTGCACTGGTACAAATGTTGGATAAAACTCGTGGCAAACCTAAAATTATTCCTTATCTGGATGCTTTTAAAACACAGAGACAACTTGTTGTCACAGCAACAGATAAGTTTGAAAAACTTGTGCAGACTGTGAGAGATTATCATGCAACTTGGAAAACTGTTAGTAATAAATTAAAAAATCATCCTGATTATGAAGAATATATCAATTTAGAGGGAACAAAAAAGGCCCGAAATACTTTCTCAAAACATATAGAACAACTTAAACAAGAACATATAAGAAAAAGGAGAGAAGAATATATAAATACCTTACCAAGAGCTTTTAACACTCTTTTGCCAAATCTAGAAGAGATTGAACATTTGAATTGGTCAGAAGCTTTGAAATTAATGGAGAAGAGAGCAGATTTTCAGTTATGTTTTGTGGTGCTAGAAAAAACACCTTGGGATGAAACTGACCATATAGACAAAATTAATGATAGGCGAATCCCATTTGACCTCCTGAGCACTTTAGAAGCTGAAAAAGTCTATCAGAACCATGTACAACATCTAATATCAGAGAAAAGGAGGGTAGAAATGAAGGAAAAATTCAAAAAGACTTTGGAAAAAATTCAGTTCATTTCACCTGGACAGCCATGGGAGGAAGTCATGTGCTTTGTTATGGAGGATGAAGCCTTCAAGTATATTACAGAGGCTGACAGCAAAGAGGTGTATAGTAGGCATCAGCGAGAAATAGTTGAAAAAGCCAAAGAAGAGTTTCAGGAAATGCTTTTTGAGCATTCAGAACTTTTTTATGATTTAGATCTTAATGCAACACCTAGTTCAGATAAAATGAGTGAAATTCATACAGTTTTGAGTGAAGAACCTAGATATAAAGCTTTACAGAAACTTGCACCTGATAGGGAGTCTCTTCTACTTAAGCATATAGGGTTTGTTTATCATCCCACTAAAGAAACATGTCTTAGTGGCCAAAATTGTATGGACATTAAAGTAGAGCAGTTACTTGCCAGTAGTCTTTTGCAGTTAGATCATGGTCGCTTAAGATTGTATCATGATAGTACCAATATAGATAAAGTTAACCTTTTTATTTTAGGGAAGGATGGCCTTGCCCAAGAACTAGCAAATGAGATAAGGACACAATCCACTGATGATGAGTATGCCTTAGATGGAAAAATTTATGAACTTGATCTTCGACCAGTTGATGCCAATTCGCCTTACTTTTTAAGTCAGTTATGGACTGCCGCCTTTAAACCACATGGGTGCTTCTGTGTATTTAATTCCATCGAGTCATTGAATTTTATTGGGGAATTTATTGGAAAAATAAGAACTGAAGCTTCTCAGATCAGAAAAGATAAATATATGGCTAATCTTCCATTTACGTTAATTCTGGCTAATCAGAGAGATTCTATTAGTAAGAATCTACCAATTCTCAGGCATCAAGGGCAACAGTTGGCAAACAAGTTACAATGTCCTTTTGTAGATGTACCTGCTGGTACATATCCTCGGAAGTTTAATGAAACCCAAATAAAGCAAGCTCTAAGAGGAGTATTAGAATCAGTTAAACACAATTTAGATGTGGTGAGCCCAGTTCCCACCAATAAGGATGTATCAGAAGCTGACTTGAGAATTGTTATGTGTGCCATGTGTGGTGATCCATTTAGTGTGGATCTTATTCTTTCACCCTTCCTTGATTCTCATTCATGCAGCGCTGCTCAAGCTGGACAGAATAATTCCCTAATGCTTGACAAAATCATTGGTGAAAAAAGGAGGCGAATACAGATCACAATATTATCATATCATTCCTCAATTGGAGTAAGGAAAGATGAACTTGTTCATGGATATATATTAGTTTATTCTGCCAAACGGAAAGCATCAATGGGAATGCTCCGAGCATTTCTATCAGAAGTTCAGGATACCATTCCTGTACAACTGGTGGCAGTTACTGACAGCCAAGCAGATTTTTTTGAAAATGAGGCCATCAAAGAGTTAATGACTGAAGGAGAACACATTGCAACTGAGATCACTGCTAAATTTACAGCATTGTATTCTTTATCTCAGTATCATCGGCAAACCGAGGTCTTTACTCTGTTTTTCAGTGATGTCCTAGAGAAAAAAAATATGATAGAAAATTCCTATTTATCTGATAATACAAGGGAATCAACCCATCAAAGTGAGGATGTTTTTCTACCATCTCCCAGAGATTGTTTTCCCTATAACAACTATCCTGATTCAGATGATGATACAGAAGCACCGCCTCCTTATAGTCCAATTGGGGATGATGTACAGTTGCTTCCAACACCTAGTGACCGTTCCAGATACAGATTAGATTTGGAAGGAAATGAATATCCTATTCATAGCACCCCCAACTGTCATGACCATGAACGCAACCATAAAGTGCCTCCACCTATTAAACCTAAACCAGTTGTACCTAAGACTAATGTGAAGAAACTGGATCCAAACCTCTTAAAAACAATAGAAGCTGGTATTGGCAAAAATCCAAGAAAACAGACTTCCCGGGTGCCTTTGGCACATCCTGAAGATATGGATCCTTCAGATAACTATGCGGAACCCATTGATACAATTTTCAAACAGAAGGGCTGTTCTGATGAGATATATGTTGTCCCAGATGATAGCCAGAATCGCATTATTAAAATTCGAAATTCATTTGTAAATAACACCCAAGGAGATGAAGAAAATGGATTTTCTGATAGAACCTCAAAAAGTCATGGGGAACGGAGGCCTTCAAAATACAAATATAAATCTAAAACTCTGTTTAGTAAAGCCAAGTCATACTATCGACGAACACATTCAGATGCAAGTGATGACGAGGCTTTCACTACTTCTAAAACAAAAAGAAAAGGAAGACATCGTGGAAGTGAAGAAGATCCACTTCTTTCTCCTGTTGAAACTTGGAAAGGTGGTATTGATAATCCTGCAATCACTTCAGACCAGGAATTAGATGATAAGAAAATGAAGAAGAAAATCCACAAAGTAAAAGAAGATAAAAAGGTAAATTTAATTTATGACCACTAATGTTTATAAAGATTCTTGTTTTTACCTTTAACACAATTTTTTTTTCTTCAATTTAATGGATTTGACATCAGTGAGAAAGTAAGCTGCCTTATGTTGTTCAATACATAAAATTATCAGCTCTTTAAAATTTTCAGAATATTTTGTGAGGGCAATTTTTTTTTTACTGATTATATTGAATTTCACTTATTTGTGCTTTATTGTCTTTGAGTAATTTTATTTCATATTCAGCATGGAAATTCTGGGTGAATATATTCTCTGTAAAAACCCAGATATAAAGTGACTTTGTTTTTTGTTTTTTCTGTATTGTAAGCATCCATTTGTCTGTTTTTCCCTTCTGAACTATCAGTTTTGCAATATTAATTTGATATACCTATCTTACTCAAGCATATTAACAGTACAATAAAACTAATAATTTGTAGTCTTTTAAATTTATTAACTTTTTAGGCAACTTTTTTGTGGATAGTGGTATACAGCCTACAGACTTGCAGAAAGGTTTCTTAAATTTGAATTGTATAATTCTGTTCAAATAGCAAGTTTTAGTCTGTTATATTTTAAATAGTTACTAATTTATTTGATGGTATTAAGTTTGTTAGAAACCTAAATATGTATGCTATTAAAGTTGTATTTAATAATTTTTATTTTTATTAGATCTTTCTCACAGTAGTATTTAAGCACCGTTATTTCTAATGCTATCTGACATGAGTGTACATAAATTTTTATCCAAGGTTTTTATGGTTTTCAGATAGTATTCAATAGATTTTTATACTACATATTGGTAATTTCTTCATCCAGTAAATCCATAGTCTTAATATTTAATTTACAGCAGCCAACTACTATTTATTAAACCCAATTAAAGATACAGGTATTTTGAGTAACCTTATCCTAGATAGATTACCTACATATAGTAATTGCTTCCCTATAGTTGGTAGCCTCCATTTTATTTTCTAAGTTTAAGCTGCAATATTTTAAAATTTATCATTGTTTTTCAGATTAGACATGTAAACGGTAAGGCTCATTTAGATCTATAACACAAACTCAACTCACAACACTCTACTAACTAAATATCTCTGGCATCTTTTCACAGTCACCCTATTATCACTAGTCCTCACTACATATTTTATCACTGCCAAAAGACTTCAGTATTTTTCTTTTAATTTGCTTATATTATTATAACTACTGAATACTTATTAACAAAAATAAGCATACACAATCTTTCCATTTCAAATTGTTTATATTTTTGTGTTATTTTTCCTTTTTTTAAAAATCCTCACCTCAGGATATTTTTTCCATTGAATTTTTTGAGAGAGAATGGAGTGGAGTGGGGGAGAGAGAGAAAGAGAGAAACATTACTGTGAGAGAGGCACATTGATTGTTTGCCTCCCTCACTCACTCTGTCTGAGGCCAGGGATCGAACCCTCGACCCTTCATTCTGCAGCCTGACACTCTAACCACCAAGCAAAACCAGCCAGGGCTATTTTATTATTTTTGATCACAAGTCTGCTTAATTGTTTTAATAACTATTTATTTAAATATTTTCATATTCTTTTTTATTCATTCCACACTTTATTTTTACTTAAAAAATTTAATGTTGACATTATTGCAAGTGTCCCCCTTTTTCCCTGGAATCCTTTGCCCACCTCCATCCACCCCTATCTCCCCCTTCCTTGACCTTCACCAAACTATTGTTTGTGCCCATAGGATATGCATATATGTTCTTTAGCTAATCCCTTCACCTTTATCCAGTTACCCCCACTTCTCACCCCTTAGGTACTGGCCAGTCTGTTCCATGTATCCATTGCTTCCAGTTCCATTTTGTTTATTAGTTTCTTTTGTTTATTAGATTCCACATATGAGAATATATGCTATTTGTCTTTCTCTAACTGGCTTATTTTGCTTAGCATAATACTCTCCAGATCCATCCATGCTGTTGCAAAGGGTAAAAGTTCCTCTTTTTTTACAGTGGCATAATATTCCATTGTGAAAATGTACCATAGCTTTTTTATCCACTTACCTGCTGATGGGCACTTGGGCTGTTTCCAGATCTTGGATATTTATAAACTAGCGGCCCAGTGCACAGATTTGTGCACCGGTTGGTGTCCCTCGGCCTGGCCTGCGCCCTCTCACTGTCCGGGACCCCTCGGGAGATGTCAGAGAGCCTGTTTAGGCCTGATCCCTGCAGGCCAGCCCGAGGGACCCCACCAGTGCACGAATCTGTGCACTAGGCCTCGAGTATGCATATAAGATTTTTTGTTAATCTCTTCCCATCCTCCCCCTTGCCCCCTTCCCTCTGAGATCAGTCTGTTTCATGTTTCCATGCCTGTGGTTTCTGCTCCTGAGTTGAGCATCTGCCCCCTTGTGGTCAGTGCACATCATAGCTACCAGATGGTCAGCCAGTCGTCCAGTCGCTTAGGCTTTTATATATATAGATAATGCTGCTGTGAATAAAGGGGTACATATATTGTTTCTGATTGGTGTTTCGAGATTCTTAGGATATATTCCCAGAAATGGGATCGTTGGGTTAAAGGCAGTTCCATTTTAAATTTTTTGAGGAAACGCCATACTGTTTTTCACAGTGGCTGTATCAGTCTGCATTCCCACCAATAATGCTCAAGGGTTCTCTTTTCTCCACATCTTCCCCAGCACTTGTTTGTTGTTTTATTGTTAGTATTCATTCTGACAGGTGTGAGGTGATACATCATTGTAGTTTTTATTTGCATCTCTCTAATGATTAGTGATCTTGAACATTTTTTCAGATGTCTATTGGCCATCCATGTGTCATCTTCTTTGGAGAAGTGTCTACTAGGTACCGGTTAATAATGCAGATTTTAATCAAAGAAAACACGATAATTTCAAGAGAAACATCAAAAGTGCTTTATTCAAAGTAATGTCCATCGCTAGCTACACATTTCCCCATCTTTCAGGTAATTTGTGGATACCATCCCAATAGAACTTTTCAGAGACCCAATTTTCCACTTCTTCGTATGTTTTGAAGTGCTGCTCAGAAAGTGCATGTGCCATCAATCAGAACAAGTGGTAATCTGAAGGAGTAAGGTCTGGTGAATACAGCGGGTGGGTTAATACTTCCCAGGCAAGATCTTTTAACGTGTCTTTAACTGGTTTTGAAGTGTGTGATAGTGCATCATCATGAAACAAGATTACTTTGCCATGTCTTCTAGAACATTCTGGTCATTTTACAATCAAAGCCTGGTTCAAATTGATTATTTGTTGTCGGTAGTGATCAGTATTAATTGTTTCACCTGGTTTTAGAAGCTCATAATATACCACACCTTCCTGATCCCACCAAACGCAGAGCATAGTCTTCTTTGGCCTTGCAGTCGATGTTGACCTGGATCAACCCATGATTTTGTGCATTTGGGATTCTCAGAATAAATCAACTTTTCATCACCAACAGTTCGATGCAAAAAAGACTTTCGTGCCATTGAAGCAACATTTTACTGATGACTTTTTGGTTTTCCATTTGTCTTTCATTCAGTTGATGTGGCACCCATTTTCCTTCCTTTAAAAATCTTTCCCATTGCTTATAAACGATCAGATATTGTTTGCTGAGCAATGTTTAATCTCTCTGCAAGTTGTTTTTGAGTTTGACACGCATCTTCATCCAATAATGCTTGTAATTGTTGGTCTTCAAACTTTTTCAGTTGACCTGGACATTCTTTGTCTTTCACATCGAAATTATCACTTTTAAAGCGTTTAAACCAGCGTTCACAAGTATCTTGAGATGGAGCATGTTCTCCATAAGCTTCCCAAAGTATTCAGCAGCACTTTTCTTCAAAATAAAATAATGAATTATAAGTTTCCACAAATGCTTTTTTTGGCACGAAATTCGACATTTTTAAGCGTAAAAATATCTATGATGTTAACTTCAGCAAATTGACATAGGAAGTTTTGAAGCTTGTCAATACAACAAAATTGCATACATGTCAAATCGCATATATATCAACATATGTGTAACTCCCATCTATAGAAAAAAATCCGCATTATTAACTGGTACACCTAGTATTCAGGTCCTTTGCCCATTTTTTAATTGGATTGTTTGTCTTCCTGGTGTTCATTTGTATAAGTTCTTTTTCATGACTTAAATTTAAGTCTTTTATCCTTTTTTAGTTAAGTCTTGTGTATGGTGTAAGTTGGTAGTCTAGTTTCACTTATTTTTGCATGTGCCTGTCCAATTTTCCCAATACCATTTATTGAAGAGACTATCTTTACTCCATTGTATGCTCTTGCCTCCTTTATCAAATATTAATTGACCATAGAGGCATGGATTAATTTCTGGGATCTCTGTTGTGTTCCATTTGTCTATATGTCTGTTCTTATGCTAGTAGCAGGCTGTTTTAAAATGGGTTTGTAGTATAGTTTGATATCCTGTATTGATACCTTCAACTTGTTTTTCTTTCTCCAAGATTGCTGAAGCTATTCGGGGTAATTTTTTGGTTCCATGTAAATTTTTGGAATATTTTTTCTAGTTCTGTGAAATATCCCATTGGTGTTTTAACCTTTTGCACTCGGATGTTGAGTGTGACTCAACACAGTTAGCATCGGTAGCAGCTCTTTTTATACTCTTTGAATATATCAATAATTTGAAATATTAAAAAATCCAAATAAATAAGTTTGTATGAAAAGAAACTCCAGTTTTTTATTCTACTGCCGCGCTTTGTAAAATCTGGGGTATTTAAAAAATTAAATCCCGAGTAGAATAAAGGAATCGAGAAAAAAGCAAGCGAGTGCAAAGGTTAATAGGAATTGCTTTGAATCTACAGATTGCTTTAGGTAGTATGGACATTTTAGTGACATTAATTCTTCCAGTCCATGAACAATGGTATGTGCTTCCATTTATTTGTATCTTCCTTAATTTCTTTCTTTAATGTCATATAGTTCTCCAAGTTACAGGTTTTATCTCCTTTGTTAAATTTGTTCCTAGGTACCTTATTTGTTGTTGTTGTTGCAATAGTAAGTGGGGTTGTTTCTTTAGTTTCTGTTTCTGATAGTTCATTATTGGTTTGTAAAAATGCCATCGAATTCTGGATGTTAATTTCATATCCTGCAACTTTGCTGAATTCATTTATTAGATCTACTAGTCTTTCGGTGATCTTGAGGGTTTTCTGTATACAATATGACATCATCTGCAAACAATGACAGTTATACTTTCTCCTTCCTAATTAGATGCTTTTTATTTCTTCTTGTCTGATTGCTATGGCTACAACTTCCAGTACTATGTGGAATAAAAGTGGTGAAAGCGGACATCCCTGTCTTGTTCCTGATCTTAAGGAAAACACTTTTAGTTTTTGCCCATTGAGTATGATGTTGGCTGTAGGTTTTTCACATATGGCCTTTGTTATGTTGAGGTATGATCCCTCTATTCCCACTTTGCTGAGAGTTCTTTATCATAAATGGGTGTTGGATTTTATTGAATGCTTTTTCTGCATCAGTTGATATCATGTGATTTTTATCTTTCATTTTGTTTATGTGATATGTCACATTTTTTGATTTGTGAATATTGTACCATTCTTGCATCCCTGGAATAAATCCCACTTGATCATAGTGTATGATTTTAAAAAATTTATTGCTTGATCCAATTTGCTAATATTCTATTGAGAATTTTAGCATCCAGGTTCATTAGGGATATTGGCCTATAATTTTTTCCTTCTTGTGTCTTTATCTGATTTTGTTAGTATTAGGATAATGTTGGCCTCATAATAAGAGCTTGGAAGTCTTCCCTCCTATTGAATTTATATTTTGAGGAGGATGGGTGTTAGTTCTTCTTTGAATGTTTAGTAAAATTTGCCTGTGAAGCCATCTGGTCTAGGACTTTTGTTTGCTGGAAGTATTTTTTATTACTTCTTCAATGTTATTAGTTGTTATTGATCTATTCAGGTATCCTGCTTCTTCCTGATTCCATTTTGGAAGATTGTCTTTTTCTAGGAAATTTTCCGTTTTGCCCAGGTTGTCTACTTTGTTGGCATATAGTGGTTTCTAATATTTTCTTACAATCATTGGTATTTCTGTGATGTCTGTTGTTATCACTCTTATTTCATTTCTCATTACATTTATTTGGGTCTGCTCTTTCTTTCTTGATGTGTCTGGTTAAAGGTTCATCAGTCATGTTTTTCCTTTCAAAGAAGAACCAACTTTTGGTTTCATTGACCTTTTGTATTTGTTTTTTTGTTATTGTTTTTTGTTTTTATTTTTGCTCTAATCTTTATTATTTCCTTCCTTTTACTTTGGCCTTTTCCTGCTGTTCTGTTTCCAATTCTTTTAGGTGTAGGGTTAGATTATTTACTAGAGATCTTTTTTGCTTTTTGAGGTAGGCCTGTAATGCTATGAACTTACCTCTCAGGACTGTTTTGGCTTTGTCCCATAGATTTTGGGTGGTTGTGTGTTCATTTTTTGTTTGTTTTCAGGTAATTTTTTTATTTCTTCCTTGATCTAATTGGTAATTCATTCCTTGTTTAATAACATGCTATTTAGCCTCCATGTATTTGAATATTTTTGAGTTTTTATCATGGTTGGTTTCTGATTTCATGCTGTTATGGTCAGAGAAGATGTTTGATATTATTTTAATCTTAAATTTATTGAGACTTTTTGTGTGTCCTAACATGTGATCTGTTTTTGAGAATGTTCCATGTGCATTTGAGGAGAATGCATATTCTGCTTCTTTGGGATGAAATGTTCTATAAATATCAATCTAATCCATCTGACCCATTGTATTTTTTAAGATCGCTGTTTCCTTGTTGATATTTTGTCTGGAAGGTTTATCCATTAATGACATTGGGGTATTAAAGTCCCCTACTATGATGTTTTGCTGTTGATCTCTCCCTTAAAGTCCACCAAACTTTTTTTTAATACCATATATTAGGTGCTCCTGTATTGGATGCATATATAGGGTGTCCCAATAAATGTATACACACACTTTGAATACTTATAAAGGCAGTGTTTATTAAAAGACATTTCATTTTCAAAATTGAGCTGTTAAATTATATATACATTTTTGGTAATACCTTGTATGTTTATGTCTATTATCCTCTTGTTCGATGGATCCCTTTATTATTATGTAGTAATCTTCTTTGTCTCTTGATATGGCCTATTTTGTCAGATACAAGTATTGCTACTCAAGCTTTTTTTACCTGTAATATTTTTTCCATCCCTTCACTTTCAGCCGGGGTGTATCTTTCTTCTGAGATGGGTCTCTTGTAGACAGCATGTATTGGGTCGTGTTTTCTTATCCATTCGGCTACTCTGTGTCTTTTGATTGGAACATTTAATCCATTTACATCTAAGGTTATTATTGATAGGTACTTATTGTGATTTTTAAAATGCTATGTTCCTCTCTTTAATTCTTTTTCTTAAAGCAGTCCTTGTAGCATTTCATGCAATGCTGGTTTGGTGATAATGGAACTCCTTTAGTCTTCTTTTGTCTGGGAGGCTCTTTACTTCACATTCAATTTTAAATGATTAGCCTTGCTGGATAGAGCAGTCAGTCTTGGTTGCAGATTCTTGCTTTTCATTACTTTGAATACTTCAGGCCAATGCCTCTGGCCTGAGTGTTTCTTTTGAGATCAGCTGAGAGCCTTATGGGAACTCACTGGCAAGTATCTGGCTGTTTGTCTCCTTCTGCCTTTAAGATTCTCTTATTTTTAATCTTGGCCTTTTTAATTATAATGTGTCTTGGTGTGAGTCTCTTTGTGTTTATCTTGTTTGAGACTCTCTGTGCTTCCTGGATTTGTATAACATTTCCTTTACCATACTAGACAAGTTTTATATACATATATATATATACATATATATACACACACACACACACACACACACACACACACACACACACTAGAGGCCCAGTGCATGAAATTCGTACACGGGTGGGGGCGGTATCCCTCAGCCCAGCCTGCACCCTCTCCAATCTGGGACCCCTTGAGGGATGTCTGACTGCCCGTTTAGGCCCGATCCCGGTTGGGCCTAAACGGGCAGTCGGACATCCCTCTCACAATCCAGGACTGCTGGCTCCCAACTGCTCGCCTGCCTGCCTTCCTGATTGCCCCTAACCGCTTCTGCCTGCCAGCCTGATCACCCCCTAACCACTCCCCTGCCAGCCTTTTTGCCCCTAACTGCCCTCCCCTGCAGGCCTGGGTCCCCCCTAACTGTCCTTCCCTGCAGGCCCGGTCGCCCCCAACTTCCCTCCCCTCCTGGCTTGGTCACCCCTAACTGCCCTCCCCTGCAGGCTTGATCGCCTCCAACTGCCCTCCCTTGCAGGCCTGGTCCCTCCCAACTGCCCTTACCTGCTGGCCATCTTGTGTCCACATGGGGGCAATCATCTTTGACTACATGGGGGCAGCCATCTTGTGTGTTGGAGTGACAGTCAATTTGCATATTTTATTAGATAGGATAGAGGCCTGGTGCATGGGTGGGGGCCAGCTGGTTTGCCCTGAATGGTGTCCCGGATCAGGGTGGGGGTTTCCTTGGGGCGTGGGGTGACCTGGGCGAGGAGCCTGTGGTGGTTTGCAGGCTGGCCACACCCCCCAGTGACCCAAGTGGAGGCCCTAGTATCTGGGATAATTGAAACTTTGTAGCCTTGAGTGGAGCCAAGCCTCCTGCTCGCTCCGTGGCCACAGCCATTTTTGTTGGGATTTATTTATTTTCTGTAATTGAAACTTTGTAGCCTGGAGTGGAGGCCTGGGCCGGCAAGGGCAGGCGAAAAGCTTGGCTTCCTCCAAGCCTCCCTCCTGCTCTCCGTGGCTGCAGCCATCTTGGTTGGGTTTATTTGCATATTCACTCCTGATTGGCTGCTGGGTGTGGCTTCTGGGTGTAGCGTAGGTACAGTCAATTTGCATATTACTCCTTCATTAGATAGTATGCTGAATGAATAGAATGTTTATGTGGTGAGAGGGAACTCGATATGTGTTCTTTAAAGGAGGTCACTGCAGCTGGTCATTGATCTAAGGCAGTGTTGGCATTCTTTCTGTAAAGAGCCAGATAATAAATATTTTAGGCTTTGAGGGTAATACAGCCTTTGTTATAACTAGTAAAATCTGCTGTTGCAGTATAAATGTGCCATAGAAAATATGTAAATGGATGAATTATGGCTATTTTCAAATACAGGCAGCAGGCTGGATTGAGCCCCCAGGCCATAGTTTTGCTGACCCATGATCTGTGGGAGAGAATAGTACAAGGAAAGATTTGAGAGTGTGGACTAGACTGGAACCTTTTAAGCAATGTTAGGAATTTTTGTTATTTAGCCTAATTGTAATTTGAAATTAGACAGTGAGTGGATTTGAGATCACATGGTTTTAGTGTGGAGAATGGGTTGAGTAACATTGAATACCAGTTGGCATATTATAATACTCTAAATGAACCATGATGAAAACTTTGAGTAGTTGGAGTGGGGAGGGAGAATGGTGGCAATGAATAGAATGGATTTGAGATACTTAAAATCTGTAAGATTTGGTGCTGTTTTGTATAGGTGGGGGAAGGGTGATGGAAATATAGCTCATTGATTTCTAGCTTGTGCAGCTTCATCAGTTGATGGTGCTGCTCTTCATGTAGAACATTGGAAATTTACCTGGTTTGGAGTTGGGGTGTGAAAATTGTAATTTTGGTTTTAGAGTTCAAATAGAGATGTCAATTGGGCAATTATGAGTTCTCAGAGGAGGTCTGAGTTAGAGATACATATTTAGTGGACAGTGAAGTAGTGGTGGCAATAGGTAAAATGACCCTAAGGAGTGAATACAAAGCAGTGCCTATCAGAGCCTTGAGGAACTGCCAATGTTGAATGGCCAGATAGAAGAGATGATTCTTAAGAAAGGTAGATAGAGAATAACTAAGAATAAACCAGTTACCCTTTCTTAGCTGGTTCCTTCGCCTGTAAAATAGGAATAACAGATGGTCCCAGACTTATAATGGTTCAACTTGTGATTTTTTTTACTTTATGAAGCCGTACACATTCAGTGGAAACCATACTTTGAATTTTGATCATTTCCCAAGCTAGCAATAAGCGGTACAGTATTGTATTCTCTTACGATGTTGGGCAGGGGCAGCGAGCCGCTATTCCTATTCAGGCATGCCATCATAAGGGTAAACAATTGATACTCTGCAGTGTACTATACTGCCAGCATTTTGTAGATACTGTGTTCTGAGCATGTTTAAGGTATGCTAGGCTAAACTTTTATGTTCAGTAGATTAGGTATATTAAATACATTTTTGACTTGCATGATATTTTCAACTCATGATAGGCTTATTTGGATATACCTCATAAGTTGAGGAGCATCTGTGTAATACTTTTCTTGGAATTATGCTAGAAATTGGAACTATGTGTTTCAAGTGCCTGGCATACAGCAGTGCTTAATAAATACTATTATGGTGTGCATCGGGCCTGAAATATTCCAGTATACTCTGTCTGTATTTCAGAACATCCCTTTATCCCATTTGCTGGATTAGTTTCCAGACTTGTTTTTAAATTGAATAATCCTATGTATGATTTCTGATCCTGAGTTTATGTACTTGTTAGCTTCTTAGCTTTTTTTTTTTCCTCCTCTAAGAAAAAATTTCACTATGTTTACCTTCATTCTTAGATTCTAAAATGGGAGCCATAGTCTAGGAATCTTTTCTCAGATGTTGGAAATCATAACTTTTGGGCATTAGTGACATCTAAGGAAGGCTCAGAGATCTATTTCTTTTAAACTGAGCTTAGTTGTCAGCTTTATGCTTGATTGTCTTTGATGCTATACCCCCAAATGAGTTTAGTTTTAGTTATGGGAAGAAACCCTCTTAAGACATTTAAAAAATATATTTGTATTAATATCAGAGAGGAAGAGAGAGGGAGAGAGAGATGGAAACATTCGTGATGAGAGAGAATCATTGATGGGCTGCCTCCTGCACACCCTCTAACAAGGATTGAGCCCACAACCTGGGCATGTGCCCTGACTAGTAATCAAACCCACAACCTTTCGTTCAGTGCTTCGGATGATGCTCAACTGAGCCACACCTGCTAGAGCTTACTGCTCCCTTTTCGCTATACCCCACTATCAGATAGTCAGTGTCTTAGATTCTGCTGCTTTAGCCATAGTAATAGGGTTTGGAGAATGTTTGGTGAAGAACACCAAAATAGGTATGTTTTCTTTAAAAAACTGGATACATATCAACATGTGTGAAGCCGCGACCGGCACGGCTAGGGTTCGAGGTCTGGAGAGGGGGCTGATGCACAACTGGATATACTAGACAAGAAATATAAATTTAGAAGGCATGTGGGGAGCCAGGCAGAGACCTTATTCTCTAGCTGAGAGGTTCCCGAATGCCCTGACCCATTAGCTTTTTATTTACTAGAATACACATTTGCCCTTGAGCAAAACAAACTGACATATAGATGGTAAGGTTTGGTAAACAATAAAGGATTATCAGGTTAGGGGATTGCCTTCAACCATTCAGCCAGCAGCAGGGTAATACAATGCTGATTTTCAGCCCTGCTGAATATCAAAGTCCAATAGCCTTCTAAGGCCTTCTCGCATTTATGTGTCAACTACGGCTGGTCTGTAAGTCACAGTAATTAAAACATGCAGTGTCTGACTATTTAATGTTAGTAAATAGTGAATTGATACCGTGCTATTAATATGGTAGTTCATTTAGAATGTAGTAAAATCTTAGGTTTAGAATTATTTGACTAATAAAACCTCAGTCTTTGTTAAGTAAAATGCCTTTTTAAAATACTGTTAACCCAACAGTGGTGGCCAGAATTTTCTCTTGAACCATAAATTGTTAATTTAGATATGAAAATCATAAAATATAGGAAAACATGTTGGTATTGGTATTGAGCTTTTGTTTGTATCAAAATGCATAAGTTATAGAGTATAAGTACTTTTCATTTTTAATGTATATCACTTAACCTCTTGGCAGATAATTGATTGTTCACATCTGAGAGAAACTAGGTTCTTGAAAGAATTTCAACTAAGACTAAATAAAAATTGTCTGCTAAATGGCTTACTGTAGAAATAGTAATACTTATAGATCCAATACAGATAAGGTAGGCTTGCACTTGTTTAATAAGCAAGGTCGTTTTACAAAATCTTGAGCTTCTTGAAAGTTTCAGATTTTCTTATTTTACTTATTTTTGGGGAATACATTGGTTAGATTTTTTTGGCAGTTGATATAGGGTCTCCATTATAATCGATTGTTACCTGCAGGCATTTCCTTCAGGGGTTGGGGGGAGTGGGGGTTACTTTTGTAAAGGAAGTATGTTCAGAGGAATGAGAAAGCTGCTTTCCCAGACCCCTCAACTAGCATCTTTTGTCTTGAGTTGGGTCCTGTATCCATCCATTCCTAACTAGTAAATTCTGACCAGAGGAATAGAATTACGCTATTGAGTGTAGGCCCAAGCCTTTATTCCTAGGGCTCTGGGTGAACTTGGCTTTCCCCCAAATTGGGATTAATTTTGTAAAGGATGAAAATCGCAATGTCTGCTATAGGCAAGGTATATATTTTGTTCATAATTGATCTCTATAGCCTAGCACAGTATATTGTATTGTGATCAGTTGAAGTCAGTGTGAGTATATGGCTTTGTGTTTGTAGTTGTAATAAAGAGTTGTTTATGTGTTTGTTTAAGTAATTAGAATTTATTTTGATTCAAGGAAACTCAATTCATCAAACATCTTACTGAATGCCCACTATACCGAATGACTGTCTGAAGCTAAGGTTACAGGGATAACTTAGTTATTTATGCATTCTGCTCTCAAGAAATTCAGTCTAGTAAAATTGATTTTATTGAAAATTAAACATTTTTTTATATTTTTATTAAAGTTAGCTAAACTTCTGGTTCTTTCACATCTCTCATCTCATTTGGAAAACATTTAGTGAGGTGTTTTTTTAAAGTAATCATTTCCATTGCTTTCTTACTGGCTAATTGGCTAAACTGGTCTACCTCTGATTGAATAGTTCTGTGTTGTCTCCAAAATTTCTCATCAACTTAAAGTTGATTTCTTCAGTAACATTTCTAGTGCTGGATACATCAATTTATGGTATTATATAAGTATGGATATATAATGTATTTCTGCCCATATTTTGCTATTTGCTATATCTTCTGTGCTGTCCGTTTGACCATGATTTATTACTTTTCAAATTCAGATTGAAATGTAAGTAGTGGTCAGTTTTTAAGTACATTTCTGATTCATGTGTTCCGTTGAGACTTAATGTAAATGATTGTGTCAGCAGTATGCTTGTTTTTACTAATTTAAAGCAAATATAAATTTCTTAAGTGTGACTTCCTATTCAAACTTAATTTTTTTCTTAGCTTTCATAGCATTGAATGTTTGGCAAAACTGGCGTGGTGCAAATTATTGAAATTACTCTTATTTCTGCAGTATATTAATTATAATTCTTAGAATATTTTCATATATCAAGGAGGTGTATACTCCTATAATATAGAGCAGCAATTTTCAACTGGTGTGCCACAAGAATTTTTAAAACATGCAGTGCCTGACTGTTTAGTTAGGGGCACTGACCTCTTGCCTTAGATCAAGCATGTCAAACTTGCGGCCCATGGGCTGCATGTAGCCCACAACGAATATTTTTGTGGCCCAGGCAATATAACGGTATGTAAAAAAACGTTTTAATAAAAATTCCGTAACTTAATTTTTACAATATTCTGGTAGACATAATTATTAATAACGAACTACAATGTTCACTAATGAATGATTACTATAATCGTATTGCATTCATTTCCCTTGTGCGCCTTAAACGCAGGCGCACCATTTCTCTCCACTAATACTAGCAGCGAATGTTTTAGCAGCGATTGCCACGTCATTAGTCTTGGACTGACTTGTTTGGTGTGCACAACAGGAAATATTTCATTTTTGGAGAACAAGAAAAATAGGTTTATTTGCGTTACGCTTATTAATTTGTGCAGTTATTCAGTGTCTAGTAAGTTAATGTTCCAGAAAAAAGATTAATTTTTGTTAAAATGTTCTATTACTTTATATTAACGATTACTCATTTATTTCAGCCCTTTGTATTCAGCATGTCTCTATCGAAATAAACCTACATTTCTATGAAAATTGAAGCTTTTGCGGCCCACATAAACTTAAACCTTGTCTATTTGGCCTGTGTTAGTTAGCCTTTGAGTTTGACATGCTTGCCTTAGATTGTCAAAATAAGTGACAACAGCCAACAAACAATAGCTATTTGATGTGAATAAATCAAAATTAATGGCTTTTTTTGTCAGATCAGCAAAGAATACATTTTTTGGTGTGCTGCAGCATTTTAGTAATTACAATTTTATATCAGTGGACAATTGTTATTATTGCAAGACTTATAGAAAAGTGTATAGGGTTGTCAATTTTATGTGCTACTATATTTGGTATACTACATATTTTCCCACTCAATCCAAGAAGATTTATTTTTATAATTTTATAATAATTAAAATTAGTTTTATAATTAGCTTTATGATTTCTAGCTCTGTAATGTTTTCTTTTCATTTCAACTAATATTATGAAAGAGTACTCAAGTAAATAGGGCTTAATTTATGACTATATAAAGAGAAACTCCAGTAGAAGTACTGCTTTTTAAAGCAATAATTTTTAATATTTACAATTCTTTTGTTTTTAAATAAATTTTTATTGATTTCAGATAGGAAGGGAGACAGAGAGAAACATCAGTGATGAGAGAGAATCATTGATTGGCTTGCCTCCTGCACGCCCCCTAGTGGGGGTCGAGCCCACAACCTGGGCATGAGCCCTTGATCAGAATCGAACCCGTGACCCTTCAGTCTGCAGGCCAACGCTCTATCCACTGAGCCAAACCAGAGAGGGCATACTTCCAATTCTTAGAGCAAAACAAAAGGGTATGACCAAAGTGATCTTGTGATTTTATCTAACTTTGTTCAAATAGAAAGTATACTTTGCATACTTTGTATAGAGTGTTTGTTTTGATTTTTTTTGAAATTGTTCTTAGCCTTTAAAAATCTCAGCATAGGTTTGGGTATTTTCCCTGGAAAAATGCACGTGCACAAAATTTTATTGGTATTTTAAGGATTTCATATATTTGCTTAATCTGTGGATTCCAACATAAGAAGAAACTCTGTTGATGTTAGGGAGAAGGAAGACACACTGAAATTTTCCCTTTATTCTTCACTGATGCTCTGATTGGCAGCCATTAGAGTAACAGAAAGTACCTAAAAGATAAGATGGGTAGCAAAGGGAGAAGAATGAAATGCTGGGTATAATATAAAACTTACTTTAATTTGAATACACTTTTAAAATATATATTTAGGAAAGTTGGGAAGAATTCCACCCATTATTCACTTGAATAGCTAGGTGTTTTGCTAGGCCCCTTTTCAGGTGATTCCAGGTGCATTTTTTGTTTGTTTGTTTGTTTGGAGAGTTGTTAATGGCAGTAATAAAATACCTACCAGTTAGATGATATATGTTGAAATGCTTAATAGGAATATGCTGTCTTAGAGATGAACTAATGCTAAAACTAGTTTGTGTGTTAGTGTATAGAAGAATCCAGACCACATTTATTTACCCACAGTTATTTTCTCTTCACTTTTTTCACCTAATGTTAGCTTAAAGCAAGCATGTCAAACTCAAAGGCAAACACAGGCCAAATAAGTTTTAAGTTTATGGGGGCCGCAATAAAACAAAAGCTTCAATTTTCATAGAAACGTAGGTTTATTTTGATAGAGACATGCTGAATACAAAGGGCTGAAATAAATGAGTAATCGTTAACATAAAACAGAACGGTTTAATAAAAATTAGTATTTTTTCTTGAACATTAACTTACCAGACACTGAATAACTACCCAAATTAATAAGCGTAACGCAAATAAACCTATTTTTCTTGTTCTACGAAAGTGAAATATTTCCTGTTGCGCACACCAAACAAGTCAGACGTGGCAATCAGCTGCTAAAATATTCGCTGCTAGCATTAGTGGAGAGAAATGGTGCACCTGTGCGTAAGGCATGTAAGGAAAATGAATGCAACACGGTTATAGTAATCAGTCATTAGTGTATGTTGTAGTTCGTTATTAATAATAGCTATGATGCGCACTGACCACCAGGGGGGCAGACGCTCAACGCACTAGTGGAAACCACAGGCATGGAATCATGGAACAGACTGATGAATCTCAGGGGGGAGGGGGAAGGGCAGGAAGAAATTAACCAAAGATTTTATATGCATACTAATGGCCCCGTGCACAGTGGTGTCCCTCGGCCTGGCCTGCGGGGATCGGGCCGAAACCAGACTGGTGCACGGAAACCGGCTCTCCAACATCCCCTGAGGGGTTCCAGATTGCGAGAGGGCACAGGCCAGGCTAAGGGACGCCACCGGTGCCGTGCACTGGTCTTCTAGTTATGTATAACAGGATATTGTAAAAACTTAGTTACGAAATTTTTATTAACATGTTTCTTACGTACTGTTATATTGGCTGGGCTGCAAGTTTGACATGCTTGGCTTAAAGGGTGTGAAAGACACTTCACAACATCCCTGATTTTCAAAGTGTGTTTGGATTTTTATCTAGCACCTATAGCTTTTATAGACTTTTTAAAAAGGGGTTAACTAGCCTGGCCTATTTGTTCAGTGTTTAGAGCATTGTCCTGCGGACCAAAGGGTCCCAGGTTCAATTCCCAGACGGGTATGTACCTTGGTTGCAAGTTCCCCAGCCCCAGTAAGGGTAGGAAGCCACCAATCAATGTGTCTCTCTCACATATATGTTTCTCTCTCTCTCTCTCTCCCCCCTCCTCCCTCTCTTTCACCCTCTCTAGAAATCAATGGAAAAAATATCCTTGGGTGAGGATGAAAAAGGTGGGGGGAGTTTAAGTAAACCTTTATGGAGCTCTGGTTCCCACTAAAGACCTCTTTCTTATACTAATGTGTTGTGCTGTGGTGTAATACTTATTCCTCCCCACCTAAAGTAATTGCTTTATTGTAGTTTTATCGTTTTATACTTTAACTAGAGGCCCGGTGCACGAATTCATGCACGGGTGGGGTCCCATGGGGTGGCCTGCGGGGATCGGGCCCCAGCTCGCGCCCCCATCCTCACAGCCCCGCAGCCCCACCTGGCACCCCGCCTTGGCCTGGCACTGCCCCTTCACCTGCTCCACCGTCCCACCTGCGGGGAGATCAATCGGGGCTGGGCCCCCTGCCCGGCTCCCTCAGTATCAGTACTTGGGAGCCAGGTGGCGGCCCCACGCCCTGCCGCCACTGGTTGCTGTCTGCGGGATGATTGGTCAGGGCTGGGCCCCCCGCCACCCCCCAGCCCCCTGCTGCTGCCATTGGTCACCATATGCAATTGGGCCCCCTCTCGCACCCATCTTGGCCTGGCGCCACCCACTCACCTGCTCCACTATTCCTGCCGTGATCCTGCTCTCGTCAGGGCCCATCAGGGCCTGCAGCATCTCCACTGCTGCCAGCACTGCATCGCCAGCACCCACCATGTTCCACGCCACCCCCTGGTGGTCAGTGCATGTCATAGCAAGCTGTCGAACTCCCAGTCGAACGGCTGCCCAAAGGGAAAGTTTGCACATTAGGCTTTTATTATACAGGATGTTTTGTTTTTCTTACTACATTGTAAGCTTTTGGGGGGCAGTTATGATTATCATTTATTTTTGTGTACCCTACAGTAGCATTTCTCAATCTTGAGTTCTGTATTGAACTATTTTTAACCCTTTGCACTCACTTGCTTTTTTCTCGATTCCTTTATTCTAATGCTAACCATGTCGAGTCACACTCGACATCTGAGTGCAAAATTAAAGTTAAAATTTTGAGTTTTCCAAAATATGTCTGTGGCCATCTTCCAAACTTGAGTTCTTGGTCAACCTTGTTTTTATTAGCCTAGCAGAGTGGTGTTCAACTAGGTCAAATTTGCCCTCCAGGGATCATCTGGCAATGTCTGGAGACATTTTTGGCTGTTATAACTGAAATGGGGAATTGCTACTAGTATCTATTGGGTAAAGGCAAGCAATGCTGCTAAATCTCCTACAATAAGTGTTGCTCCACAACAAAAGATTATACAATCCAAAGTGTCAATAATACTATATATAAGAATGTGGTCTTTAAGGAAATTACTGTGAGAATCTAGAAGTAATTCATATAAATCATGTTTATACCTGCTCATTAGGAAAGGCAGGTTTTTCCTCATAGGTGGTAGATTTTACTTCCCAAAATATATTTTGAAGAAGGAGCTACTGTGGGCCAAAGCTACATGCTATTGCTATTTGTCCCACTTAGCTAATCTTTATTCTGCTGTAAAATATGTTTTCATTTCATTGTCACAGTTTTACTTGAGATTGCCATAACTTATTAGATTATTGCAGTGACCTTTCTAAAAAAATCATTTAAATTTGAGATAATTGCAGGTTAACATGCCATTGTAAGATAATACAGAGATCCCTTTGCCCAGTTTCCCACAAAAATAACATCTAAAAGTATAGAGTAATATTGCAACAAGGGTGTTGATATTAATGTGATCCACAGATGTTATTTAGATTTCCCCAGTTTTACTTATATTCATTTGGGTGTTTGTATTTCGTTCTGTGCAATTTTTCACATGTAGATTTGTGTATCTGTCACTAACATATCTTTCCTGTTGTCCTTTTATAACCATACCTTCTCTTCTCATTCCCTTCCATACATAACCCATCCCTAGCAACCCAACCACTGATTAGTTTTCCTTTTTATCATTTTATAATGTTGCCAGTTCCAGGATGTTATATAAATGGGATCATGGAGCATATAGCTTTCTGGGATTGATTTTTTTTTTTTAATTCAGGATAATTCCTTTGAGATTCAGACAAGTTGTTGCATAAATCAGTAGTTTGTCTTTTTATTGCTGAGTAATATTCCATGTATGAATATAGCACAGCTTTATAACCTGTTATAGGACATCTGTATTATTTCTAGTTTTGGGCTATTATGAATAAATTTGCTATGAACAATCAAGTACAGATTTTTATATAAATATAAATTTTCATTTCTCTGGGATAAATCCCCAAGAATGCAGTTTCTGGGTCATATGGTAATTTTATATTTATTTTTATAAGAAACTTTTCTAGAGTGGGTGTACTATTTTAAATTCCCACCAGCAATGTATAATGGGTACTGTTTCTCCATATTCTCACCAGCATTGTTGGTGCAGTAACTTTTTTTAATTAAATTTTTAAAATAATTTTTAAGGAGAGGGAGAGACACATGATGTGAGAGAGAACCGGCTGCCTCCTGCACACCCCCTACCGGGGATCGACCCCACAACACAGGCATGAGCTCTGACCAGGGATCAAACCAGCAACCTTTCAGTGCACAGGATGACACCCAACCTACAAAGCCACACTGAATGTTGCTTCTGTGTGATACTGTTAATAAACATGCCTAATCTCTCTCCCTGCAAAATATGTGTATGTAGCCTCTCTATAAAATTCAGATTAATAAGGCACAAACCATTTGCAGTGTGGCCCTTGCCTACCTTCATTATTAATTCCTATACATACTTTTTAGTTCCAGGTGTGTTGAAATAGTAGCTATCTCTTGTAATGATTAGACTATACATATAACATTACCAAATACCTAATACACAGGGTGGGGCAAAAGGAGGTTTACAGTTGTTTATATGGAATACAATAATTAATAAATAATACCAGAATAAATTCTGTGTTTTGAGTATTCACAACTGTGAACCTACTTTTACTCCACCGTGTATACTAAGCAATAAATAAATGGCAGATTCTAGTAATTTCTGAGAGCTTATGTTGGCATATGGTATGTTTAGAAGAGTGAATGAACTATAGATAGACTAGATTCTTTCTAAATCCTGAAATGTTCCCAACCTCATCTCTTCCTTTATAAGCTCTATCTTTTGAAGTCTGGGTTTAAGCCTATGTCTAATTATTTTGACACATAATAATATACTGTTTCGTATGTGTTACTAATTAAATGACATAGTGAGATGTTTTTTCTTCATAATAGATTTGAGGCTCGGTGCATGGATTTGTGCACGTGGGGGTGTGTGGCCTGTGGGGATTAGCCCGCTGTGGGAGCACCACTCATCCCTGAGTGGCTGTGGACCCCCCCCTCCCCAAGCAACTACTGAATGAGGAAATTAGTCTGAGCTGATATTTCGGGGTAATGTCTTGGGTAAAAGCGTGTTCTGTGTCCTGGAGGAACCTGGCAGAGAGCTTTGCACCCCAAAGCCACTCAGTGAATGTCCTTTATGTGTGATGTCAGGTCGGTGACACCATCAGGGATGTTCAGGGCATCTGTGCTCCAGGATCCTCAGCCATCAGGACAGCCTCCCTGGGGAGTCCACAGTCACATCCCCTCTTGCCATCCACCTATGCCAGCTCCCCGCGCTCTTTCTAGAACACACCTTAGAGGGCCTGCATCAGCTGGTGGGGTCAGGCAGAGTCTGGATTGTCTCAGGTATTTGATAGGTGCAGAGACTCAGCCTCACCCTGGGCCTGCTAATGGCTGCTCCCACTGCGGGAGCAGCCGCTTATCCCGGTCAGCGAATGGCACTCCTACTGTGGGAGCGCACTGACCACCAAGAGGCAGCGCCTGCATTGAGCATCTGCCCCCTGGTGGTCTGCGTATCATAGCAACAGGTCGACCGGTTGTTCTGGTCGTTCCACCATTCAGTCGCTGGACTTTTATATATATAGATCATCTGTTTGGTGAAGGCATTTAACTTTACTTCCATTCATTCATTTTTTTTTTAATCCTCACCCGAGGATATACATATTATTTTAAGTTTTTTATTTTTTAATGTATTAAATAAGTTTCCTTTTTCCCCCATTGACCTCTCCCCAGCTGCCCCAACCCCCAGCACATGCCCTGACCCCTCCTCTCCCCCACCCCCCATCTGTGTCCATTGGTTATGCTCATATGCATGCATACAAGTCCTTTGGTTGATCTTTTATCCCCTCACCCTCTCCTCCGCCTTCCCTCATAGATTGGACAGTCTAATCAATGCTTCTGTGACTCTGATTCTGTTTTTGTTCATCAGTCTATGTTGTTCATTATATTCCACAAATGAGTGAAATCACGTGATGTTTATCTTTCTCTGACTGACTTATTTCGCTTAGCATAATGCTCTCCACGTGCATCCATGCTGTTGCGAATGGTAGGAGTTCCTTTTTACAGCAGCGTAGTATTCCATTGTGTAGATATACCACAGTTTTCTAATCCACTCATCTGCTGATGGGCACTTAGGATGTTTCAAAATCTTAGCTATTGTAAATTGTGCTGCTATGAACATAAGGGGTGCATATATCCTTTCTGATTGGTGTTTCTGATTTCTTGGGATATATTCCTAGAAGTGGGATTACTGGGTCAGATGGGAGCAGCTAGTAGTTTGCAAGCTAGAAAGTACCTTACTGCTCCTGAGAGAGGACTCAGTCAACGTATTCCTATCTCAGCTTTGAAATTATAGTCTGTTCATTTCCACTACCTTCCATATTGTACTGTTTTGGTGGTGGTGGTAGTGGAAGGGTCATTTAAGGAGTAAGGGTCCACATACTACTTGATTTGGTGGGTTCTAGAGCCAGAGCAAACATGCCAATACTTTGATGACAACATTCCAGGCATGTAATTATATTGCATGTAATCTATATCACTAGAGAGTGATAGTATATGAGGATTTAGAAGTTGGATTTTATGAGCTCTGGAGGTTTGCTAGGTGAAGCAACCTGAAATTGAAAGTAAGAAAGGACTTAGTTAATTTTTCAAGATATCCAGAGACTTAGAAGAATACAATGGGGGATCCATCCAAAGGAGAGATTATTCCAGAAAGAATTGGAAAGTAAGATGAGAATTGTTGCTTTAGGTATTGAAAGCTTTACCTGTGCTCCCTTCCCCACCCACCCACACTTTTCTGATTAGAAATTATATTTTTTTATCCTGTTTGTAAATCAGTAATGATCTTTTTGACAAATATGAACAGGTTGGTTATTTATACCAGGGAAAAAAATTAGTAGATAAAATTAGACTAAAAAGGAATAATGGCAGTCAGTAAAGGTGCTCTAATATGTATAAGTTACTGAAAACTTCCTCTTCTTTCTATATTTTCGATATTCTCAATTGGGAGTGCATAATAGAATCATCTGTGGAAATGGTTACTATACCCTGCTTTAAAAAGACTGACTCAATTTCCTCAGTGGTTGAATTCCAGACAATACTTCCTTAAGTTTTTGAGATGTTCTCTCCCTGGGTTAAAATCTACTTTCTCCCAGTGCTAGATTGAAATTGGCTCAGTTGGTTGAACGTCATCCTATGCACAAAGGTTGCTTGGGACACGTGCCCAGGTGGGTGGACTCAATCCCCAGTAGGGAGTGCGCAGGAGGCAGCTGATCAGTGTTTTTCTCCCTCTTCTTTCCTCTCTAAAATCAGTCAAAACATATTTTTTAAATATAAAGAAATAGCCCTGCTGGAGTGGGTTAGTGGTTGAGCATTGACCTATGAACCAGGAGGTTGTGGTTCGATTTTTGGTTGTGGCAAATGGGAAAAGAAGGGACAAATGATGGGGCTAAAAGTTTATGGTGTTACATAGGTTGACTGTATAATTGGTAATTAAAGTTATGTTCTTACAAATACAGCCATACCCCAAAACCTCACATGACATGTAAAGACCAAATAAAATTAACAGACCACTTCTCAACTGAATTAAGGATTGCTTACTCCTAGTTTCTCCTTTGTGTTGCCATTGAAAAATGATTTTTCCTAATCTCCCTACCTATCCAGTTTTCCATTATTTTCCAAAGGAAACTTTTTTGTTCTACTCATCTATTTTTTCTGTTTACTTTTATCACACCATTGCTTAAGTTGCTGCTTTTATCAGAATTTTAAAGTACCATTTTGATGGGCATGGTTGGATGTGGCTTTTACTTATTCATTATTTTTCACTGCTTTTATTTTTTTATTGTTGTTGTTAATCCTCACCTGAGGATATTTCCATTGATTGTTAGAAAGAGTGGAAGGGACAGGGAGAAACACAGAGAGAGAAATATGGATGTGAGAGAGATACATCAATTGGTTGCCTCCCGCACATGCCTCGACCAGCCTGCAACCAAGCTATGTGCCCTTGACTTGAATCGAACCCGGGACCCTTCTGTTCGAGGGCTGAAGCTCTATCCACTAAGCCAAACTGGCTAGAGCTGGATGTGGCTTTTAAATACTTCTTTTGATACAAAATGTATATTTACATTGCTTAATACTAATGTTATTCTAAAGGAAATTTTAATAGTTTTAACTTGAATATGTTTTCTTACAGCAGAAGAAGAAAACTAAGAACTTCAATCCACCAACACGTAGAAATTGGGAAAGTAATTACTTTGGGATGCCCCTCCAGGATCTGGTTACAGCTGAGAAGCCCATACCACTATTTGTTGAAAAATGTGTGGAATTCATTGAAGATACAGGTAGGATATAAATATCATTGCAAGAGGTTTGATTTAAATTTTCACTTTTGCTGCACCAACAGTTTTTTAAAATGCTCATGATTCATTAAAGCTAAGTTTTGAAAGAGGTGTATAGTTCTCATTATTAGGATCATCTTGAATATTAACTCTAGATATAACCATCTGATATCTGAAAGAAGTTTTGTTATTGGCCAGTATGTTTTTGTTAAACTTCCCTTTAGTAAGTGGCTAAGTCGAATGCTAAAATGTTAATAAACTCACCTTATTCTGGAATTTAGAATAACTTGATTGTTAAATCATGTTATTTATTCATAGGTAGTTATGATTTAAATCTATAATTTCAAAGTTTTTAATATTTCATAGTAACACTTGATTTTTATTACTTATTTTACTCATGAATTTTTCTGTTAAAAAATAACAGTAATTATGAATGTCTGATCAGTGTTCTGCTCTCACATTGATATTTCTCTCTCTCTCCTCCCCTTTCCCTTCTCTCTTTAAAAATCAATTTTAAAAATCCTAAACAAAAAAAAACAACAAAACTGAATACCCATATTCTATCTAAAAAAATCAAGCTCACTGGCCAGTGTGGCCAGTATTGTCTGTACACAGAAAAGTGGTGGGTTCAGTTCCTGGTCAGGGCACATAACCCAGGTTGCGGGCTTGATACGCAGTTTCAAGTTTTTTGTTCAATGTTTTTCTCTCACATCGATGTTCATTTTGCTCTTCCTCTCTCTCTAAAACATATGAAAACATATTCTTGAGTGAGGATAAAAAAAAATAGAGTCTTGGTCAAGTCATATATCCTTACTGATTTTCTTGTTGACTTTTTTAATTACTTAAAGAGTACTACTGAAATCTGAAGTCATGATTATAAATTTGTTCCTCCTTTAAATTCTGTTAAATTTTGCTTCATGTGTTTTGAAATTCTTTTAGTTGCATATACATTTATGATTATGTCTTTATGAACTGGCCTATTATTATGAAGCATTCTCTTTATGCTTTGTAATATTCTTTGTTCTGGAGTCTGCTTTGTCTAATATTAATATAGTCAGTGGTATTTTTTTTTAGTAGTATTTATTGGTATATCTTTTCTATCCTTTTACTTTCAACCTTTATATTTAATGTAGTTTCTTGTAAACAATATTTCATTGGGTCTGACAATCCACTTGTTTTTATTGGAGTGTTTATTATGTCATTGATTAGTTTTTAATGTAGTTATCAGTATAATTGATTTTAAGTCTCTCTTTTTTTTTCTATTTGTCCCATGTGTTCATTCCCTTTTTCTTCTTTTGGATTAATTGAATATTTTTAGTTCTGTTTTAACTCCAATATCAGATTATTATTATCTATCTCAGATTTTTAGTGCTACTCTTAAGTTTGAACTATACATCTTCAATCACAGTTCATCTTCAAATAATATTACATCACCATAATGTGTAGTTTAAGAACATTGTAATGGTATATTTAACCCTCCTATCTCTCATTTTATTGTTATACATTTTAATTCTACAACGTTTTAAACATCACAGTACATGCATGCTTATAATTTTTGCTTTAAATAGGTAATTATCCTCATTTTTGAAAGATAGTTTCTTAGGTTATAAGTCTTTGTAACAACTTTATTGAATATAATTCACATACTCTACAATTCATCTGTTTAGGAGAGTTGGGGAACGTCCGGCCCTAGGGCCATATAAGGTCCGAGAAATCCTTTGGTCTGGCCCTGCCAAGGCATTAGGGGTGGGTTAATTAAATGTTTGACTAAAGATAGCAGGCTAATTTTTAAGTTGATAATTTTTGTATGGACTACGAATGATGTTATAAAAACCCAAATGGCCCTTGGCAGAAAAACGGTTCCCCAACCCTGACTTAAAGTGTACAGTCCAGTCGTGTATTCACAGTTATGTAGCCATCAGCACAATCAATTTTAGAGCATTTTCATCATCCCCAAAAGAAACCCCATACCCATTAAGTAATCGCTCCCTATTCCTCACACCCACCCTTAACTTTCTGACTCTATAGATTTACTTGTTCTGCTTTCTTTCAGTTAACATGTTTTCAAAGTTCATCCATATTATAGCATCTATGGATTTCATTCATTTTTATTGCTAAAACTTTTTTTCGTTAATGAACATTTGGGGTTGTTTCCACTTTCTGGCTATTGATAATAGTGCTGCTGTGAATAGTCCTATATAAGTTTTTGTATGGATATGTTTTTCACTTCTCGAGTAAATTGCTAGATCATATGGTAACTCTATATTTAACCTTTTGAGGAAACTATACCAGTCTGTCTTCCAAAGTGGCTGCATTATTTTACATTCCCGCCAACAATATTTAAGATGTTCAATTTCTTCATATATTTTCTAAAACTTATTTGCCGCTTTTTTGATTATAGCCATTCTGAGCAGGTGTAAAGTGGTATCGCATATAATTTTGATTTGCATTTCCCTGGTGACAAATGATATTGAGCATATTTTCAGGTGCTTATTAGCTATTGTATATTTTCTTTGGAGAAATACCTATTCAGATCCTTTACCTATTTTTAAATTGAGCTGTTTATCTTCCTGCTTAGTTTACAAACTTTTTCTCATCTGTGGGTTGTCTTTCAAAATTCCTTGATGGTATCGTTTCAAGCACAAAAGTTGTAAATTTTGACATTCAGTTAATTTTTTAAAAATTTTGACATTGTGCATGGTAACATATTTAAGAAGGTTTGCCTAATCTAAGATCACAAAGAGTTATTCCTATACTAGAGGCCCGGTGCACGGATTCGTGCATCAGTGGGGTCCCTCGGCCTGGCCTGTGGGGATCAGCTCTTCAACATCCCCTGAGGGGTCCCGGATTGAGAGAGGCTGCAGGCCAAGCCGAGGGACCCCACTAGTGCACGATAGGGGCCGGGGAGGGATCTCGGGAGGGCTCTAGGACATGTCAGGCCTGTCTCGCCCAGTCCCGATCTGCCGGACCCCAGCAGCAAGCTAACCTACTGGCTGGAGCATCTGCCCCTGGTGGTCAGTGCACATCATAGCAACTGGTCGAACTGTCGGACACTTAGCATATTAGGTTTTTATTATTAGGATTATATAGGGTATTCTTCTAAGAGTTTTATGTTGTTAGCTTTTACAATGAGATCTATTTATCCATTTTGAGTTATTTTTTTATAGGTGGTGCAAGGAAGGTTTTCAGCTTGATTTCTTTTGCATGTAGGTATCCATTGTCCAAGTACCTTTTTTTTTTTTTTAATTGCCTTGACATACTTTTTGAAAATCGGTTGACCATGATCATGAATGTGTCTGGACTTATATTTCATTGATCTATATGCCTATCCATTTATGCTGGTAGCACTCTGTAGCATTACTGTAGCTTTGTAGTAAGTTTTGAAATGAAGTATTGAGTCCTCCAACTTTATTCTTCTGGGAATATAGTTCTATGCTGATGAATTTTAAAAATGTGTGTGTGTGTTTTTCCATTCAGCTTTGTAAAGACTCTTGTCTTCTGCATGATATCTAACAACTAGTCTGCTTGTTATTCTTATTTGTGATCCTGTATGTGATATGTTCTCCTTTCTCCCTCAATTCCCAGCTACTTTTTATATTATTCTCTCTGGTTTTTAGCAATTTTAGTTAAAAAGTAACAATGCGTGCTATTTAAAAACATAAAAGAACTTCTGCTTGAGGTTTCTGGAGTTTCTTAGCTCTCTTTGGAAAATTTGGATTCATTCACTGTTCTATTTCCCATACCTCTGCTTCTGGACTTCAATTACATGTGTGTAGACATCTTGAAATTGTCCCACAGCTCACTGAGGCTGTGTTCATTGTGTTTATTTTTTTCTATTTCTTTGTTTTTAATCCTCACCCAAGGTTATGTTTGCTGATTTGTGAGAGAGAGGCAGACAGAGACAGAGATTGAGATCCATTGGCTCCTGTATGCATCCCAACCAGGAATCAAACCTGCAACCTTTTTGGTGTACAGGACAATGCTCCAACGACTGAGCCACCTAGCCAGGGCTCATTGTTCATTTTGATTAAGCTATATATCTATTACTATATGTTCTAGTTCACTGATTTCTTTTTTTTTTTTTTTTTTTTGGTATGTTCAAATTTAGATGTTACATTTAAGTTTATTTTTTATGTGTTTCATTTTCCTACCCATTGTATTGATATTTTCCTTTACATCTTTGAGTATACTAAAACAATTTATAATAGCTGTTTTAAGATCCTGTGTTACTAATTCTGTCATATTTCATTTCTGGGTCTGTTTCTGTTTCTGTTGATTTCTCCTGATTATACTTGGTTTATATTTTTTGCTGCTTTGGTATCAGATATTTTGAATTTTACATTATTGGGTGGTTAATTTCCTGGTGTTCTTTTAAAAGTATTGTGTTTGTTTTGTCATGTGTTAAATATTATGTGAAGCAGTTTGATCCTTTCTAGGCTTGCTTGTTTTTCAGGAGGTGGATCCAGAGCAACTTTTAGTCAAATATTTATTTAGACCTAGAATATGGCATGAAGACTTGACTCAATGTGCTCTGCCTATTAAAAAGATCTCTTGAGAATAGAACTTGAACTATTCTCAGTCCTTGGCCTAAAGAAGTTTTCTTTCATACATGTGCAGTATTCAGCCAAATGCTCTGGGGACTTTTCTGAACATCTCTGAGGCTCTTTCTCCATATATCTCTTACTCTTTTTTAGTACTGTACCCTTCAAATTCTAGTCTTATTATTTCTGAACTCCTGTTTTACATCTTCTCAACTCTGATTGACTATTCTACCTTTGGGGCAATTCTACCTCTCTGCACTACTATCTAAAAATTGTCTCCAGGCATTAATTTGGGGCATTCAGACAGTTTAACTTATTTAATTCTTTCTCCTCGCTGATCACAATTTTGAGCTGCCTGTTGTCTGAAAGCTGTTTCATATAATTTTCTAGGTTTTAGTTTTTTTCTATAGTAGGACAATTGCCATAGCAGTTAATCCTTAATGATAGAGTCAGATCTATAGCAGTTTTTATAATAGATATTATATAATAAGTTGTGCTCAGTTATTCCTGTTGGGAAATGACCCTGGACATATTATTATAAATTCAAAGTAGGCAAAAAGGGGTAGTGCGGAGGAGAGAGACTGAAAAGCATGAGAACAAAAGGCTTCTCTCAAGAGTTAGGATGATAAACTTGATAGATAGGGGTTAAAAGAGGACTCAGAAATGCCTCTCAGATTGCTATATTAGGGTGACTGTAGGTATTGTATCATTGATGAAAATAGAAATTATAGTATGAAAAGTAGATGTGCCATTTTGATGATGGATTTCTGTTAATGTACATGTTAAATCTTAAGATGCCTGTGGGGTAGCCTATAAAGCCCAAGAATAGTTTGAATAGTTATAGCTATGGATCTTCGAAAAATGGTTTGGTCTTAAGATGAGATTTTGGTCATTGCCATTGTATAGATATTAATGTAAGTTATGTGTTGATGAAGTTGAATGAGAAGAAAATACTGAGTGAGAAGAAAAGTTCCCAATGCAAATAGGCTGTACAAAAGAATGGAGCCCTAAAACACCAAGGAGAAAATAATCCTATATAATAAAAGCCTAATATGCTAAGTGTCTGGTCAACCAGTTGGCCGTTCAACCAAAGTGTAATCCTAATATATAAAAAGCCAGGGGCCGTCACAACCGAAACAACTGGATGGACGACAGAACACAGGCTGCGTGGGGCAACCAGGCCAGTGTAGGGGGCAGTTGGGGGTGACCAGGCCGGCAGTGGGGGGGGGGCAGTAATGGGTGACCAGGTTGGCTGGGGGGGACAGTTGGGGGTGACCAGACCGGCAGTGGGGGGGCTTTTGGGGGTGACCAGGCTGGCAGGTGGGGAAGTTAAGGGCAATCAGGCTGGCACGCAGAGGAGGTTAGGGGTGATCAGGCTGGCAGGGGAGGGCAGTTAGGGGCGATCAGGCAGTCAAGCAGGCGAGCAGTTAGGAGCCAGCAGTCCCAGATTGTGAGAGGGATGTCTGACTGCCGGGGATCGGGCCTAAACCGGCAGTCGGACATACCCTGAGTGGTCCCGGATTGGAGAGGGTGCAGGCTGGGCTGAGGGGACACTCCCTCCCCCCCGCGTCCCTCCTTGGCCCCAATCGTGCACCAGTGGGGTCTCTCGGCCTGGCCCCTCTCTCAATCTGGGACCCCTCGGGGAATGTCGGAGAGCCAGTTTCGACCTGATCCCGCAGGCCAAGTCGAGGGACCCCACTGGTGCACGAATTTGTGCACTGGGCCTCTAGTTTTTAATAAGAAAGAAGCATGTTATCAGCATTGAATATATACAAGTCAGGTGACTTAAAATGATACTTTTTTTTACATTTTTATTGAGGCGAAATCATCTATCTTCTATATATATAAAAAGCCAGCAACTGGAACACCATAATGACCAGAATGACCGGTTGCTATTATGCCCACTGCGGCCAGAGAACCAGCCCGATCTGGGGGTAGGGCTGGCCAACCTCCCATGGCCCCTCCCCCACCTGGCCCTGCCCTGATCGGCCTCGCCCACCCTGATCGAGGGCGGGGCACCCGGCCAACCCCCCCAGCCCCTTGCCCCGGCCAGCCTGCCAACCTCCCTGGCCCTTCCCCGCCAGCTCTGCCCCTAATTGGGCCCCCCACACACACACTCAGATCAGGGGCAGGGCTGGCCGGCCAACCACCCATGTCCCCTCCCCCAGACCGCTGGCCCCCGATCGAACCCCCACCCCATTCAGGGGCAGGGCCAGCTGGCCCACAGCCCCTCCCCACCCCAATCGGGGGTGGGGCCCGCCAGCCACGCCCGCGGCCCCTCCCCCTAGCCGACCTTCTGCTGTCTCCTCCTCCTGACAGGCCCAGCCCCGATCCACCCTGAGAGGGGCCAGGCCGGCTGGACTCCACCCATGCACGAGTTCATGCACTGGGCCTCTAGTATGACATAAAAGTAACAATTTTAAAGTATACAACAATTAACTGGTGTGTAGTGCATGTACAGTATTGTGCAACTGCCACCTCATCTAGTTCCAGAGATTTTCATCACCCCAAATAAAACTCTATACCCATTGTGCAGCTAGCTACTCTTTCCTAGTCCCCTCTTGCCCCAGCCTCTTGTACCCATCAACCTGCTTTCTGTTTCTATGGTTTTACTTATTCTAGATATTTCATATAAATGGAATCATATCATATGTGACCTCTTGTCTGGCCTCTGTCACTTCACGTAATGTTTTTGAGGTTCATTTATCTTGTAGCATGTGTCATTGTATGGACATATACCATGTTTTATTTATTCATTCATCAGTTGGTAGACACTTGGTTTGTTTCCACCTTTTGGCTATTGTGAACAATGCTGCTATGAACATTCATGTACAAATATTTGAGTACCTGTTTTCTTTTTTTTTCTTTATTGATTAAGGTATTACATATGTGTTCTTATTCCTCCATTGTTCCCCCACCCCCGCTCATGCCCTCACCCTCCTTAGTGTCTGTCCATTGGTTATGCTTATATGCATGCATACAAGTCCTTTGGTTGACCTCTTCCCCCTTGCCTCCCCTGCTTTCCCTCTGAGGTTTGACGGTCTGATCAATGCTTCTCTGTCTCTGGATCTGTTTTTGTTCATCAGTTTACCTGGAGAGCATTATGCTAAGCAAAATAAGTCAGTTTGAGTACCTGTTTTTAATTCTTTTGGGTACATAACCTAGGAGTGAATGGTGTGGGTCACATAGTAACTCTGTGTTTAACTTGTTGAGGCACTGTCAAATTGTTTTCTACAGTGGATGCACCATTTTACATTTTCATCAGCAATGTACAAGAATTCATATTTGTCCACATTCTTGCCAACATTTGTTATATTCTGTGTGAGTGTGTGTGTGTGTTTTAATTTTAGCAATTCTATCTCTTTTGATAGAGATTATTGGTAATATTGCCATTTTAACAGTATTAAGCCTTCCATTTCATGACCACTGGAGGCCTTTCCATTTATTTAGGTATACTTTAGTTTTTCTCATTACTGTTTTATAGTTCTCAGTGTACAAGTCTTGCATTTCCTTGGTTAAGTTTATCCCTAGGTATTTAGTATTCTTTTGAATTATGTTGTAAACAGAAATTTTTTCCTTTTTTTTTTTTTAGGTTTTTTTATTATTAATTAAATTTATTGGGGCAACATTGGTTAATATGGCCATATAGGTTTCAGGTGTGGGTTTCCATGTCAGAAGATCTGTATATTGCACTGTGTGCCCGCCACCCAAAGTCATATCTTCTCCTGTTACCATATAAAAATTTTTTCTTAATTTCATTTTTGAAATTTTTGTTGCTGGTGTATAGAACTAATTTTTATGTTAAGATCTTTTAGTCTGCAACCTGGTTAAAAAAATTTTATAGCTCTATTTTGTGTGTGTGTATTCTTTGGGATTTAAGGTCATGTCCTCTATGAAGAGAGAGAGTATAGTATTACTTCTTCCTTTTATTTTTTTTTCTTGCCTAATTGCTCTGACTCACACTTTTGCAATTTTTACTGCAGCAATAGCTGTAGTAAAAGCAGGCATCCTTAGCTTATTCTTTATTTTAGAGGAAAGCTTTGATTCTTTCACCATATGATGTTACCTATGAATTTTTCATAAATACTCTTTAGTATGTTGAAAAAGTTCCCTTCTGTATTAGTTTCCTGGGGCTGCCATAACAAAGTCCTACAAACTGAGAAACTTAAAACAACCAAAATTTATTCACTCACAGTCGGAGGCTAGAAGTGTGAAATCAAGGAGCCAGCTCAGTCACACTTTCTTAGAGACTGGGCAGAATCCTTCCTTGCCTCTTCCTTGCTTCTGGCAGCTGTGATACTCCAATCTCTACCTCTTAGGCTCTCCCTGTGTGTCTCTGTCTTATACCAGTCATTGAGTTAAGAACTCATCTTATTCTAGTATGACCTCATGTTAGCTTAACTAATTATATCGCAGTGGCCGTTTCCAAAATAAGTCAACTTGTAGTTTGTTGAGTATTTTTTATTATGAAAGGGTGTTGAATTCTGTTAAATGATTTTTCTGTGTCAACTGAAATGATCATGTGATTTTTTTTTCTTTCATTATTTTTTCTTATGTTGAACCACCCTTGCATTCCTGGGATAAATATCACTTAATCATGGAGTGTAATCCTGTTAATATGCTATTGGATTCAGTTTGTTAGTATTTTGTTGAAGATTTTTGCATCTGTATTCATATGAAATATTGTTCTATAATTTTCTTTTGGTGTCTTTCTTTTGGGCCATAGTATCAGGGTAGTACCTCATAGAAAGAGTTTGGAAGAGTTTCTTCCTTTAGAGTAGTATTTTAATGAGAGTTTTCTCTGGTTCTAAACGTGTGCTAACTTCAGAATCTATTGAGGTATTCCTATGTTAGAGACTTCCTAAATTTTTTTCTTCGTTTTATAGTTTTTCAATTTTGGGCTTTTTATCACTGTATCTGCTGCTGATAATATTATTTTACTTTTCCAACTTGTAACTTCTAATCTGCTGCAAGTCAGAAAAACTTGGCAGAATTAGCTTAAATTGTGCATTTGATTAGATTAAATGGAATCTGGAAAAACAGGAAGTGGTGCTACTATAAATGAAATAATATTTTAGTGCAAGGGCTTTATGACATCTTTTTGGCTATTTTTTGACCTTTTTGTTTCCCTTCCTCCCCCCGACCCCCCTCAGTTATGTTAGATAAAGTGATCAGATGACCAAGTTCCAGATACATGAGGAATTTCTTCACCTCTATTTGCCAAAATTTATATTTGCATGTAAATATAGTTAATCTGGAATGCCCACACTGTTGCAAATGAATTATAAAGAAATAGAGACAGTCTCTAAAGCTTTCAGGTTATATTTCTTATAAAACTGAGTTAGGGCAAATGCCAATGAGGTTCTTTAAATATAGGTCTAAAAATTGTGTGTTGCTCCAACACACCAATGATGATGAAATAATTGAGGTGAGGTTGATGAATGAATCTTGGTGTTATCACTAAAGTAAATATATGTTTTTAAAGAAATAAAGCCTGTTAATCTAAACTTTATCACTTCCACTTGATGTTTTGAAGAATTGGCTATATTCTCTCATTTTTATGTTCACTCCTTTGCATACCTCTTCAACCCGTACCATGCTTTTCACTTGGCAAAACTTCAACTTTGGTTAAACTAACTCCCTGCGTACTCTGTGGTTGGACCAAAAAATGGATCATGGTTGTAGAAAAACATAAACTGTGTATTTCACTTTAAATATATGACCACAAATCTGAAATAATCATTCCATAATTCCCTAGTCAATTTATTCTCTTGCTTTTATAAAGGATTATTTCTTTTTTTTAATAACCATTTTTTTCCTTAAATTTTGAAAAGTTTTGAACTTCAGAAATGTTGCAAGAACAATATGATTAAGCATCCATGTATATCTTTCACCTAGATTCACTAGTTATTTTTACTTGTTGCCACATTCAACTTTTTTTTCTTTTTGGGAGTAAATTATAGATAACATGACACTTCTAAATCTTTTAGCTTATATTACCCAAGAACAAGGACATTTTCTCCACATCACAATGTAAATATCACCTTCAGGAAATTTAACTTTGATAAAATTACACTACCTAATATTCTGTGTATATTCAAATTCCCTTCCTTGACCCAATAATCTCCTCTTAAAACTTTCATTCTTTCAGTTTAGGATCCAGTCAAGGATCATTAATTACATTACTTGTTGTGTCTCTGGTTTTCTTAAATTTAGAATAGTTTCCTAACTTTTTGTTTGTGTTTTCATGATATACCTTTTAAAGATTTTAAGCCCCTTTTTGCCCCCTGAACATTTCTAAATTTATTGTCTAATTCCTAGTCAGACACTAGTTAAAACATTTTTCTCTGGAATTCTACATAGGACTAATGTATCCTTCTTATTGCATCACAGGTTGTATTAGGAGACAAATGATGTCATTTCCTAAAGGACTTTTTATGTTGCTTTTGGAATTCTGGGCTGATAATAACCTTAACAATGTCATTCAGATATGTGGTAAAAGTTGATATCATTGACATCTGAATGTAATGATTCAAGTGTGACCTGTTTATTTTTGATCGAACAATGAGGAATTATATATTAGCCCTTAAAGCATTGTTTAGATAGTGCCTATGTCTGGCAGGAATTCCATAAGGTTTTCTGGTATATTAATATTACCTTTTATAGTTTCTAGTAGCTTTTTTTTAATATATTTTAATGATTTTTTTACAGAGAGGAAGAGAGAGTGATAGAGAGTTAGAAACATCAGTGGGAGAGAAATATCAATCAGCTGCCTCCTGCACACCTCCTACAGGGGATGTGCCCGCAACCAAGGTACATGCCCTTGACCGGAATCGAACCTGGGACCTTTCAGTCCACAGGCTGACGCTCTCACTGAGCCAAACCGGTTAGGGCTCTAGTAGCTTTTTGAAGTGTGTTTTGTTAGCAAGAACATTGCCTTCTTTTTCAATATTTGTTGTTATTGATAGTATTACAGATATATCTCCCATTTTACTACCCATTACCTCCCTCTTACTAGTCCCTATACTCCCCCCCACCCCACCCCCCAGGTCAAAACATTGCCTTCTTGAAGTTGCTGGTCATTGGGTTTTAGCTAAAGCTTTAAAAAATATATATATTTTTTTACACCACAGCCTTTAGATCATAATCTCCATAAGAGCAGATACCCCTTGCTTCTAAAACAGTCTATTACTAAATTCTTACTTAATATATTTTTTTAAAAGGTGCTTCAATTTTTTTTTGAGAACCATGAGTCTTTGTTCTTGTGATATTAGTTATACATTAATAATATTTAAGTCTTTATATTCCAAACTAGAATTAACATTTGTGGGGGTTTTTCCTACAAATACAAAGAATGCGTGATCATTGATTGCTAAAGATGAGAGAGAATAAGCAGCATTTATGCTACAGTAAGATTTTTCAAATTTTATCTTTATATACCAACTGAATAATTTGGATTATGCTGAGCCACTAAGTTGTAATATAAGTATATGGATTTTGTATTATGATAATAATGGATGATGAAAGTGATGTACAACATGCAAGATTCTCTATTGTTCTGACAAGGAAACAAAAACTATTCTTAAGTAAAATCTGTCTTAAATGCTTTGTTTAAGTTAAATTGAAACCTGCTATACTGTAATTTTTGTGGTTGGCAACCAGATGATCACCCCAAGGTCATGAGGTCATGAAAATTTTACTCCTGTGTTTCCTTCTAAGACCGTGGTTGGCAAACTGCGGCTCGTGAGCCACATGCGGCTCTTTGGCCCCTTGAGTGTGGCTCTTCCACAAAATACCACGTGCGGGCGCGCACGTACTGTGCGATTGAAACTTCATGGTCCATGCGCAGAAGTCGGTTTTCGGCTCTCAAAAGAAATTTCAATCGTTGTACTGTTGATTAATGAGTTTGCCGGCCACTGTTCTAAGAGTTAGATCAACAATTTAGGGATAGTTATACTTCATTCCTTTTACATTTTGGATTCCTTTTTTTTTTTTTTTTTGCTTAATTATTCTAGCTAGAACTTCAGTATAGTGTTTAGAAATGACAAAAGCAAGTATTCTTTTTTTGTGGTTCTGTTCTTCTACTTTATATTTTATTTCATTTTAATTTTTCCCTTTGTTCTGCTAGCTTTGAGTTTAGTTTGCTCTTTTTTTTTCTATTTCCTTGAAGTTAACCTAACCTTCAAGTTGAAATTTGTTTCTTCTATTTTAATGTATATACATTTACAGCTACAGATTTTCTTATCACTGTTTTTGCTGCATTCCTTAGATTTTTGTATGTTATATCTTCTTTTTTTTATCAAAGTAATTTCTAATTTTATTTGTAGATTCTTCTTTGATGATCTATGGGCTGTTTTAAGAATATGTTGTTTAACCATAGCCGGTTTGTGCGGACCAAAGGTTCAAATCCATCGAGGGCATTTATCTTGGTTGCAGGCTCCTCCCTTGCCCAGGCCTTGGTTGGGGCTCCTGCAGCAGGCAACCAATCGATGTGTTTCTCTCATATTGATGTTTCTCTTTGTCTTTCCCTGTCTCTTCCACTCTCCCTAAAAATCAATGGAAAAAATGTCCTGAGGTGAGGATTGACAGAAAAAAAAAAGAAGAATATGTTTAATTTCAACATATTTGTGAATTTTCTTTTTGTTACCTACTTCTAGTTTCATTTTTTATTTTTATTTTTTGTGGTCAAAACATATTGATATCGTTTCAAAACCTTTAAATTTATTATTGTTTTGTGACCTAACATCTAGTCTGTCCTGGAGAATATTCCACGTATATTTGAGAGGTATGTATAGTGTGTTGTTCCTGAGTGGGAGTGCAATGTTTATTTGGTTTAGTTAGTTTACTATATTATTAAGTTTTCTATTTTCTTGGTGATCTGTTTAATTGTTCTATCCATTATTGAAAGTATAGTATTAGAGTCTCTAACTTTTATAGTTGAACTATTTCTCCCTTCAATTTTGTCCATTTTGCTTCATATATTTTGGGACTCACCCTATTTATCAATGTTTAATGTCCTTGGGTGTCTCTTATAACAATTCTTGTCATAGTTTATCTTTTCTGAAATTAGGGTAGCCACCCAGTTATTTGGTTATTATTTGCATTGAATGTATTTTCCCATTCTTTTACATTCAACATATTTGTTTCATTGGTTTATAGTGAGAGTCTTGTGGAGTTCATATACTTAGGTTATTTTGTTGTGTAATCCATTTTAAAAGTAATTTCTGAGAACTTAATTCTACCATTTTCCTATTTTATGTGTTAAACCTTTTGTTTCTCAATTCCTGTATTACTGCTTTCTTTCCTGATTTTATTTTTCTAATGTGCCCTTCTGATCCCCTTCTTGTTTCTTTTCTATATATTTAAAAATTGTTTTCATAGTCATTATCCTGGGGATTACTATTAACATCTTAATTTTATAGCAATCAGATTTTAATTAAAAACAACTTTGTTTCAATAGTATATAAACTCTGCTTCTTTACAACTGTCTCCTCCTTTGTATTGCTATTGTCACAAATTACATTTTTATACATATATACCTATAACATACATGTATAATTATTATTTTATGCATTTCTTTTAAGTCACATAGGAACAACAGGAGATTTACAAATAAAAAATACAGTACTTATATACTTACCTATGTAACATCTTTTATCTTTGTTATTTAGCTTTTGTATGGCTTCAGGTTACTGGAGGACCCCCATTAGCATGCCTTGTAGTGCATGTCCACTAGTGATGAACTCCCTCAACTTTTATTTATTTAAGAATATCTTTAACTTTTCCTTCATTTTTGAATGATAGTTTTGCCAGATACATAACTCATGGTTGATAGTTCTCCCCCTCCCCCCCTCTCTCTTTCTGAAGAGAATTTTTATTGTGGATTCCTAGGATGTAATGACTCACTTCTCTCTCCCTCCCCCGATTCTTCTCCCTCCCTCCTTCTTCCTCCCTCCCTCCTTCTTCCTCCCTTCCTCCTTCTCCCTCTCTCTCTCTTTTCATGTAGCTCTCTTTTGAGTTCATCCTGCTTGCAGTTTCAACTTCTTAGATGTGTAGATTTGTGGATTTTTTTTCAATATTTAGGTTGTTTTTCAGCCATTATTTCTTCACATATATTCCTTTTTATCTGGGAAAGCCTTTGTATGTATATGTTTGTATTCTTGATGGTGTCCCAGAAATCTCTTCGGCGCTATTCATTTTTCTTCATTATTTTCTGGTTTTGCTCACTGACTGGATAAGCTCAGTTAAACAATCTTTAAGTTCACTGATTTTTTTCTTTTTTTTAATATATATTTTTATTGATTTCAGAGAGGAAGGGAGAGGGAGAGAGAAATACAAACATCAACGATGAGAGAGAATCATTGATCGACTGCCTCCTTCACATTCCCCACTGGGGATAGATAGAGCCTGCAACCCAGGCATGTGCCCTTGACCAGAATCAAACCTGGAACCCTTCAGTCCACAGGCTGACGCTCTATCCACTGAGCCAAACCAGCTAGGGCTGATTGTTTCTTCAGCCTGCAAATCTGCTGTTAAACCTCTCTAGTGAATTTTTTATTTTAGTTATTATACTTTTCAGTTCTATAATTTCTCTTTAATTCTTTTTATACTTTCTGTGTACTTATTGATAATTGTTATTTAAGTCATCCTTCTTGTCCATGTTTTTCTTTAATTCCTGTGCATTTTAGAAACTGTTGATTTAAAGTCTTTAGTAAGTACAATAACTGTTTCCTCATGGACAGTTTGTATTATTGATTTCTTTTTGTCCTGGAATGTACCATCCTGTTTTGTTTCTTTGCATGCCTTTTAAGTTTTTGTTGAAAATAACCGTTTTTAGTTCTAGCCGGTTTAGCCCATTGGATAGAGCATCAGCTCACAGACTGAAGGGTCCCGGGTTCGTCCCGGTCAAAGGCACATACCTTGGTTGCAGGCTTGATCCTTAGCCCCTGGTGGGGCGCATGCAGGAGGCAACCAGTCGATGTGTCTCTCTTACATCGATGTTTCTTTCTCTGTGTCTCTCCCCCTCCCTTCTACTCTCTCTAAAAAATCAATGGAAAAATATTATATTCTTGGGTGAGGATAAATAATTAAATAAAAATAAGTGTAAGAAAAAAAAGAAAATAACAGGTCTTACGTATTATAATATAGCATATCTGAAAATCAGATTGTTCCCCATCACCAGGGTTTGCTGTTGCTATTTATTTGCTATGTTTGCTTGTTCTATGACTTTTCTAAATGATATATATTTTTAAGTATATTTTTATTTATTTCAGAGAGGAATGGAGAGGGATAGATAGAAATATCATTGATGACAGAGAATCATTGATCAGCTGCCTCTTGCATGCCCCCTACTGGGGATTGAGCCCGCAAACAGGGCATGTGCCTTTGACCAGAATCAAATCTGGGACCCTTCAGTCTGCAAGCCCACGCTGTATCCGCTGAGGCAAACCAGCTAGGGCTCTAAAACTATATTTTTAAAGTCTATATTCTTACGTTGTGTCCACTGAAGTCTGTATTCTGGAGCTTAATAGTTAGCTAGTGTTTTGACACTTCCCTTAAAATGCCCGAACCATGGAAAGAAATTATTTCTAAGTCTTTGCAGATTGGCTCTGTGGCACTCTTTCAGCCCTTAAACCAAACCATTTATAACTGCCTGAACCTTCACACTCAGCTTGGACAGAGCCTATGGCCAGCTAGAGGTGAAAGTTTAGAATCTTGCCAGCCATTTTCTGAATATGCATCCAGCCCTGGGCATGCGTGTGGGTTTCTCAACTCCCCAGTATATGCAGGAGTTTATAAAAGCCCTATTCCCCTACTATCTGTTTTTCCCATCATCATCCCTCCTAGGCTTTTCAGTTTATTGCTGGTCCTAACTTTTGCTCCTTTCCCCACATTGCTATAGCCAATATTTATGCCTTTGAATGCTTGAGAGAAGCTACTCCAACCCTGGGAACACTTCAGGTTGAGTAAAATATAGGCAAGCTCTTATGCTGTTCCTTCAAGGAGCTGCCAAACAGGTTGAAATCCACAACCACAATTCTTTTTTTCTTTTAATATGTTTTTCTTGATCTTAGAGAGAGAGGAAGGGAGAGGAATATAGAGGTAGGCACATCAACAAGAGAGAAACATCAATCAGCTGCCACCTACACGGCCTCTATTGAGGATTGAGCCTGCAACTCAGGCATGTGCCCTGATGGAAATTGAAGCAGTGACCTCTTGGTTCATGGGTCGACAGTCAACCTCTGAGCCACACTAGACAGGCCGAAACAACAATTCTTTGACAATAAGATCTGTATTGCTCCCTCTGACACTTGCAGCCTGCCTCCAGAGTTGCTAGTCTGGGGTGTGGTGGGACGGTAGGTGGGCAATTTAAGGCTTCTTCACCAAACCTTGTTCTGATTGTTGTGACGTTTTTGGTTGTTTTTTTTTACTAGATTCTAGGGTTCTGCAAAAGTTGATTCTGACACTTTTTGGCAGCTAATTTGTGGCTTTTATGAAGGAACCAAACTGTGAAATTGCCATTTCCATTTCTTTTGCTGATGCCATTCCCCATGGACATATTTAATTTATGGACTATCTATATACCTTACTTCTTCACCCTTTTTAATTTATTTATGACATAATTATTTCAACCTGAAGGTATAGAGAAACAAAGGTGAAACCCTTGTATTGTATATGTTAGCAACTCAAAAGAACTCGGTACCATTTTAGAACGTTAGCTATCAAGAATTCTGTGTGGTGCAATGGTTGGTTACCTACTAAAAGAAAAAAGATGGTGCTACTTGGTTAAAAGTTATTTTAAATTTCTAAATTTTTATATTTAATTCTGGATAGATTTCTAATGCCTTTGTTATTTGTAGGCCCTGAATAGAACCTTTGGGATTTAAATGATTGAAGTCTAAATAAAAGTTGGATAATTTACATTTAGATAATTGAGTTCATGTTTTTGTTAATTTTTTTCACATCATTCAATTATTAGTGAATAGAAGGCAAGATTTTTGGCATAGATGGTTAAGGACCTTATAATTTTCACTTAGCAAATAATACTAAAAGCTTATCACTATGTCAGGATTTCTCAGCCTCAGTACTATTGACATTTTGGGCTATTTAATTTTATTAGCAGGGCAGTCCATGATCTAATCTAGGTGCATTGCATTTAGTGATCATGTGTTTTTCAACACCTTTAATTTGGAAGAGTTTTTCAACTTCTTTTGTCTTGACTTTGAGACTGTTATCATACTTTTAGCTATAAGTTTTAGCCTCCATTGATGATTTTTTTAAAATCTCTACTATTTTCCCTGTGTTTATTGATTGGCATTTTACTGTATGGATGAACTTTTCTTTCTACCTCAATTTGAGTTTGTCCCATATTTCCTCATTAGATTGGAATTACACATTTTTGTTACAAATACTGCCAGTGATAGTCTATCCTTAGAAGTGCATCATATTTGCTTAGATAGGATGTCAGTTTGTCTCGATATAGGTGATATTAATTTTTATCATTTGGTCATGTCTGCCATATTTCTTCATTGGAGTTAAACTATGGATTTAATAATTTACTGTTTATTTATATGGTATGGTCTCACGTATTCTTATTATACTCGGTGGGTTATAATCCATGCATGTCCTTTTAAGATCTGGCCCCATAATTCTTTAAGTACTTCTTTACTATCTGTCACAAGATGTACCAGGCTTGGCTTATACTTTCCTGATCCAGCCTTGAAATCAGCCTTTTCTTCAAAGAGCTCTGACTTGGGATATTATGTTATGAGTATTTGGATCATATTTAAATATTCTATTTTAGCTGGCTTCTTCTGGCCCTGCACCGTCAGGGGAGAAAGGCTGCTTTGCTACTGCAAGGTTGGGGGTATTGAGTCTCCACTAACCTCTGCTGACACTACATGGTGGGGAGGAGAGAAGGTCCCCCTTACCTTGAAGGAGGGTGGAAATTTAGGCTATCTTCTCAGCCCCTTCTGACACTCCAAGGATGTTAAGGGGCACTTAGTTACTGTTGGGTAGAGGTGGAATTCTAGTTTCTTTACTTGGTCACCAGTGATATATGTGAGTAGTGGTGGGATCAGGGCATTTGACTGGAGTTAGGGTGATTATAATAAAAAAAATGTTTGCTTTGATTGCTATGCTGTGCCTTTTCTAATTCATTCACTAGAAAGAGCAGGCTTGCCAAAACCGGTTTGGCTCAGTAGATAGAGCGTCGGTCTGCGGACTGAAAGGTCCCAGGTTCGATTCCGGTCAAGGGCATGTACATTGGTTGCGGGCACATCCCCAGTGGGGGGTGTGCAGGAGGCAGCTAGTCAATGTTTCTCTCTCTTCGATGTTTCTAGCTCTCTATCCCTCTCCCTTTCTCTCTGTAAAAAAACCAATAAAATATATTTAAAAAAAAAAAAAAAGAGCAGGCTTTTGTTGCTGTTGGCTTTCTGTGTGTTGCCTTGTTTTTATTTTTTGCCTGTGCTCATTGGTGTTTCTGGGTTGCAGGTTCCTCTTTTGCCAGGTCCAGGATATATAAGAGGCAAAAAGAAAACCCAGGGAACTCATTGTCATGTTGTTCCTCAAGATCCAGGGTCACTAGCCAGTACACCTTCATTTCTCCACCATTCAGAGGCTTTTGATGTTTGTTTTTTATATATTGGATTCAGGGGTTGTGTTTAGTGGAAGGAATAGGGAGAAATGTGTCTTTTCATTTGTGTGAAACTGAATATCCTAAATGGTTTAAAATAAAAAGTCTACCGACAGTCCTTGGGTTACATCAGACTCGACATATGTCATTACGTCGCCATCTCCCATTTATTTATATTTTTAAAAAGTACCATCATTTTGACGTATGTACATATGTGCTTTATGTTTTTTTATTATTTATTCACAAGTAAAGGTCAGGAATTGTTATCTTTCTTCTAAATATTTTTTACTATTTCACTTCATTATTGCTGTGTATGTGCTCCATGTGAGTGACATAGGTGCTAATGTAGGTGGGTTCTGACTTACGGTGAAAATCACATTACGTCACGCCTTAGGAATGGATCTCCAACGTAACCCGAGGACCTACTGTATTAACAACTTATTTTAAGTGAAATACTCAAAAAATACTTACTCTTTAAAATATTTTACCACCATATTTTTGTAAGTAGCTAAGATGTACATAAGGGTTATGTATATCTCTTTATTTTTTTAGGGTTATGTACTGAAGGACTCTACCGTGTTAGTGGGAACAAAACTGACCAAGACAATATTCAAAAGCAGTTTGATCAAGGTAAGGTGATAATTATATAAAATAAAATTGTTTCATTTTTCTTATTAAAATTTCATGGTGGGAAGATTGATTTTCATATGAAAACCTTCTAAGGATATAGATGTTGAAGGCAGAGAGCTTTGAAGTGGAATTAGAAATATCTATATATATAAAAGGCTAATATGCTAAGTGTCCGTCTGGGTAATGACATCACATAGCAACGCCTGGCTTCCTCTCCCTAGCGACTAGCCTCCTTGCAGTTTCTTCAGCCCAGGAGCACGACTTGCTTGATAGCCAGGTGGAAACATTTTACACTTTAACCAAATGTCTGTGAAGTGTTTTCCCATGCCTCATCTCATTTGATCCTCACAGAAGTCCTGGAGTAGTTAGATAGGAGACTCGGTGGAATCCTATTTTCTTTCATTAGCTGGAAAACAGAGATTTAGAAAGCTTAGAAACTTGACACGACTGAGGAGAAATGAGAAATGGTGGACCTTGAAAATGACTTCAGGCCCGACCAGCGTGGCTCATTGGTTATATGTCAATCTATGAACCAGGAGGTCAGGGCACATGCCTGGATTGGGGGCTTGATAGGTGATTCTCTCTCATAATTGATGTTTCTCTCTCTCTCTCTCTCTCTCTCTCTCTCTTCTCTCTCTCTTCCTCTTCCTCTCTCTCCCTTCCTCTCTAAAATCAATAAAAATATATTTTTTTTAAAAAGAAAATGACTTCAGGTTTTCTCACTGTGCAGAATATAGTCAAACACTGCTACCGTTAAATATTTTACCCTTTGTTCTCCCTGTGTGATATATAATAATAATCTTCTTCATATTGATATTTACTGCTATGTTGCGCATGCGTGATACATATAAAGCTCTCTCTAGCACCAATGGCATGTGTGTATGTTTCCATCTGTCATTGTCGATTGTGAATTTGGTTGGCACTTCTATTATAGAGAAAGGGCGAATAGCGACATTAAAATATTTATTCTAATTAATTTCCTTTCAGTGTGCATGAATTTGTGCACCAGGCCACTCGTTTAATAGAAGATACCACAGTCAAGAAACAGGAGAGCTATAACTCTATTACCAGAATTGGAAAAATAGTAAATTGATTTATGACACATTGGCTTCTTTGTATATTACAGATAGTACTTATTTAAAAATGTGATCTAAAAAAATTTTCCATGATATCGGGCCAACTAATTATCCTAATATATAAAAACCCTGGCTAGTAATGACCGAGGCTCGACCAACGGGAAGTCAGCCCCGCAGTCAGCACTGGGTTGCCATGGTGACCTTCACAGCCGCTGCCACATGCTGTGGGCTCGACTGGTCGCCTCCCCCCAGCCCATAGGGGACTGGCGAGCTGCAGCAGGCGGCAAGCAGTGAGCGGCTCTGAGCAGCTCGCGTTGGGCCAGCCCCTGCCCTCCCCCCACCAGCGGTACAGTGGAGCCCCTGCCAGGTAGAGGCAGGAGAGGCGTGTCCTGCACCAGCCAGGTTGGTTCTCAGACCCCCGCGCCAGCATCGAGGCCTTGGGTGCCAGAGCTTTGTTATGCGCCACAACTCTGCAGCCCCAACACTGCCCAGGCAGAAATTTTGCGCACCTCGCCTATCCGGCCCAGAGCCAGTTTCTCGGTCTACTCTTGCCACCTGCTGCCCACCCACCTCTCAGACACGTGAGCCAGGGACTCGCTGCGGAGTGGGCCCAGACGCTCCTTCTCGTTCCCAAGGGTCTGGCCTCAGGGGTGCCAGAGCCCGTGACCTGGCTTGGGAGGGTGGGTCCGGGCTAGGGATCCACAGCCCCTCCTCCGCAACGTCCCACCCAGCAGTGGGGGGGGGGGGGGGGGGGGGGGCGGGAAGCCTCCCTCCTTTCCAGGCCCCGTCCCACTGAAACCCTTGGAACAAATGCCCGCCCGCCCAGCTGGCACCGGCGCCTCAGGCTCCCCACCCTCACGAGTCTGCACCCAGCCTCGCCAGTGGCTGCCGCTCCCCTCAAGCATCAGCCCGCTGGCACGGGAGGAGAGAAGAGGAGGAGGGAAGCTGTTGGGTTCAGCCGGCCTGCCTGAAAGCTCTGCCCATGTGCCTCCCTGCTTCACCTCTGCTGAGGGGACCCCGCCCCCACACGCTTTCGTCAGGGTCGCCGCCATCTTGGGAAGGTCAATGCCCAGCTGACTGCCAAGGCCTCAGGCAGTAGACACCCTATGGTCGGTTGCCATGACAAAGGTCATGGAGGGTCAAAGCACCACCTCTGGTTGAAGCAGGTGCTGTGGGAGCAAAGGGACCAAAAAAACTGGTTATGTCCAACAGCCATCTAACTCCACACGTGATGTGCGAATTAGTTATTGTTAGAACCAAATTTAGTACTGGTGTGCCCCATTTTAAGCAGACCCCCCAAATAGACTTACTATGTTGATAATTCACTTTACTACAGAAAGAATGCGCAAAGATTCTTGAAATAAGCACAATATTTTGCACCTTGTAGTATGAAACGTTTAAACATCATTAAAAATAATCTCTGAGTAAAGGGAGTTGATATACCCAATTCAAAATGTCATTCAGAAATGCATCTTCTATGTAAAATCAAAGTATGGGATCTAGGGCTTGGAAAAAGCAACTTTACTCGGCTCTACCTGCTCATCCCCTCAGCCTTATGCTTTGCACAAAGTCTCAATAAAGAGATGGAACAGAAGGAAAAGTAATGCCTCATGGCACTGAAATTGATCTGTTTCTTCAAATATTTGTAAAAGTTGTATTAACTTTGTGCCTTTATTATAGAAACACAATACAGCTCTGTCCCTATCTTCAAAGGGCTTAAAGTCTCTCTGAGTTCCCGGTAAGGTAAACCCGTAAATAGCCAAAGAAGGAGCGGGTTCCAGTACAATTCTTATTATAAAATTACTGAGTAAAAAACTGTCCTCACTCTCCCTCTAGAACAAGAATTAAAAGGAGCAAATAAATATAATGAAGGAATCCGAACTCCTTTGGGGACCCCAACCCTCAGGGACTAACACAGGTTTTGTGAGGCCTAAAGTTTACTGAACCTGAAGGACTTATTTTAGGGCAGGGGGGAGGGGAGAATTTTTTTAATAAGGTTCAAAAATGACTTTATTTAGAAAATAAGTTACAAATAACTGTAGGCTTGGGGAACCTGTCCCTTTCTCTTTTAAATCATTTCAAGCAAAATGCTGCTAGTTGCAACTTGCTTGTTCTCTCCCCCAGAACAAATCCTGCCCTCACAGCGGCTCTGAGGCTTCCTTAGCTTTACCATAAAAATAATAAACAAACAAACAAACATTTCAACAACACTCCTTTCTGGACAAAATTCCTTTTAAATTTTTTAATTTTATCAAAGTAGTAAATACATAGTTCGTAATGTATCTTTTTTTTTTTTCCCCTAATAGGTGTGTAGTGTAGTGGTATATCATTGTTTTTATTCTATTGTTGATACTATTATAGATGTTTCCCATTTCCCCCTCTTTACCCTCCTCCACTCAAACCCCATCTCTGGCCATCACCACACTTTTGTCTATGTCCATCCCCCTCCCCTCTGACCTTGGTCAGTCCCTCCCATCCTATATAATAAAAGGCTAATATTCAAATAGACCAAACAGTGGAACAACCAGTTGCTATGATGCTCAATGCAGGAGCTGCCCCCTGGTGGTCAGTGCACTCGCACAAGGGGGAGTGCTGCTCAGCCAGAAGCCCTGAGCTGGGCTCATGGCTGGCAAGTGCAGCAGCGGTGGAGGGAGCCTCTCCCCGCCTCCGTAGCAGAGCTAAGGATGTCTGATTGCTGGCTTAGGCTCGCTCCCCCAAGGATATCCTCTGAGGGCTCCCAGACTATGAGAGGGCACAGGCCAGGCTGAGGGACCCCGGCCATATGCACATTGAGGGTGACCAGGCTGGCAGGGGAGCAGTTAGGGGCATTAGGCAGGCAGGCAGGTGAGTGGTTAGGAGCCAGTGGTCCTGGATTGGGAGAGGGATGTCCGACTGTCGGCGGGATCGGGCCTAAACCGGCAGTTGGACATCCCCCGAGGGGTCCCGGATTGGAGAGGGTGCAGGCTGGGCTGAGGGACCCTTCCCCCACCCCCCTTGGGCATGAATTTTGTGCACCGGACCTCTAGTCTTACTAATAAAAGCCTAGGTGGTCCTCACACCATCAAGCCTGATGCCCTCACGCCGTCACAAGATGGCTGCACGCAAAGCGGGTGCACGCAGGTGGGCGGGGCGGGGCTTAACTCTGCGTGCGCTGCACGGAGCCTGCCTGGGAGTCCCGCCTCCTCCCAGCTCCGCATGCAGCCAGGCCTGGGAGTCCGAAGCTATGGCCTACCTCTTTGGGGCAATCCATCGAGGAGCCCCGGATGGGTGGGCAGGGCCTACTTCTTTGGGTTGATGGATCACTAGGCTCCCGCGCTGTGACAGGGCACAAGCCAGGCTGGGAGACACCCTCTACCCCCCCAGTGCACGAATTTTGTGGACCAGGCCACTAGTTAGTAATAAAAACGGAGCTGAATTCTCTACTGATATTAAAGTAAATTCCATATGAGATCAAAGGTTTAAATGTAAAAAAAAAAAGAAAAGAAAACTATACTAGGAAGAAAAATGAGTAAAAGTTTCGTGCTATATTTTTAAAAGTTATAGTTTTTGAGTAGAGAAAGGACTAAACTTGATATCAAACCTGGAAAGTATGAGCAAGATGATAAACTGGACTACCTAAAAATGTAAAAATTCTGTATGAGATAGTGGATTAAACATAAAATCGAAGACAAACTATAAACTTGGGGAAGGTATGGAATATCTGTGTTAGATTAAGGAATTCATATCCTTAGTCAACATATATATGAAAATGTGCTGCTTCTATTAGTTACATAAAAATTAAAACAACAAGACTGTATTTGTTTGTCTTATTGTCAAAGTGAAAAAGGTTGTTGGTAGAATGTAGACAAGCCAGTACTTTGAATACTGTTGGTTGTAGGTGCCTTTTGAATATCTATTAAAATTCAGGTATCTTTGCTAGAGAAACTCAGCTCTTAAATACTTGTTACAGTAATCTTTGTGTAGGCATAGCAAGCTCTACTTAACAAGGGCATACATTGCAGCCTTTTTTGTAATTTTTTTTTTAAAGGAAGGGGAGCCTTGGCTGGTATGGTTCAGTTGGTTCGGCGTCCTGTGCATCGAAAGTTTGCCAGTTCAATTTCCGGTCAGGATACATTGCCTGGGTTGTGGGCTGGATATCTGGTTGGGCGGGGGTATGGGAGGCAGCTAATGATTTGCTCTCATATCAATGTTTCTTTCTCTCCCTTCCTTTCTCTCTAAAAGTCAATTTAAAAAATATTTTTAAAAAATTTTGTGCCTGTTTAACTGTACATGCACCCATTGATATAAGAATGTCAACTGAAAAAAAAAAAAATGCCACCTAAATTTTAAAAAAATAAAATAAAATGAAAGGGAACTTCCCATGTGTTTATAAGTAAAATACTAGATAGCCATATAAAATCATTTATATTTATGTGTGTTGAAATGGTAAAATGCCAGTTCTTGAGTGGTATGTGTTTGCCTTGTTTTGAAAGAGTATTGTGGATAGTATGTTATTTCATTGTTAAAAAATATTTTGTTAGAAAATCTGTGTAACCTTTATAATATTGGTACAGTTTTGCTTCCGATAATAAAGGAAGAGAGTAGTCAATACCAGGGCCTCTTGAATTAGACTTCCTGGTTTTGTTTTCTGGTTCTTCCACTTAACTGTCTTAGTGCCCTAGGGAAGTTAATCTTTCTATGTCACAGCTTTTTCATATCTAGTATGGGAGTGATAAGAATAATTATGAGGAATAATGAGATGGTGCATATGAAGAGTTTGTTGTGTCAGGCACCATATTAAATGTTTGCTGGGTAGCTGTTATTGCAAGGAATGTAACCTTAAGGAAATAATCTTTAGTACATACATATGTATATCATAGCATCTTTGTTTTTAAATGAAATAAATTGAAATGTTCAGTGATAGAATATTATGTAAGTTATTAAAACTGGGGAATATTGTGTAGCCATTAAAATTATTTATGTAGGGCAAAATATTAATGATTGGTGATTCTTCATTAAGGATATGTGTGAGTTCTTAGTACTATCTTGCAAATTATCTGCAAGTTTGAAATGACAATTAAATGTTACCTAGATCCCAAAACAGTTTTGGAAAGTTGCTTGTGAAATTTTAATAACTTTGGACAGTGCATTAAAGATGAAATCAGTTAGGAAATATGATTTGTTTTTGTCTTGCTTTTGAATTTTCAGTGATCAGAAAGGGGCTGAAAAGAAACATTAAAATATAAAATATAAACAGTGATTGTCTCTGGGCGATGGAATAATTTTTTTCCTTCTTGTGGTCTATATTTGTACATTTTCTATCATAAGTATTCATTATATCTCAATACCCTTATGATACATTTAGTATGTTCCATTCTTGTGTTGTGGTGTGTGTGTGTTTTTTAATATATTTTTATTGACTTCAGAGAGGAAGGGAGAGGGAGGGAAAGATAGAAACATCAATGATCAGAGAGAATCATTGGTCAGCGGCCTCCTACACACCCCCACTGGGGATCGAGCCCGCAACCCGGGCATGTGCCCCTGACCAGAATCTAACCCAGGACCCTTCAGTCTGTAGGCCGACACTCTATCCACCGAGCCAAACCAGCTAGGGCCAATCTTGTGTTTTTTTAGTCAGAATTTCACTGTGTTTAAATGTAAAATCCTATCTAATAAAAGAGTAATATGGTAATTGACCGTCACTCTGTGACGCCCACAGCCAACCAGGAGGGAATATGCAAATTAGTGGGACAAAGATGTTGGTGGCCACTAAGCCAGCCAGAGCGGGCGGGAGGCTTCGCTCCAGTGATGGAGGAAGCCAAGCTTCCCGCCCGCCTGGGCCGGCTACCGAAGGAGGGGCCTGTGGGCGGTGGCCACGGAGCAGGCCAGAGTGAGTGGGAGGCTTGGGTTGCCCCTGGCTTGGCTTCCTCCGTCACCGGGGGTGACCCAAGCTTCCCTCCCACCCTGGCCAGCTGCTGAAGGAGGGGCCTGTGGGTGGTGGCCACAGAGCCAACCTGAGTGCGTGGAAGGCTTGGGTCACCTGGGCCAGCTGCCAAGGGAGCTCAGCCCCTCACCCAGCCTGGCCAGGCACCCCAGCGGGGACACCCACCCTAAAGGGGGTGTGACCAGCCTGAAAACAGCCCTCAGCCCCTTTCCCAGGCTGGCCATGCCCCCATTGGGTGAGGGTCCCTGATAGAGGGTGTGGCCAGCCTGCAAACAGCCATCAGCCCCTAACCCAGGCTGGCCATGCCCCCCCCCCCCCACCGGGGACCCTCACCCCATGGGGGCATGGTTGGCCTGCAAACTGCCCCAGCCCCTTGCCCAGGCCGGCACTATCCCCAGTGGGGACCCCCACCCCGATGAGGACATGGCCAGCTTACAAACAACCACAGGCCCCTTGCCCAGGCCGGCCCGCCCCCTAGGAAACCTCCACCCTGATCCGGGACACCCTTTAGGGCAAACCAGCCGGCCCCCACCCGTGCACCAGGCTCTATCTATGCTAATAAAAGAGTAATATGCTAATTAGACTGGGAGACCTTCCAGGAGACCTTCCGGATGTTCTTCTGGACAAAGCCATGGTGGTGGGGCCAAGGTAGAGGCATTTAGGGGCCAAGAAGGGAGGGCAGTTGTGGGTGATCAGGCCATTGAGAGGGAGCCATTGGAGGTGATCAGGCTGGCGGGGCGGGGACAGTTGGGGGTGAGCAGGCTGGCAGGGGGGGCCAGTTGGGGGCAAGCAGGCTGTCAGTGGAGGTCAGTTGGGGGTGGTCAGGCCGGCGGGGGGGGGGTGTAGTTGGGGGCAAGGAGGCCAGCAGGGAGGGCAGGTGGGAGCGAGCAGGCCGGCGGGGCGGGGGGGGGGGGGCAGTTGGGGGCGAGCAGGCCAGCAGGCAGAGTGGTTAGGGGCAATCAGGCAGGCAGGCAGGTGAATGGTTAGGAGCCAGCAGTCCCGGGTTGCGAAAGGGATGTCTGACCGCCAGTTTAGGCCCGATTGGGCGTAAACCTGCAGTCGGACACCCCCCAAGGGGTCCCAGATTGGAGAGGCTGCAGGCCGGGCTGAAGGACACCCCCCCTCCATGCACGGATTTCATGCACCAGGCCTCTAGTTTTATATAAAAACTAGAGGCCTGGTGCACAAATTAGTGCACGGGTGGGGTCCGAGGGGCTGCCCCCTCCCCCCATCAGGCTGGTTGGCCGGCCACAGTGCACATCATAGCTACCGGTCGCTTGGCTTTTATATACATACTAGTGGCCCAGTGCATGGAATTCGTTCATGGGGTGGCATCCCTCAGACCGGCCTGCACCCTCTCCAATCTGGGATCCCTCGGGAGATGTCCATCTGATTTACAGGATCAGGCCTAAACCAGCAGTCAGACATTCCTCTAGCAATCCGGGACCGCTGGCTCCTGCCTGCCTTCTTGATCACCCCTAACCACTCTGCCTACCGGCCTGCTCGCCCCCAACTGCCCTTCCCTGCCAGCCTGCTCATTTTCAACTTCCCTCCACTGCTGGTCTGCTCGCCCCCAACTGTCCCTCCACCCCCACCTGGCCTGATCGCCACTAACTGCCTCGGCCTCGCCACCATGGCTTTGTCCGGAAGGAAGTCCGGAAGTCTCCCAGTCTAATTAGTATATTACCCTTTTGTTGGTACAGACTAGGGGCCCAGTGCACGAATTTGTTCACCTTGACAGGAACTGTGGGCCACGAGGCTGCAGTAGGCACCGGGGTGGGTCTCAGCCCATCCTCCATACCCCCACCCAGCCCCTCCCACCGCACCCCTTGGTCCCCTGTCTGTCGGCAGCCCCACTCCCGCTGCCGCTGCTCCCATGCACTGAGAGCGATTGGGGCTGGCACCAACAGTGGGTGCAAGCGGAGCTGGCGCCATCAGTGGGTGCAAGCGGAGCTGGCTCCATCAGTGGGTGCAAGCAGCAGCTGCTGCCCCAACCACCCCTCAGGAGCGATTGGGACCGGCGCCGGGCACCAGCAGCAGGTGCAAGCAGTGGCTCTGGCGCCAGCTGCGGGTGTGAGCGCCGGGCTGGACCGCAGTGCACGGGAGCAAAGAATTTTCAGTAACCACTGGAGGCTCTCCCCGAAGACAGCGACTGGCGAGATATCCCACCTTGGTCTGGCGTCCCTACTCATCTGTTTCACCATCCTGCTGCGGCCAACGCCCACCATGTTCCGCGCATGCCCCCTGGTGTTGAGCGCATGTCATAGCAACCAGTTGTTCCACCGTTCAGTCTATTTGCATATTAGCCTTTTATTATATAGGATAGGTTTTTAAGTATAATTTAGAAGGTGTAAATTTGAATTTGTATTTATAATTTCTATGTTTTGTTTTTCTGTTTCTTTATGGCCTCTTTTAAATAGCTTTATATAAACAAAATATTTTAAACATAGGTATTAGTAAAAGCTAATGTTCTTTAGTATACTAATAAATCAAGCTTCTTGCTTGCTTCTCTGATTCCTTATCCTTATAGTTTATCTATGTTAACACAATGGAGGAGAGATGAATCAGCCTGTAAAGAAAGGTGGCTGATGAGAAGACTTAAGTACTTCTATAATAACTTAAATTTATTATATAAATTGTAAATTAATATTTTAATTTTTGTCTTCTAGATCATAATATCAGTCTGGTATCAATGGAAGTAACAGTAAATGCTGTAGCTGGAGCTCTTAAAGCTTTCTTTGCAGATCTGCCAGATCCTTTAATTCCATATTCTCTTCATCCAGAGTTACTGGAAGCAGCAAGTAAGTATAAGCCTCCCCTCCCTCCCTCCCTCCCTCCCTTCCTCCCTTTCTTCCTTCCTTCCTTCCTCCCTCCCTTCCTTCCCTTTCTTCCTTCCCTTCTTTTCTTCCTTCCCTTTCTTCCTTGAGAGGGATGATGGGTGTTTGTATATTGATTGCTATGTGTTAAAATCAGCCATGCACTGGAATGTGTAGCTAATAAAGGTATTTTTCTTATAACATCAAGTTATATAGATAAAACATCCAGATCCTTGGAGTTGGTCCCCAGAAATACTTAGTTTTTGTTAGTCTTCCAGTTGAGTAGATACCCCTAGAAGTTGAAGATCATTGTACTAGAAGGTTGAGAGTTATGTTTTTAATTCAAACTCAAAGGCATTGTAGGAAAATTAAATAAACTTTTCAATTGAATGTTATGTATAATGTACTTCAGTAAAACATTAACTGGTATACATGTATATTTAAATTTTTTTTAAGTCAAATTAACTTTGGCCTCATGTCTAAAGTCATTTAAAAGAAGGCAGGAAGAAAGAATACTTATTCAGTACTTATTCCTGCTTTGGCATCATTCATCCCGCTATTTCTATTAAACAAATACTCATTTGTTACCTGAAAAAATGACATAGAAGGTCTATTAAGGCATTGAGTAACTTAGTGCTTACTCCACAATTTATCCTAAAAAAATGAGTGTTTTTTAAGTATTTCTCTTTATTTCCTTTTGTTTACAAGTGTTAAGGCTCTTTAAAGTTAAACTACTTTCTTACAATTTTGATTATGTTAAAGTTCTCAATTAAAAAAACTTTTCATTAAAAACCACAATAAAAAACACAGTATATGGTATAGTTGCCTTACACAGACTTTCATATGTAAATTGGAAAATGGTTCACTTGATAGCTTATATTTTCTTAATAAACAGCAGCCTCAGAATTTTCCTACTTAGGAAATTTTTAACTACTGATTTAGAAGTAATCTGTGGCAAATCACATTTGTTAGTACTTGGTTATACTACCTATTGTGAGTTGGTATGCAGATACTTTTTGGAAGAGCAGTAAAGTACTCTCTTATCTCTTACTTACTGCAGAACCACATTTCTATTATCCTGTTTCATAATTTGCATAAATTTAGAGAGTAGCTGAGCTAAATGTTTGTACTGCTTGTGAAGAAAGATTTTCAGTAAGCAAAGTGGATTATAAATAAGTATAGGGTGATGCTTTTAAATCAGGTATTGGCAAACTATGACCTACAGGCCAAATTCAGCTTGCCATCAAATTTTTATATGTGTTTGCAAGCTGAGAATGATTAAACAAAATGAAAAGAAAAAGGAATTTGGTGACACTTAAGAGCCTAACAGTTTCATAAGTAATTAATTGATTCTAAATTAATATAAATTGCTGTACTCTTTCCCATTTTACCATCTTGAGTCAACTTTGCTCTATAGTGATTAGTTTTACTTGCAAAAAGGCTATTGCAATAGATGATAATGTGTTTTTAGCAGTTTCTTTAGAACATTTTCTTTGTTTTTGTTTAGCTATCCTAATATGATTCAAACACATTCCTGATTGTTTCTTTACAATAAGGATAGTAAGAAGCCTTATAAAATATTTTTAAATGTATGAGTTTCACACAAATTCCTTACTGCTTTAACTTTACAGAAATCCCAGATAAAACAGAACGTCTTCATGCATTGAAAGAAATTGTTAAGAAGTTTCATCCTGTAAACTATGATGTATTCAGATATGTAATAACACATCTAAACAGGTATTTTTATTTTTTTGTTCTTTTGCAAATAAAATCCAGAACAAATTTCAAACGTAACTTTATAAGTTGGTAATTTTAAAGTAGAAAAAGAGACACCAACTTATTTAAGCATACAGTTCAATTTTAGTTTCTAAATTATTTTTTCTGGATTATTAAAATAGATTTTTCATCAACTTGTTTAAAGAAAGGTGTATGACTCTTAATACATGTAATGATTATTTAAGTAGAAAGTGTGGTAAGTACATGTGTGTGTTTTTTTAATATATTTTATTGATCTTTTACAGAGAGGAAAGAGGAGGGATAGAGAGTTAGAAACATCAGATGAGAGAGAAACATCAATCAGTTGCCTCCTGCACACCCCCTACTGGGGATGTGCCCGCAACCAAGAGTACATGTTCTTTATTGTCACTTTTATTCTTTAATAGTTCTCTTTTGCAGAATCTTAGAATTTTAAGTATACACTTAGATAATTAATCAAATCAACCTATTTGAAGTTGGAAAAATTGAGGTTTAAAAAGGAAATATCACATCCTATATAATAAAAACCTACGTGGCGTCACGCGATACAACATTGTCATAAGATGGCCGCCACAACGTCATCACAAGATTGCTGCCACAAGATGGCTCCCCTCACATCGTCACAAGATGGCAGGGGAGGGCAGTTAGGGGTGACCAGGCCTGCAGGGGAGGGCAGTTGGTGGCAATCTGGCCAGCAGGGGAGGGCAGTTGGTGGTGATTGGGCCAGCAGGGGAGAGCATTTGGGGGCAATCGGGCCAGCAGGGGAGTGATCAGGCAGGCAGGCAGACAAGCAGTTAGGAGCCAGCAGTCCTGGATTGTGAGAGGGATGTCCGACTGCCGGTTTAGGGATTGGGCCTAAACCAGCAATTGGACATCTCCAAGGGGTCCCAGATTGGAGAGGGTGCAGGAGGGTCACACACACATACACACACACACACACACACACACACACACACCGCGCCTCCCCACGTCCCCCCTCCCCCGTGCACGAATTTTGTGCACCGGGCCTCTAGTAATAAATAAATATACAATGGATGATTGACAAATTACAAAAATTAATCCATGGGGTTATTTGGTTATATTCTCTCACCCTCAATATTAGTGAGTTATTACTTGAAATCAGTTGTTTTCCCCTAATTACTTTTCTTTTTGGTTCCTCATTTGGGAACTCATCTTACCTAATAATAGACAAATCAGGAGTGATATGCAAATTAGCCCAACAAAGATGGCAGTTAATTTGCATATTCAGCCGCCGAGTGACAGGGCAGGGGCTTGTGTTCTGCCCCACCCCCGGTTTCTCAGGGTCTCTAACAGTGTGAGGAGGGGCCGGAGCGGAAAGGGGCGGCTTCCAGGCCTGAGCGGAAAGGGGCTGGGCCAGAGTGGAAAGGCTGTGCCAGCAGCCAGGGAAAGGAAAGCCCATTCTAGCACGAATCTTCGTGCATCGGGCTTCTAGTTTCTTTATAATTGAATTCTCTCCCTGCCAATTAACATCCTATACCCGTGGTTGGCAAACTGCGGCTCGCGAGCCACAGGCGGCTTTGACCCCTTGAGTATGGCTCTTCCACAAAATACCACAGCCTGGGCGAGTCTATTTTGAAGAAGTGGCATTAGAAGAAGTTTAAGTTTAAAAAAATTGGCTCTCAAAAGAAATTTCAGTTGTTGTACTGTTGATATTTGGCTCTGTTGACTAATGAGTTTGCCGACCACTGTCCTGTACTAAAGAAAAAGTCCAAACTGTTTAACATTAAGTTGGTCTGGTTCTAACTTCATCAGTTAGATTTCCTTTTCCCCCCAAGCACACGCCAAGTAAATGCCACTGTTTTAAACCAAAAGGTATCGATTTTTGGCTGTCCTTATAACATCTTAACATAACTTCAGTCTTTCTCAAAACACAGTCCTCAAAGCAGCAGCAGCACCTGGGAACTTGTTAGGAATACAAATGATCAGGCCCCATCTGGTGCATAGCCTTCACTTTCTGTGTCAACAAGCCCTCCAGGAGGTACCCATACACACTGAAGTTAAGAAAACCACAGGTTTTTTGTGTTTTTTTTTAATATATTTTATTGATTTTCTTTACAGAGAGGAAGGGGGAGGGATAGAGAGTTAGAAACATCGATGAGAGGGAAACATAGATCAGCTGCCTCCTGCAACACTCCCTACTGGGGATGTGCCCGCAACCAAGGTACATGCCCTTGACCGGAAATCAAACCTGGGACCTTTCAGTCCGCAGTGCAACGCTCTATCCACTGAGCCAAACCTGTTAGGGCAAAAACCACAGTTTTTACTAAATTACTCTTCCTACCATTATAAGACTCATCACCCTAGACTCAACTCAAACATTACCTTTTCAAGGAAGCCTTCCCTGGCCACCCTCATCTCTGACTAATTTGATACCTTTTCTTTCTACTTTAAAAAAAATGTTTTTATTAATTTTTGAGAAACAGGAAGAGAGAGAAACATGGATCATCACCTACCTCCTGCATGCCCCCAACTGGGGATTGAGCTCCAACTTAGGCATGTGCCCTGACCTGGAATCGAACTGATGACCATTTGATGCATGGGACAATACTCAACCAACTAAGCCACACTGGCGAGAGCTCATTGTACTTTTTGATTCAACAGTTATACCTGATGCCTGTATTCTTACGTTTTTCAACATTATAGGTATTTTCAGAATCTACAATTGCCTGCTGCATAAAAACACCTGACTTGGGCCACTACATTTATTCTGAATATTGTAATTCAGTATCTTAACAAAGAGCAATAACTTTTACCACAGCACACATGTTTTTCGGACACATATTTACCTTAGATGAGCAACTCCTATGTTGGGGGTTTCCTTTGGTTTTAACTTTTTTTGTCGTGTAAATTTAAGTATAACATTTTCCTACTACCTTGCATACTGGATTGTTTCTTTATGTGTAAAATGAGAGGGTTGGATAAATACCCAAGATTCCTTCTCAGTTTAATAATTTTGAGTTATAATTCAGGATTTGCCTCATATTTCTTATTTGTTATAGATGATGGTAGAAATGCTTGTGCACATATTTAAAGGACTGAATGCAAATTAGTTAATAATGTTTATACTTTTATATTTATACTAGAGGCCCAGTGCACGAATTTGTGCATGGTTGGGGTCCCTCGGCCTGGCTGGCGATCAGGGCCGTCTCGCCTAGTCTTGATCGGGGCCAATGGGGGCCGGCCGACCGGGGAGCGACCACGGGAGGGCTCTAGGGCGTGTCCAGCCCTCTTGCCCAGTCCTGATTGGCTAGGACCCCAGCAGCAAGCTAACCTATGAGTCAGAGCATCTCTGGTGGTCAGTGCACGTCATAGCAACTGATTGAGCGGTCGGCCGAACAGTTGGCCATTTAGCATATTACGCTTTTATTATATAGGATATGTTCATAGTCTTAATTTTAAGGTAGAATATGTTTCTGTGAACAGTACTAGCTTTAAAATTAAGTTTGTAGCAATGTACAAGATATTTAATGATTGAAAATATTGGGGTTTTTTAAATACTAGAAACTACTTTTTTTTAGAAGTTGAAAGTCTAGGTTGGAAGATATGATAAAGTAATTTTTCCAAATTCAAAGTTTTATTTTTCAAGGTTCAAAGAGATGGCATATTACGGTTTGTCCTCTCATCTCACAATAGTGAATTTGGACATGCATTTTCTGTTTCTATTGCTAGAAACTCATTGAAATTTGTCACCTGTCCTTACGCTAAGAGAAAGTTTTTTCACATAAATAAGGTGGCTTCTGTAAGTAAATTATAAAACCCTAAGCTACAACATTTTTAAAAGGCTATCTTTGATTCCTTTAAGGAATGGATTTTACTACTTTTTTCTCCTGTTATAAGAATGTAGTTGAACATAGAATGCACAAAAAATTATTTTAAATTTAAAGTTAAGAGTTAAAACTAAATATCTGAGATCAGTTCTAGCTCCAGGATATTTTTAATTGTCGGGAATTTTAATTGGTTTTCTAATTGTTTTTTCCTATTATAATTTCAGGGTTAGTCAGCAAAATAAAATCAACCTAATGACAGCAGACAACTTATCCATCTGTTTTTGGCCAACCTTGATGAGACCTGATTTTGAAAAAAGAGAATTTCTGTCTACCACTAAGATCCATCAGTCTGTTGTAGAAACATTCATTCAACAGTGTCAGTTTTTCTTTTACAATGGAGAAATTGTAGAAATTGTGAATACTGTTGCTCCTCCACCACCTTCAAATCCAGGACAGTTGGTTGAACCAATGGTACCGCTTCAGTTACCACCACCACTGCAACCTCAGCTAATACAACCACAGTTACAGACTGATCCTCTTGGTATTATATGAATGGGAAGTGATTGCAGACAGCCTGAAATGGACAGAAAGCAAACCTAGACATGCATGTTTCAGGGTTCAGTAGTATACTTCATGTTTCTTACAGATTCAAAATGATGAGACTTTTTCTCTTTGAACTATATGGTATTCTTTATTCATTTACATTACAAATTTAAGACCATGTGCTAAGCATGACTGGAGAGGTTTAATTTTTATAAACAAAAATAGCTATAAAATACAAAAACTGCTGTTGCATGCAACCTCATTGCAATCAGTGTATCATTCCTGTGGCATTTTCTGTCACATTATATTGTGAATAAAATTTTTCTATAGAAATTAAATGATTTAAAAGCTCACATATATGAAACATTTAATGCTTTTCAGCCTACTTTATGGCTGGTTTTGTTATTTGATGTGCTAATTTGGGCAACCTAATTTACTTTACATTTTAACAGTGTAGATGATTAAAAGCCCAGTTAAGTATTTTATAATTTCAGGCTACTTATGCCATGTTTGGGATGTTGTTTGAAAGAAAGAAGAATACACTTAACATTTTTCTGCACCTTCATCTTTACTGCTAAGTAAACCTGTGGATGATATGATGAGGGGTAAATGAGCATATTTCTTGTACACACATACCAAGGACACACTTGTGGCTAAAGTGAGTTGATAATGTTGTGCAAAGGATAGTTGTCACCAACTCATTTCTTTATGGTACATATAAAATAAACATCTTGTATACTGTTAATTCTATAAACAGATGCATGTTTAAAAGATCTATGATGGTCTTGTAATCTTAATCTAATATATTTTAGATATTTTAATTTTTTCCCTCTTGGGAAATACATTTAGTATAGTGTAGAAAATACTTCATGACATTTTCATATAAGGTTATATAACTTTTCATACATAAACATGAAATTCGTTGTAGAAAATTCTTTAAACCAAACATTTTAATCTAGGACTTCAATTTAATCTGTTTCTTGAATCTATTTTTATGTGGCCCTTAAAAACATCCAAAAATCCATTGCTAATATAGCAATAAAAATACTTTGGGTACTGACAGCCTCTTTGGAGTGTGTATATGTATAATTGCAACCTTGTATTCATATTATTTTCTGTGGTTTGTTGTACTAAAACCTAAAGTGTCTTTTGCACCATTTTTTAACCATTTTTTTCCTTTAATGTTGGTACCAGATTTGCTATAAGTGACTGCTGCTTCTGGGGTTATTTTGTTAGTGAAGATACACCAGAACACTAATTACGGATAAAATTTTCAGAATAGGTGGCATAGGTAAATTTTATTAGACTTTGTTCATTATCATACCATGCCATTTTTTTTTTTTTTCTGGAAAGGAAGAAAGCGTTTGTTTTTCATTGTTTTGTGTAGTAAAGAGAAAATTCTTTGGTCCATGTTGTAATCTTTGTTCATACTACAATTTTAAGGTTGTCTTATGTGTATTATAGTAAACAGACGATTTTGAGATTCCAGGCTCCTAAGAGTTTGATTTGCTCCATTTTTTCCTAAAATAAATGTTGTCTTTCCCAACTGTTATGTCCTAGGTATGTACTTCTAATTTCAACTTCAGAATCAAGATGTCGACATGAACCAGGCTGCTGTTGAAGTACATGTATATTATAAATTATCTTATTTGTGTTATACGCTTACATGTTATTATCTTTTCTAAGAAAACAAAATCCCTATTATTCCTATTGCAAAGCACACAGGAATTAAGAAAGTACAGTAATTTTTAAAAAGAAAAATCCGGTAAATGTAGTATTCTTAACTTGTTATATATTACTTATACCTGTTGTCTATAAATAGCTTTAATTTATAGCCGTCAGTTTAACATTGGCATGTTTGGCAAAGAAAAGTAAACTTTAAGAGTTTTATAAACTGTTTCTAGGTTGCTAAAAAATTTATTTTTCTACTATATATGGTATAGACAAAGCTCAAAACTATGTACAGGAAAAAAGCCTGACCATTTCTTTGGAAGTAGGCTGAAAAGAGAATTTTCAGAACTGTTTGTGTCTTCAGTTCACTTTCTCATAACTTGGCTATTGTAATATGTGAATCCCAGTTTATTTAAGCTATTCTCTTTTATACTGTGTTAATTTAACTTTCATGTTCATTTAGAATCATCTTTGTTATTAAAACTAGCATTTATCATTTTCTACATTAACTACCTTATACCTTCCCTAAAACTTATCTCCACTTTTCTATGCATACTCTAATTGATTTGAAAATCTTCAGAGTGAGTCGTTTCAAAGTCAACATTTGGTTCAACTAACCAGAAGATTACAGTTAATTGAAAATTAAAGTACAGTTTAAACCTCAGTCTGTTACACTGAATTGATTGTATGTGTTTTACCAAGGGTTTAGAAAATATGTTTTTAAATATTAGAAAAATAATTCTAAGAACAGAATAATATAATTAAACTTTTTTCTGGTAAGTTACTGGAAGGTTTCATCATTTAGGAACATATATATGAGACTTCTTAAAGGATGGAAAGACTATTAGTCTCATAATTATGGGTAAACATTAAGGCATTATATTTTACAATTTTAAATAAAATTCCATCTACACCCATGTTGCCATTGTTTCATTTAAGCTTGTAATTATTACAGTATTGTACTTAATAGTATCTATATTAGTAATAAGAAGAAGTATAGTGGTACTCTTTCAAATTTTCAGATTTATTGGAAGTCAAATGCTGTTCAACAATTAGAATATATAATTAAATTTAGAACAAAATTTCAGGCACAAAAATACTTCTATTTGAAATGGAATTTGCTAGTAGTGCTTCTCCCTCCCCCTCCCAACATTTGCAATGTAAAAACTGTAGGTAATAGCAGTCTAACCTGAATAGCAGCTTTTATTTTCCATACTGTTGGTAAATAATGTAGACATTTTATTTGAGGTACTGGAATTTAATTTCTAATATCTCTTAGATATAAATGAAAGGGAAAAATTAGAATAAGAACTTAGGCCTTAGCTTTACATGGTGATTTTTAGTTTTTTTTATACAGTAATAATTGTGATGCTTTTTGTCAATATAAATATATATGTATATAGTTTTTAAAAGTCAAAAGTGCTTTGTTTTTTGTTTATAATTAATATCATTTTGTGCTTTACCCACAGGATGCTTTAGTATCAGTGAAGCTTCTGTATAAAGAATGCTATGAATAAAATATTAAGAAGCTGTGTGATTTTAAGTTCTAGTTGCTTCTGATTTTACCAGTTCATTGGTAAAAATCAACTAATTTTTTTGTGCATAAAATAGGAAAAAATAAATTGATGTCAATATGATGCAAGTTTTATTAGGGAAGTGTAGTACTAAGCTTTTACTGTACCATGAGAGGAGTTTAAAAATTCATTCTGGATATATACATACAGATGAAAATTTATTTTTAAAGTGTTCAGGTAAACAAAATTACACAGATTTGTAAGACTCAGAATAAAATTACTTTCACAGTCTTTTTTTGTATTCTTAAGGATCATATAAAGTAATCCCTTCATGATTTATGAATATTAAGCTAAATTTCATGAGTGTATGTTAGATTCTATGGATCTAGTGAGGTCTCTCTGACTTGAATCTTTGTGTGTGCTTGACTTGAATTTTAACCAAATACCTTAATTCTTAGGCTGAACAATTTTTGATTTGCTTCAATACTTATGGGACATGTTTAATTTTTTATTGTATTTGAACTGAAGTTCTCAGTAGCCTTTTCAATTTACCAATCTCAGAAAATAAAATTTTCTAAGATTTAATAAGGGAAGAAACTACTCTTCAAAATTAATTTCTTATGGTAAGTAACATCTGTGAGTAGTTGTGAAGACAGTAAGCATTATTATTAGCTCATACCCAATATTCAGTTATTGGATAATGATATTGGATATGAGATATTAATATGATCTTATAATGTGATAATGGGTTATTAATTTTGATCCAAGTACCATGATTCAGTTATTACCACGTTTAATATAAAATTATAAGCCTTGGAATTACTGCAGTGCTGGCAGTTCTGGTGTTTGTCCTTGTTACCATAGTAAGGAATACTAAGTCTTGCAGTATATGAACTTGGAGTAGTTGTTAAGGAATTTGTATTTAGAAACAACTTATTTTATTCCCACAGTGGAAATTTTCTATCAGTTTTATTTGTCTCAAGTGGTAAAAATTATTATGAACAAATTAATAATGGCTCTCCTGTTCTAATAGTTTGCCTAATTTTTAGTTAAGAATTTCTTAGTATTATAACCTATTTTTTTAAATTTCTATTTTGCGTTGTCCTTCTCCCCCCTCCCCCACCCCCGAGAAAAAGGAAGAGGGAGAAAGAGATAGAAACATCAATGATGAGAGAGAATCATTGATCAGCTGTCTCCACCCTGGGGATTGAGCCTGCAACCCTGGCATATGCCCCTTGACTGGGTTCGAACCTGTGACCCTTCAGTCTGCAGGCCGACGCTCTTATCCACTGAACCAAACCTGCTAGAGCTGTCCTTTTTTTTTTTTTTTTTTTTAAGATGTTTATTAAAGCTGGGGAAGTGAAACAAAGGGCTGGGAACATGAGTCTAGACTGGGCTGTTTGGGCTCACTAAGAAGTCAGAGTACAAGGGTCCTAGGTGACAGACAGGTTCGGGGAGTTTGCCTGGGATGAACTGCCAATGCCCATAGCTGCCCTGGTTGCAAGCCTTGTGGGGTCTTAGAGTTTAGGAGATGCCTGCCTTTGAGGAAAGTGAGGAAAGATGGGGGGGAGGAGGGTGGCGTGGGCATGCTCCTGGGAGGGAGAGTATATCTGCATTAATTCTTATTCCAATATAAGTGATGTAGGTTTAGCAATTAACCTATTTAATCACCACTTTACTAATTATTCAAATTCGTTTTAATTTTTTATTTGTGTTCACCACATCATTTTCTTGTGACCTTGAAATGAATATTTTGTCCTAATTCTTTAGTATTTTTAGGTACTTGCCAGTTTTTGAAATATCTTACCAGTTTTAGACTTGGAGCTCTTAGTTTCTCTTTTCTTTGTATTTCATTTTATTCAAATAAATGTCTTTGTAGGTGTTCAGTGAAGCCAATGTATATTTAACACCCTAAAATAAGTAAAATTTGAAGCAATGCACACTATCCTTACTGTTACTATTTTTGTGGGACTTGGTTTATTTTAAATGTGTCAAAGATTTTTTGTTGTTTTTTTTTTTAATCTAGCTGTCCGAGGGAATGTAGTATTTAGATATCCCCTAGATTTACTTCTTGGATATTTCATTTTCAGATTTTTCATCTTTGTTGGCACTTGGTATATAAAGAGAAAACATTACCAGCAATTCACTTTTCAAACAAAAACTAAAATCAATCCAATTCTTTAATTACAAAATAGTTGACTGATCCCTGACTTAGGGTGTTAGTAAAATTAAATCTTACAAGTTTTATCCGTTTGGAATAATTTGATAGATTAAGTCAAAATAAGATATGTGTTGTTCTCTATTTTTACCACTTTTATCCCCAAAGGTAATGAGTAAATGCATAGAGCTATGTAGAATAGTTGATAAGTTTTAAAAAAATTAACAAAACATTGCATTTGGAAGATAGGACTGGGATATAATTGTATATATCAGAATGGAATTGCTTTCCATCTTAATTTGTATTCTTAAGGATCATTTAAAGTAATATTTTTTTGAGGGCCTTGTTTATATCTCCACATACTACATAGAGGTTAATCATGATCACTATAGGTAATAGATCAATAAATTGTGACAGGTTAATGAAGTGATTAATGTTTCTAAACTATTCCAAAAATACCAAAATCATGTCCATAATGGATCTAGAAGAATGTAACCGATCATTATGTAATGGATGGTCTCTTCAAAGTGTAGGTTTCTGCTTTTGAAATCTTTTGGGCTATTTTGAGACTACATTTAAGTGCTATATGAGGCAAATCTTAACAGATTCAGATTTACTAGTAAGTTTAAACAAGTTCCTTCAGCTAAAAATAACCTTAGAGAAGTTTTAATGTGCAGGCTTTTGAGTTTTTCTGTTTATAGCAGTGGTTTCCAAACATCAGAACCACTTGTGGGAAATTTTTAAGGATCAAGCTATCCAGAAGGCACCCAACTACAATATATAAATCTCTGAGTTGCAAGGATAAGATATTTATTTCCAATTATATGCTTATAAATTGTGTCTGGGAAAGACAGAAGAGTGAGAGAAATAGCTTGTATGGTAAGGTTTAATTACATAGAAAACCTTGGCATTCAATTTTAAACTCATATATCAATATATAGACTTGATAGTTACTAAGCAATTTTATAATAAACTAGAGGGCCCGGTGCACGAATTCGTGCACCAGTGTGGTCCCTCAGCCTGGCCTGCGGGATCGGGCCAAAACTGGCTCTCTGACATCCCCTGAGGGGTCCGGATTGCAAGAGGGTGCAGGCCAGGCCAAGGGACCCCACCGGTGCACTATCAGGGTGGGGGAGGGACAGCGGGAGGGCAGCAGGGCGTGTCCAGCCCCTATCAGGCCTGATCAGCCGGACCCCAGTAGCACGCTAACCCACTGGTCAGTGTCTGCCCCCTGGTGGTCAGTGCACATCATGGCAAGCAGTTGAGTGGCCTTAGCATATTACGCTTTGATTGGTTGAACAGCCGACTGGACTACCAGACACTTAGCATATTAGGCTTTTATTATATAGGACTAGAGGCCTGGTGCATGAAATTCATGCACCGGGGGGGGGGGGGGGGGCTTCCCTCAGCCTGGCCTGCACCCTCTCCAATCCGGGACTGCTGGCTCCTAACTGCTCACCTGCCTGCCTGCCTAATTGCCCCTAACTGCCTCTGCCTGATCACCCCTAACCCCTCTGCCTGCCAGCCTGATTGCCCCTAACCACCCTCTCCTGCCAGCCTGATCACCCCTAACTGCCCTCTCCTGCCAGCCTGATCACCCCTAACCGCCTCTGCCTCAGTCCCTGCCACTGTGGCTTTGTCTGGAAGAAGGACTGGACAACCGGAAGATGTCCGGTCAACCCAGTGCAATATATTACCCTTTTATTAGTATAGATTGTAGTGTAATCAAAACTAAGGTTTTTTTTTTTTTTTTTTTCATAGCAGAGAACTAGGGCATATTGGTAAAGAAGTTTGTGTGTGTGTTTTTAAGTCCTCACCCAAGGATATTTTCCATTTATTTTAGAGAGAGGGAAAGACAGAAACATTAATGTGAGAGGAACACATTGATTGGTTGCCGGGGAGTTGCCTGCAACCAAGGTAAGTGCCCATGGCCAGAATCGAACCCAGGGCCCTTTGTTCCGCAGGCTGACACAATTCACTGAGCCAAACTGGCTAAGGCAGTAAGGAAATTTTTAATGTTATTTTCTAGGAAGCTTAACTGTTTAAAATTCTCTCTCCCCCTTTCTGATTTAAGGGTTCTACCAAAGAAGTAGAAAGAAGGGAGGGGGAAGCCGTAATAAAAGAAATAGAGCAAGGAATTGGAGGAGGAGAGTAATTTGAATTGCAAAATGTTTTAGCATCCTATCTAATAATAGACAAATATGCAAATTGACCATACCTCCGACACGCCCACAAGCCATGCCCACCATCCAATCAGAGCGAGTATGCAAATTAACCCAACCAAGATGGCTACAGCCACAGAGAGCAAGGTTTCCTAGGTAACAGAGGAAGCCAAGCTTTCCGCCTGCCCTTGCCAGGCCTAAGCCTCCACTCAAGCTACAAAGTTTCAATTATAGAAGGTAAATTCAAACAAATGGCGGCAGAACGGAGCTTGAGAGAGAAGGCCAGGGTTGCCGCCGGCAACAGGAGAAGCAAAGCTTTCTGCACACCCTGGCTGGGCCCACCCGCTTAAGGCAACAAAGTTTCAATTATAACCCCAACACAAATGGCTGCCAGCCGGCCTCGGAGGGAGCCCCAGGCTTGGCTCTGCTCCAGGCTACAAAGTTTCAATTGTAGAAGATAAATAAACCCCAGATACCAGGGCCTCCGCTTGCGTTGCCAGGGGGCGTGGCCGGCCTGCAAACCACCACAGGCCCCTCGCTCAGGCCGCCCCATACCCCAAGGGAGCCCCCCACGTGATCCGGGACACCCTTCAGGGCAAACCAGCTGGCCCCCACCCCTGTACCAGGCCTCTATCCTATCTAATAAAAGAGTAATATGCAGATTGATCATCACTGCAACACACAATATAGCTGCCCCCATGTGGTCAAAGATCCTGCCCCCATGTGGACACAAGATGGCCAGCAGGAGAGGGCAGTTGCGAGGCACCCGGCCTGCAAGGGACGGCAGTTGAGAGGGACCAAGTCTGCAAGGGAGGGCAGTTGGAGGTGATCAACCCTGCAGGAGAGGGCAGTTAGGGGTGACCAGGCTGGCAGAGGAGGGAAGTTGGGGGCAAACAGGCTGGCAGGCAGAAGCGGTTAGGGACAATCAGGAAGGCAGGCAGGCAAGCAGTTGGGAGCCAGCAGTCCTGGATTGTGAGAGGGATGTCCCATATTGGAGAGGGTACAGGCTGGGCTGAGGGACAACTCCCCTCCGTGCACGAATTTCGTGCACTGGGCCTCTAGTTCTAATATAATTGTGCATCCTGAATTTTCCAAAGTTAACATTTTCATTTTTTTCTGCACTTTAATATTTGCCTTAAAAACATTATAGAGGTTCAGTTTTCCTATGAAATGTAGGTCACACCATATAACAACATAGAAAAGCAGTATAACTTTCAAAAGCCGTATTTTTAAAGGCATCAATGTGATGTGGAAATAAAACCTAAAATAGACTCAGTCTCACAGAGGGAAGAACTATTCATAGGTTCATGGAAGATCAGAAACCTTTTTCTCCCTCCAATTTCCTTTGCAGAATCTCAGCTCAATCTGGGGATCTGGATTTGGTCCAGGCAGAGAACCATGTTAAGGGAAAGAAATCAACCTTTGTTTTTAATGATTAGGGTCAGAGTGACACATTTGGAGTTTTGAAAGTCTGAAAGAATAACCAGTCTCAGTCAAAGTGTTTGTCAAATATTGAAGCTTAGTGAAGCTAAGAAACTAAGCTGAACATTTCTGAGAGGCAGAGCTGAATCCCTTGTAGTCTTTCATACCTGTGGAGACAAGCCCAGGTTAACTGGAAATTTTCTAGGTCCATACCCTAGGAACGGGGGATGAATTGGGCTAAATCTTACCAAAATCTTAACAGATTGCACCAGAAAACAAGATTAGTAAACTGGAGACAATATTATCAATAGGTAATAATGAAAGAGGATAGGTTCAAAATGTCTTTTAACATGTATTGGAGTCGGAGAAGAGAGAGAATGGGGCAGGAACAATGAGATTATGGCTAACAACTTTCCAAAATTGAAAGAAACTACACCTAGGTACCCATGACAAAAATGCTGAAAAAGGAGAAAAGACACAATGCCTTCAGTTGAGCACCAATAAGACTGAATTGATACCTTAAGAGAAATGATCAAGGACAGAAGACAATGATGGAGTGACATCTTTAAAGTTCTGAGGGAGCAGTGGGGGGAGATATCAATGAAAGGTCTTGGTGGAATAAAGATGGTCCAGACAAAAGGTACTTCAACATAGGAGACTTTCAGTAACTACACACTAAGGAAAGCAGAAGAGGTCCTCAATTTACTGTTGTCATTGAGAGTTTCAATAGTTTCATTCTTGAGGGAGTCTGAGCATTAAATCGTTTTAGTTCCCTCTAAAACCCACAAGGTTCGGAGTTTTAGGTATCAGGTAAAAACACCAAATAGACCCTTTGACATCCTTGAGACTAGCCTGCCTCTTCCAGCAGCTCCGAAATTTCAAGACAGCCCAACCCCCTATAGGCTACTATGGAAAGTAGAGTTGAGAACATAATGGCTAAGGTAGATAAAGTAGGAAAGACATTGCTTACAGTATTCAAGTCCCTTTGAAGAATTCATATGCAAGAGACACAATGTGTAGTGAATGTGAACAGGCCTTCATTCAGAAAGACACATTTGAATATCAGAAAATTCATACTGGAGAGAATGTAGTAACTGGAAAATTCATTCAAGTAACACCTCAGTGAATATCTCCAAGCATTCAGGAGAGAAATCTTATACATGCATTAAATGTGGGGAGGCATTCACCAAAAGATCCTATCTCTGTACACTGTAGTGCTCACACTGGAGAGGGGCCTGTAAGATGCATTGAATTTGAGAAGGCCTTCACCTGTAAGTCAGTTTTGATTGAAGTCCAGAAGATTCACACTGGCGAGAAGTCATTTGAATGCAGTGCTCATGGAGAAACCTTCACTCACAAGTCACCACTCAGTGTACCCCAGAATTTCATACTGGAGTGGCCATCAACCCCAAGCCAGACGTGCTTACTGAGTGGTAGCCAGCCTCCCAGATGGCCCCAATGTATTGGCTCCTGGTAGTCACACTTTTGCATGGTCTCCTACTTCCTTTTCACCAAGATTGATCTTGTGTGACGAATAGCAAATTGCAGAAGTGATGGTATGTTAGGTCCAAGACCAGATTATAAAAGACTGGTTTTCCTTCTTGGGCATCCACTATATCTATGATCTCTCTCTGAGGGAAGGAAATTGTCATATTGTTAGTGGACCTACGGAAAGTCTCACATGGTGAAGAACTGAAGTCTGTGTAGCAACTAGAGTAACTAAGGCCTACCAATAATTTGAATGAGCATGGAAGCTGACTCTCCTTCCCCAAATGATGGGTTGAATGATACAACACCAGAAGACCTGAGCAGACCTACCTACCTAGCTAAGGCATTCCAAGATTACTTTCCCTCAGAAATATGATGAGTGTTGTTTTGAACTGCTGAGTTTGGGGGTATTTTGTGCAGCAATAGATAATTTGTACAATTGTACATTAAAGTACATATTGGGGAGGTAGCTACTTTGTGAATGTGAAGATTATACATTTCCTTCACTTCCAAATCACAACTCCCAAGTGTATCAGAAAATTCACAGTGAAACTGAAACCATACTTATGTACGAGTGGGAAAACAATTAAGTGCTAGATTAAATCTCCATATACTAGTACACTAGTATATCAGAAAACTCTAGTGAAAAAAGAAGATAACCCAATCAAAAAATGGGCAACTGATCTAAATAGACACTTTTCGAAAGAAGACAGAAGGAAGGCCAAGAGACATATGAAAACCTGCTCTAAATCACTAATCATTAGAGAGATGCAAATCAAAACAACAATGCGGTACCATCTCACACCTGTCAGAATGGCCATTATCAACAAGTCAACAAATGACAAGTGCTGGCGAGGATGTGGAGAAAAAGGAACCCTCGTGCACTGCTGGTGGGAATGCAGACTGGTGCAGCCACTGTGGAGAACAGTATGGAGTTTCCTTAAAAAACTAAAAATAGAACTCCCATTTGACCCAGTGATCCCACTTCTAGGAATATATCCCAAGAAACTGGAAACATCAATCAGAAAGGATATATGCACCCCTATGTTCATAGCAGCACAATTCACCATAGCTAAGATTTGGAAACAGCCTAAGTGCCCATCAGCAGATGAGTGGATTAGAAAACTGTGGTACATCTACACAATGGAATACTACGCTGCGGTAAAAAAGAAGAAGCTCTTACCATTCGCAACAATATGGATGGAGATGGAGAACCTTATGCTTAGTGAAATAAGCCAGGCAGAGAAAGATAAATATCACATGATCTCACTCATTTGTGGAATATAATGAACAACATAAACTGATGGGGAAAAAAATAGATCCAGAAACAGAGAAACATCAATCAGAACGTCAAACCTCAGGGAAGAAATTGTGAGGTAACCAGAAACCCAAGAATGCCTGAGAACGCCTTTCTAGCCACGCTAGCAATCATCAGATGTACCGTAATTTTACCTGGGACAAGAGGGTAAGTATTTTGGTCTTATGCTCCTGACCCTTCATGGGTAAGACCCCTTACGTGGGCTGATCCCCTGACTAATGTAGTTACCAATAATAGCAAACACCTTGGTCATCCAGGAGGTCTATGGGTGGGGCAAGAAAGTATAAATACAAAGGGGTCTCCACCCAGCTTCCCTTTTGTATGACACAAAATCAAAACAATGCCCCTTTGTGTGTACAATTAAAGAGAGGTTTCTGGCTTGTGTGGACACCAAAGAAAGGGTGTCACTACTATCACTACTTGCCCCCGGTAGAGGTGCAGAAAATGTAACTAAGACCTTGTCTATATAAAAAGAAATGAACAGCCAGTTTGAAAGGGAATTGCCATGGACTAGAACAAAGAATATCCTTACATGATATTATTCTACACTGTCATTAAAATTTTTCCCAGATTTGGATCACCCCCAGTACTTATAATAGTTCCTTGCACCCTTGGGGATAAAAAAAAAAAAAATCATGTTTGGTGCTTGGAGACAAACTTAACTCATCTCTTGATACTTTAGAATTACAACAGCATAATATACAATTATCCCAAGCAAACTTACAAACTAATTCTTTGAATGTCTGGCAGCAATTTAAAAAGGACATGTAAGGTTTAATCATTTTCATTGTGTAGAGGGCCTCCTGGGAAAGCACCTGAGCATTCTATATTGGTCCCTCTTACCCTTTAGGCCAAGAGAGACCCTCTTCTCACAACTCAATTGCTCACAGCTGTTGCATGAGCTCTCTGTTCATGTCGAGGTTGAAGTCTCATGATGACTGGTGCCATGGATCTGTCTCTCACCCAGTGGGGCGAACTGAGCTCTCCCTCGAGAAGAAACCCAGGTTCCACAAGATATGTGATCAGTGCTGGGGCCCCGCCAGCAGGCGAGGGGATCCCAAGGCAGGTGCTGGGCATGGAGGCCACGGGGGCATAGGCTACCAAGGAGACAAAACTGAACCTCACGTCACCCTGCTTGGCCCCGGAGGATGGCTGGTTATCCAGAGACGGGTAAGATTCCTCAAGGAAGGCACAACCTAAGACAGGCACAGTCGCAGAGGGGCCATCAGGAGAGAATTTGGGGATCAACAGAGGTGGGGCACAGACCCTCACCCCCGCAACATTGCAGGGGCCTGAACCCTAACCCCTACTGAGGGAGGTCTCCTGCCCCCATGGCTGCTTCGTGCTTCCCATGCCCAGCTCAGATCAGGACCCAGGTGACCGACAGAGACTTGGCCAACAGCAGCTGCCCTCTCACTCCAACAAGAATTGTTTGAGTTGTCTTGTACCCATGGTATGGGGAAGTGGGTTTACGATATCTAAATCCAGCCTACCACCAGGAATGCTCAGGACCTACTCAAAAAGGCAAATAATCCCTTCCACTAATATTTACAGGGTAAAATAAGATTGTTGTTAGAGTAATAAATTTGACAGTAAAATAGTAGTCAAGTTTTCAGGCAAATTTAAATTGGCTAGTTGAAACAAGCGAATACTCTAGAAAAATTAATTGTACTGGACAAAAAGGTATTCCTAAAGTGTTAACTAAAATTTTTATTGGTACTTCATCTCATGATAAAATTGTGCACCATGTAATGAACCTAAAACAGTAATATTATAGTGCAAAAAATTAAAATTTAAAAGCCATCAAGACTACATTATAAAATTTTCAAAAGCCTCCTAACATTTAAATCAAAAAAGGAGGGTATAGTAGAAGAATATCATGTAAGGAAAAATATCCTGTAAGTAAATTACATCTAGAAAACTAATACTTTAGAAAATTAATTGTAAGGCTAAAAGCAAGACACCCATGAAAAACATACAAGGTGTCAAAACAAGCCAGAGGAAAATCATTTGGGCAAAAAATGAAATAGGATCCCAAGTCAAATTTATAGAAAAGATTCCTTTATTAACTTTTGGTCGAGAATATGTTTGTATATTTTCAGAAAACAACTCCGAGACCATGTGGATTCCAGTAACAGAGAGGAATCGACAGGACTACTCCAGCCATGAAGACAGAAGAGAAGCAGTCCAGAGATGGAAGACGCTGATGTGGCCTTCCCATACTAGCAGGTAGCAGCTGTGCATCACTGCAGGTTGCCCAGGACCAAACTAGAGAGAGTCGGACCTGCATTACCACCATCTGTCCACCATCCAGAACTGTAATGTCAGTGCTGACATGTACACATAAGGAACTGTTGGACATTGTAATTGGGTCTCAAAAGAACTGTTGGCCCAGAAAGAAACTCACTACAGACTGATTCATTTGCCTGTCAGCATAACCATTATTGCTTGTCTCATTTTCAGTTCTTATAAGTGTATTTCTAATAGCACATGATCTCACTCATCTATGGGAAATAATGAACAACATAGACTGATGAACAAGAACAGACCCAGAAACAAGGAGGCATGGATCAGACTATCGGGCCTCCGAGGGAGGGTAGGGAAGGGTAGGGGTAAAGGGGAGAGATCAACCAAAGGACTTGTGTGCAAGCATATGAGCCTAACCAGCGGTTAAGGACAACAGGGGGGTGGGGGACATGTGTGGGGAGGGGTGTGGGATGGGAATGGGGGGATGAGGACAAATATGTGACACCTTAATCAATAAAGAAATTAAAAAATATATAAAAATTAAAATTAAAAAGAAAACTCTAGTGAAAAACTATTTGTACTAAATAAGAGTGAGTCTTCATGGATAAATCTGTTTTAAATATATATCAGAGAACCTATACTGGAGAGAAACCTTACGAATGTACTGACTGTGATAATTACTTTAGGAAATACCACAGCAGCAGCAGCAGTTTTAAAAAGGAGAAAAGCTCTGTGTATGTATGTGTAGGAAAGCCCTTGGAATATGACCAGAGTAGTCATACTTGAGTCACCATTAATACACTGACTCTGGGAAAGGCCTTTGAATCAGCTCCCAGTATATATCAGAGAATTCATGAAGAAAATCTGTTTCTTCAAAGTGAGACAGCTTCTCACAGAATCATGAAATTGCACATTACAGACTTTATATAGCTCTGAAAATATATGAATATACATAAATAAAACACTATCAGAACCCTCATTCCTTCTGTACCTTCAATAGTCTATAAGCTCAGAGCTGAAACTTAAAAAAAAAGTTTAAAAAATGTTTCTAAGAATTTAAAAGTAGTTTCAGATAATCTTTTCTTGTTGCAAATTTCAGCAATATTAGATTATATGTTTATTGCTGATTTCAATTACACTGTTACTCTAACACCATGTTGAAATAAATAATACCGCTTTACAGAGTCATCAGGTATTCAAGGATTGTTCACTGGCAGAGTGTTAAGTATGAGGCCTGATTTTACTAAACTACCGATTTTATACTCTTGGTTCCCATTTATTGGGTGCTGTGTCCTGATTTCAAAAATGTTAACTTTGAAAAAATTTATGTTCAAGTACTTATGTAAACAAAGGTTCAGTTTTTTTCAGAACGTACTTATATGAATTGGTAGTCTCTGCTTTAGTCAAAACACAGAAGCAGATTAACTATAGAACTGAACTTGAGGGGCTACATCTTTCAAGTATCAAGCACAACAAAGGACCTGGCTGGTGGGCATGGCTCAGTGGTTGAGTGTTGACCTATGAAGCAGGTCATGGTTAGATTCATGGGTTGCAGGCTTGATCCCTAGTAGGGGGCAGAGGCAGCCGATCAATGATTCTGACCATCAATGATATTTCTCTTTCTCCCTTCCTCTCTCAAATCAATTGAAGAAAAAAACAAAAACAAAATAACCAACAATGGTGATTTAGTTTTAGCCAAACACATCATCAACTGCAATAAATTATGTGATGTTAATTTGAATTGTATTGATAATATAGTTCGTTTGCAACACAAATCAATAGAACACAAAGCCAGTGTAGATAGCTCAATTTGTTTTTAGTTTATAACAGCTATAAGAATAAGTTTATACATAGTTTTATATTTATACATATTTAAGTAACAATATAATAAAAGCAATTTTAGGAATCCTGGAGGTTGAGAGAATTTATTGTTTTAAAAGGGGTCACAAATAAATTACCTGTGAGAAATTCTGCTGTACATATCTGATAATTTAGAGGCATTATAAAGATCCCACACCTCCGCCTCCCGCCAAGGATTTGATCTGTTCTTTTTTTTATTTTTATTTTTCCTGTATGTGGCAAACATTTCCCGGTTTTCAGAATATAAAGAGTTTAAACGTGGTCATTCAGGAGTGCAGCTTCACCTAAGGAGTAGAGGAATCAAGATCCTGACCCTGGAGCTCTGACATCCTTCCAACTATATAGACTCCTCTAACCTTGTACCCTTTTATAAACTGTTTGGTTGTAACGTTTCTAAAGGAAACATGAAAGGTCGTTTTATATATATTTCTTCAAGTCATAAAATTGAACATCAATTTTAACTACTTCTTAAAAGCTTTGAAGTCAGTAATGGCTTATTAGAAAACAGGCCATTAGAAGAAATATATCAAAGCAGACTATTTGTAATTCGACAATTTACTCAATAGGTGTAACATTTCTGCATGATTGTTTATTTTGGGTGGGGGAGAATACAGTGTTTTTAGTACTTTTCAAAGTTTCGAAAGAGAATTAAAACCATAAACACAGGTTTAGCAATAAGCCCCGTAGGTTTTCTGTTCCTTTTCTATTTTTGTCTCTGCAATAGCAAAACTCATATGGTTTCACACTATCTTCTTTTTGTACACCATAAAATTGCGTACTAATTAAAAAACTCAAAATTGTCTTTCGCAGGCTTTTATTTCAAAATATTGTGTCAGTTTTGGAGAGAAGTAGGACGACCAAATGAAGGAGGAAAAAAGCAAAACTCCAATTATTCTATAAATATACTGTATTCCTTATTAAGGGTGCCACCATAACTCAGGCCAATCTATGCTTTCCACGTTCCTTCCAATATATGGAGTGGTGCACCCGCCTCAGTACCACCTCTGACCCTCATTTCTTTCACCTTTGGGCCTCATCTCGCAACGGGCAAGGCTGTTACTGGAGCAATATGGTTTTTTGCAATAAAATCAGAATCTTGAACACTCACTGCGGTATTGCCTTCAAGTTGGTCTGTTCTGCATGTGTGTGTCTAATAGGGCTAGGCGCAGAGTGCGGGGAAGAATACGGAACTACAAGAATGACTCCCCAGTTCAGCCCTAATAGTGTAATCCCTCCATTCCACCTCTCAGGCCAAAATCGTGGGCTTCCGTGTGTTCTTTAGGGTTCCAGCCGGTGGGAACCTGGCCCCTAGGTCTCCCCGGAGAAACACACCTGGGAGGGGCGTGGCCATCCTTCCGGGTCCGAGAGCCTGTGCGGAGGTTTGCTGAGCCCGGGGAACCCAGCGTGTGCTGCTGACCGCCCGGAACCGAGAGGGCGAGGAGCTGGGAGGGATTTCACGGAGGGCTGGACGCCGGCTCATTTCATCCATGCCTTTTGCAACTGGCACAAGGTCCCTGTGTCACGGGAGCCATCGTACCTTCCATATGCTACTGAGAGGACCCGTGCTCGACCCCGATCCCTAGCTGCCCAGCAGGCAGGCCGCCTGCTGCAGGCTGGACGCTGGGGCCGCCTCGATCACGCCCACCCGGGTGCCTCCTCCCCGCGGACCTCGGGAGCACTGCGCGCTGAGGCGTCGGCCGCGCTCAACGTGGTCGGCCTGCTCCGCGGACCCAGCGCCGGGGTCTGACGACTCACAGCCCCGCCTCGCGCTCATTACCCAAGGTGCCCCGGGAGCTCATTTGCATGTCCCGCGCGACAGGTAAACCCCGCAGCTCACTCGCAGCCTAACTACCATAGCAACCAACATGCGAGCCTCGTCAGGGGATCCCGTGCCATCAGATTCCCCTAACCGTCCCGAGGTCACCGCGAACGGACGCGACTCAGTCACCGTAAGAAAGAAAGGAGCGATCTCGTGGCCCTTAAATACCGAGCGGGCGGAGGTTGTAGCGTGCTCGCTTCGGCAGCACATATACTAAAATTGGAACGATACAGAGAAGATTAGCATGGCCCCTGCGCAAGGATGACACGCAAATTCGTGAAGCGTTCCATATTTTGCACCCCGCTCCCGTGGGCGGGGGAAACATCTGACCCAAAGCGCAATCATTGGGTGGCACTCCGCGGAATTGTGACGTTTGCGCTGGAAAGACATCCGTGTAAGGCACTCTGACATGAAAGCAACGCGGAGGTATTTACAGCGGGCTATTCGCGTTTCCTTCACAAACCTCAGACTTTATGAAGTCCATTTATTTACGGTTTGTCTCCCTCAACAACACAAACTCCAGAGGCCCAGGTAGGTTGCTAGTTGTCCTCTAGAATGTAGGAAATCACCTAAGTTGTTCGGTGAATTCTTACCAAATCATTTCTGATTTATTGTTACTAAATTTATTGCTAAAATAATGAGTTCTTACTAAAAAAGAAGTAAGCAACATTAGTGCTCATTTGTTGTGTCTAGTTTGTGACATTGTTCAGCCGCTTTAGACCTGAATCATACTGTCTCAGACTGCGAGCTGTACCGAGGCTGAGCCTGTTGTCAAGGGGCGGTGACAGCGGAGGAGAGCAATGTGGGCCGGTGCCCGTGGACCCTAGAGTTTCAGGACCAGCTGGAAACTGGCCGGAAGCAGCAAGTCCATTTGGATCTGCTTTCGCAAGTATTTCTGAGACCGGTTTTGTGGGCCTGTTTTCACTGGCCTTTAAGGAGCTCTCAGAAATGCCGGTTTGCCTAAAACGGACGGATTCTGTGATGGGAAATTTGATCAGAAAGTTCACTGCCCAAACACTCAGAAGCAAGTACCAGGATCGTTTGGTAATAAAAATGTAACGTGGTGGCCATGAAGAAGGCAGAAGCTAGCAACCTACCTGGGCCTCTGGAGTTTGTGTTGTTGAGGGAGACAAACCGTAAATAAATGGACTTCATAAAGTCTGAGGTTTGTGAAGGAAACGCGAATAGCCCGCTGTAAATACCTCCGCGTTGCTTTCATGTCAGAGTGCCTTACACGGATGTCTTTCCAGCGCAAACGTCACAATTCCGCGGAGTGCCGCACAATGATTGTGCTTTGGGTCAGATGTTTCCCCAGCCCACGGGAGCGGGGTGCAAAATATGGAACGCTTCACGAATTTGCGTGTCATCCTTGCGCAGGGGCCATGCTAATCTTCTCTGTATCGTTCCAATTTTAGTATATGTGCTGCCGAAGCGAGCACGCTACAACCTCCGGCCGCTCGGTATTTAAGGGCCACGAGATCGCTCCTTTCTAAGTTAGGGTGACTGAGTCGCGTCCGTTCGAGGTGACCTCGGGACGGGTTAGGGGAATTTGATGGCACGGGATCTCCTGACGTGACTCGCATGTTGGTTGCTATGGTAGTTAGGCTGCGAGTGAGCTGCGGGGTTTACCTGTCGCGCGGGACATGCAAATGAGCTCCCGGGGCACCTTGGGTAATGAGCGCGAGGCGGGGCTGTGAGTCGTCAGGCCCCGGCGCTGGGTCCGCGGAGCAGGCGGGCGGCGGCGAGCTCTGCGCGCGGCGCCTTCGAGGGCCGAGCGAGCGGGAGAGGCTCGGTCCTTGGGGCGTCCGCGGTGCGGGGAGGGCTGGGCCAGGACAACGCCATCCTTTCAAAGCAAGTTGTTCCCCACTTACATACCCTCTGATGAGTGTCTTTAAAAAAGAAGCAATTACTCAGCCATTATCACACCTTGAAAAGTTAAGGTAATTCCTCAATATCACCTCATAGTCACTGTACGTTCAGATGTCTGTGTTTCAAAGATGCCTGTTGTTGTTGGTTTGCCGAGGAGCCAAGCGAAGGACCCCGTGGTGTTCGGTTACGTCGTCGTTTAGGTCTCTCTTCCTCTCTCACGTCACCCCTCCCCACGTCTCCTGCGGCCGTCGCGGGGGACCTGGGTGTTTGCCCCGTGGAGCGCCACAACTCCTGCATCTGGCCCGTTCCTTACTGGTAATGCCGTGTCACTTCCCCGTCTTCCGTGTCCTCGGGAAGTCACAGGTCCAAAGGCCCCGTCGGAGCCTGGGGTGAGGTTGGGAGCCCGCGGGCCATTGCTGGGCGCGCGCTGCAGGTTGCATCCCAGCGTGACGCCGGGGGGTGTGGGGGGTGTGTGTCCTGCTGAACCGGTGGGCTGGGGGTGGGGGGGTCACCCGGGGGTCACCCGCTGGACCCCTCCTGGACCCCTCCGTTATAGAGCTTCTCATAAGTGTTTCCTTCATGAGCTTAGAATACACTGATGGACGGCGCAGGTAGAACTGGTTGACTTGGAGCCCTTTGGCGCGTGTGCTTGAACGATGCTGAGTAAAGGCACCTGGTGTGCAAGGTCTGTGCCCGAAGGAAGAAAACCCAGAAAATAAAACCGGGAAAAGGAATGAGGGAAGAGTGCTGATGGGGTGTGAGTCTCTGGATCACAGTTTGGTTACAGGAGCTAACCTCTGTCTCCTTCCTGCTAAGAGGTTCTTCTGGAGCCACTGCGTGTTGGCCCCGGGTGCCAGCTCTCCACCCACCCCTCTCACGGGGGCTCTCCTTCAGCTGCATTTATTTGTCTGGAATCAAATTGGGTAAGAAAATAGCTCCACCTGCCCTCAACTCCGAATATAGGCTGCTATTTCTTTTCTGGATATTTTCTGAATGTTGTCTTGACAGGCTATATACACGGAGTGGCCAGATTATTATGATCTCTGAACGCATAATAATCTGGCCACTCAGTGTATATCCTATATAATAAAAGGCTAATATGCAAATTGTCCCCTCGACCAGGAGTTCGACCAATAGGCAGGCCGGCCGGCCAACTGCCCATGCCCCCTCCCCCTGGCTATTATGCGTTCAGAAATCACAATAATCTGGCCACTCAGTGTACATTTATTGAAAGCCCCATCTAGGCCAATGTGCTAGAGGCATTAAAATTTAACATCTTGGGTTTCCTTATTCTGTTCTCTCCTTGCCATTGCACAGTTGTCTTCCTCCCCACCTCCCTCACTTGTGTTGCCTGCCCTACAGGGTTATCCTCCTGTTTCTTCTTCCCCCAATCTGCACACCCCGCCCCGTGTACGTTGCATACCTCACGAAGTGAACACATTTATCCAGCTCACTTTATGGCTTTGTCACTGAGCTCATGTCTTCACACCACAGACTGGCATCATTAAAACACTATTGACTTCTGCTGAACTAAACAATATTTAGGATTACATATTTGCACTTTGACAAAAACAATTCTTGGTCTTATCACTGCTTAATTATATGTAAATCTCCAGTCATTTTTTAGAGGGAGAGAGTGTATGAATTCATTTGGAAGTCATATGCAAAAGTTATGTTAGTTGGCTTTTCAGTTAATCTTTTGTATTTTAAGTTAAGATTGGACTCAAATGAGAAGAGTTTTAATAGGCATTGTTAACAATTGACTTTAGGCGAGATTGATTGAAAGGGTTTTTCTTACCTTATCTGATTTTTTTTTTATATCTGATTTTTTAACAAAAAGAACATTTTTATATTCTGGAACATTTGGACTCTATTACCAAGAAATGTTGTCAGAATAATTCCAACTATTTACATTACCAGTGGAATAATATGATTTTCTGTTTTTTCTTAGTAGGATATAAAACTGTGGTGCATCTTACAATCAATGACATTTTAGATCCAAGGAGATTGTAGTATCTCATTTTTCAGAGACGGGAACTGAGGTGAAGTGTGAGTAATTTTCCAGGGCAGTGCTGGCACTGATCCTACCATCTTTGGGGACTAAATGCATTGCTCGTTACACTGCACCTTGTAGTATTTTTAGGTCATACTATTTGCAATATATTCCAAGGAAAAGAACGAAGACGTCAAGCCTGCCATTTTACAACATTTCTGAGTTCTGCTCATTTGACTGCAGCAACAGAATAGCACGCATTGATAAGTGGAAAGTCTACCTTATTCTTTTTTTTTTTTTTTAATTCGCTTAAAGGGAACATTCAGTGATATGACTCAAGTGAAACAGGCAAAAACCACAAGTCATTTCCTCTTCAGGAATTTTGCTCTAATTAAAAAGAAGAAACAACCCAAATTTTCACATCCTCTTGAACAGGGAACAGATGCGTCACTTAGAACCACAGCATCAATGACCCAACTTTACCTGGTATGAAATTGGTGAACTCCAGCTGGGGAACAGCGGTTACAACGGGGCTTCAGGTTGTAATCTCCTGGAAAGCTTTTAACAAGACCAGTGTCCAGGCCCACCCTGAACGTTCTGGCGTAATTGTTTTTCCGTCTTTCTCTACTGTGAGCTCAGGCTTCACAAATCTGCTTCAGGCTTGTCAACAGCGTTCCTTCTTCCCTCTGGGCCCCTGTTTTTTCCACGGGACACACTGTCCATTAGATGAAGCTTATCTAAATTCCCCACGAGGCCCCTTCCTTTGCTATTCCCTTCCTTTTGTAGCCATAACCCCTTTCCTCAGGTTGCACCCGTTGACTCCCCAGGACTTCTAAATGTCCCACATAGGAAGCACTCCAAGGATCTTACAAAACTCACCAGTGCTGGGTTTTATTTATGCAAGGCTCTGCTAGGTAACCTTATAAACTAAAATATGCTAGAGCACTGTTTTCTGAATTTGCCTAGTTGATGTCCCTCTATCACTGTGGAAGAAGTTAGTTTTGCTTCCATTTGCACATTCATTTCAACATTCCTTTACTTCATAGAAGTTTGTGATTTTCGATTTCTCCTTGGCGCTGATTACATCTACCTTGCCCCTTCACTGATTAAAACAGTCAGTAATATCTTTAATACATGCTTGTTTTTTTATCTGTATGAGAGAGACATGCTTTTTGATTTTGTATTTGTCTTTTACTAGTTTGGGAGTTCACCTAACAAAACCAGGTATGCTTTTTACCAGAGAGGTGCAGCTCATTGGCTGCTTCAAGCCCAGACACATCTGTTTTTGGCTCAAAATGACAATAGAGCTTTGCTGGTTATCCGCTTTACTAATTTTAATATGGTTCCCTATTAATTTTGTGGTTTGTCTTTGTTTTGTTTACAGCAATAGTCATTGCCCACTGTTGGTAGCAGTAATTGGGTATATGGTATTAAGGTGTGACCATTTGATGAGCTCTGTGAATGGATTAATGATTTGTAGAGAGCTAGTCTTTCATAAGAGACAACAGAGAAACTAATTTGTTTGTCTTGCTTGTTTGCCTATTCATCTATTTGGGTTCAAATCAATTAAGAATGGCATGTACCACTAAGAAGGAGAACAGCTCTTGGATATGATAATGTAAAAAACCATTGAAATCTGTAAAGAATTTTGTGAGTTTATTTGAGCCAAACTGTCGACATATGCTGGGAAGCAGAACCTCAGTGAATTGAGATAATGCTCCAGAGAATGGAGGGTTACAGCTGATTTTATACATTGCAATCAAAGGAAAGGGGCGTAGGTGGGTTACATGAAATTCATTGGTGACAGATTAAGGAGGTGGGATAAAGCCAAGTGGGGGGGGGCGGGGAGGGAACCTCTGGGATAGGGTAAAAAGTGAAATGATGGACATAGGCTTCTTTTACATAGATGGATACAGGATAGTTTTACATAATTAACAGTTGACAATTAATTTGATAACAATGAGGGAATGTCCTAGTGCCATTTGTTGTGCCCTGAGGGGTCGGGGAAAAAAGGGAAGTTACAAATTACCCAGATGTTTCACTGATATGTTATCTTAGAGGCAAAAAGACAATGGGCTCAGTAAAGATCTAAGTTGATCTTTGTCAGGGAAAATACTGGCCTAGGACATAACTACCCACCATAACCTGTTTGTAGTTAAATATTTAATTTTCAGACCATCTTTTGTGGTTATTTTAGGTCTTTGAGTTTGTACACCTGCCATACAGGCCTTCCCTGAACTAGTCAGGTTAGCATATGGCCCCTTTTATCTACAGATATCTGAACCAGTAAATTTTTTGTACTTCTCTGTTTGACTCATGACTGGAATTTTAGAATTGAAGCTATAAACTCCATGTCTATATGATGTAATTCAGAAAGTCTTTACCTCTCATTTTATGAATGTGTAATGTTTTCCTAAATCCAGATGGCATTAAGAAATTAGATTGTAAAATCTACTAAATTAAAGGAGCCCTGTTCTATTTGGCTTATGAGATATATAAGTGCTTATCCTATACTAGAGGCCCGGTGCATGAAATTTGTGCACAGGGTGAGGGGGTCCTCTTAGCCCAGCTTGCACACTCTCCAATCTGGAACCCCTTGGGGGATGTCTGACTGCTGACCGTCAGTCGGACTTCCCTCTCACAATCCAGGACCACTGGCTCCTAACTGCTCACCTGCCTGCCTGATCGCCCCTAACCACCTCTGCCTGCCAGCCTGATCACCCCTAACTGCCCCCCGCCCCCGCTGGCCTGGTCACCCCAACTCCCCCCCCCTGCCGTTCTGGTTGCCTCTAACTGCCCCCCCGCCGGCCTGGTCGCCCCTTAGTGCCCCCCCTATCGGCCTGGTTGTCCCCAACTGCCCCCCTCTGCTGGCCTGGTTGCCCCCAACTGCTCCCCCTGCTGGCCTGGTTGCCCCTCACTGCCCTCCTCTACTGGTCTGGTCGCCCATCACTGCTCCCCCTGCCAGCCTGGTCGCCCCCAACTGCCCTCCCTGCCGGCCTGGTCACCCCTCACTGCCCCCTTCTGCTGGCCTGGTCGCCCCTCACTGTCCCCCCTGCCAGCCTGGTCACCCACGCAAGCTTGCTGTTCGGTTGTTACTGTGAGGGCATTGTGACCAATTTGCGTATTACCCTTTTATTAGTATAGATAATAAAAGCCTAATATGCAAATTGTTTGACTCGAGTTCAACCTGGGAGTTTGACCGCTCGCTATGATGTGCTCTGACCACTAGGGGGCGGCGCAGAACATGGCAGGAGTTGGCGATGCCGTGCTGGCAGCAGGCAGCAGTGGAGGCACTGCTGGCCCTGATGGGCCCCGACAAGAGTGGGACTGTGGTGGGATGGTAGAGCAGATGAGTGGGTGGTGCCAGGCCAAGATGGGTGTGAGTGGGGGCCCGATTGCTCTGCCAATCACTCTGCAGACAGTGACCAGCGGCGGCGGCGGGGGGCGGGGCTGCCGCCAGCTCTCAGGCACTGAGGGATCTGGGCAGGGGGCCCGGCCTCAATCTATCACCCCACAGACGGTGAGCAGTGGCTGGCAGGTCCTGATCACCCAATCGGGGCCGGGCCCCAGGCTGGGACAGGGAACTGGGGGTGGGGGGCTGCGACCTCTTGCCGGCTACCTGGGGGCAGGGGTGACGGGGATGGAGGTGTGCTGAGAATGCAGGGTGTCTGCCGAGCTCGCTCTCACCCCCTGCTACCCTCCCCTGGGACGCCAGGGCTCATGCACTGGGGAAGCCTCCATGCTCAGGTTCTGGGCACCTGCGAGGAGCCCGCCCTGCAGCCGCAGGGGCCGGTTGGGCTCCCCGTGGGTTCGTGCAGGAGCCAGTCTGCGAGGCTGGCCAGGAGAGAGCATGCTGCCTGCCCAGCTTCCATGTGGTGCCGCTGGGCGGCCCAGAGGCCCACGCTGTGCCCTGGCTTGTGGCGTCCAGCCACGCTCACTGCATCTCTGTGTGGGGACTCAGGCACCATGACTCAGGTGGACGGGGGTGTGCAGGGGCCTGGGGCCCAGGTGCTGCCCAGGCCCAGAGGTCAGCTGGGACCTGCTCTTCCATGCCAGATGCTTGCACTTTGATTGCTGGCCAGGCCTAGGGACTGCATCTGTGCACAAATTTCATGCATCGGGCCTCTAGCATAAATATAATATTTCTATAATCCTCAGAAAATGAAGAATTGGAACTTCGAAGATATAAAATGTGCTAGATTTAAAAAGTATTTAAAAAGAACCCAGCCCAGAAACATTTTAAGAATTTAAGTTCACATAATTTAGACAAATCTTTGGCAAACCAAAGATTTGGTTTAATGAAAACAGCTCTGAATTCTCTGAATTACCAGTGTTATATAGAAAACAAGTGTACATTTTTACTATAGTTGTGTATGTTTTTCTAAACTTATACAGGTTTACTGATCAAATAAGCTAGCATCACTTCTACTTAATGATTGCTTATGACATATTTACGTTTGTCTTTAACCAAATTGCATCCTTATTCTGATGAACTTTATTTCCTTAGTAATTATGTTCTGTAGTATGTCAGCTTACTTAAAATCTTGGATTTGTCTTAAACTAGGTTAAGTAATGGAAAAAAATCATTGGATACCTAGATCATTTTAAGTAAGATCTAATACTAAAGTACTAATTATTAAGTACAAAGTTGACTTTGTATACCTTTGCTTCTTCTGTATACTGTAGAAAGACTATATCTTTAGGTCTTGTTAATGAGCATGTACATTTTCACCATTTTGAGAAGTTGTATATGGGATATTAGCAACTGTAGAAAGTTGTGTTATATGAATTTCTGAGTTCTTACTTATCTATCCCTGCCCCTGTTTTCTCTGAAAAATAAAAGTTACTTTGGTTAAAAGTTATAATTATTATAAATGATTGAGACTACATTGAGAAGCATTAGTTTTAGAGAAATGTAACTGTGTATATACTTCTATTTTTTTTTTCAGGTAAAAGATTAGTTTTGTCCTAAAGCAGCAACATGAAGTTTTTCATAATAATACCTTATTTTTCTTTTAATCTTTCTTGTATCTGTAATTAGTTCTCCTCTTTCATTCCTGATGTTGGTAATTTGTGTTTCTTCTCTTATTTTCTTGAACTCTCTGACTAGAATTTGATCAATTTTATTCTATTTTGCAAAAAAAAAACAGTTTTGGTTTTCTTTTTTTTTCTATTGTTTGTTTATTCCTATGTCATTGGTTTGTTATTTCCTTCCTTCTATTTAGTTTAATTTGTTCTTCTTTCTCTAGTATCTTGTAGTGAAAATCTAGATAATTAATTTTAGAGCTTTTTTTCCTTCTTATCAATTTTAATGAGTTTTAATAATAGTAATACTGAGAACATTATATTTTAATTTAGTAATTTTTCATTGTCCAGAAGTATTAATATATTTTAGCCAGAGGGAAGATAATTCAGGTTTTAAAAACACTCTGTTTATAATATTTTTCTCACAATTTTATCCTATTGGCATGAAAAATTATTCTATATTAAAGGGGAAAACAAGAGGTTAAAAATCTAATTAAAACAACTTTTTATTCCTTATGCCCAGATCAGTTTTTTAAAATTTATTTTAATTTATTTTCTTGTATATTTATTTGTTTTTACTACTCATATCAAATCCATAAAGCTTTACTCTTTTTCTGAGTTCTTGCTGGTGATTCCATTTAGTGAATTAGACTTATTGAGCATCATGCCTATATGCTCCATTTAACATCAAATTCAACTTCCTCTGACTTTTTGTTTAACCCCAGATGACATCAAAATGATAAAATAATTTAACTAATGTGTATATTAAAAATTAATTCTGTTTACCATGTTAATGAAGAGCTAATGAAGAGGACTTGATGAGTTCTCTACAGTGTCAAGCATTTGATTAAGAAGACCAGTTGGTATACAGTCTGATTAGAGGATTTTAAGATAAATATAATCTACACAGTGCCTATCACAATGCCTGGACATCTCCCATTAAACATGTCTTATTTATTTCCATTTAGAAATATTAAGAATAGTTAGATTTATTATATACTGGTTAATATACCCACTACATTCCTGCAAATTAGTCAAGAGAGTCAAGTAATAGGACACCCGAGTAAGCTCAGTTCAGAGTCAGGGACACCTCACAAAAGGCAGCAGACTACTTAAGCAGCTGTATCTATGGAGGCTATGAAGATTACTAGCTCCCACCTGATACTTTGTACAAGGCACTGTGATTCATATTCCAGCTTCCTTTTCTGGATTTTGGCATGCGACCCTACTTTCTGGAGAGAGATAGAGATAGAGGGGGGCGGGGAGCAATTTGTGATGGAACGAACCTGGAAAAATCTTATTTCACAAATATTTCGTGTGGGACCTATGTATGTGAAATTGGGTGGATGTGTGTGGATGAGTTTAAATGCAAAAAAATTAAACAAAATACCAGAAGTACAAAGGTACAAAGGTGGACTTTTGTTAGCACAGCTCAGGAACTAAATCACTCCTTTTTTTCTTTTTTAATCCTTACCCGAGGATATTTTTTCCATTGATTTTTTTAGAGAGAATGGAAGAGAGGGAGGGGAGCAGAAGAGAGAGAAAAAGAGAGAGATTGGTTGCCTCCCACTCCTGCCCAAACTGGGGCTGGGATCAAACCTGCAACTGAGGTACATGCCCTTGCAGGAATCAAACCCATGATCTTTCTGTCTGCAGGCTGACACTCTAACCACAGAGCCAAACCAGCCAGGGCACAAAACAAATCACTCTTAAAGTCTGTCTTAAGAAAATAATTTAAACTGGCTAGTGTAGAAGATTTTGCTTGGCTCTTTGCACTATTGACAAAAAACAAAACTACTGTGTTTATTTCCTACTCTTCTGTCACATCAGATTGGTGTACATACAGTTAGTTATACAGTTATACAATGTTTTCTCCTTACAAACCTGAAGGAACAATGTTCATGCTAACTATACTGTAGTCGATTTCTAATTTCATTCCACTGTGGTCTGAGAAGATGCTTGATATGATTTCAATCTCCTTGAACTCGTAGAGACTTGTTTTGTGTTCTAACATGTGGTCTATCTTTGTGAATGATCCATGTGCACTTAAGTAGAATGTATATTCTGCTGCGTTGGGCTGAAATCTATAATAATAAAAGTGTAATATGCAAATCGACCGAACAGCCGAACAGTGGGATGAAGCTGGGGCTGCAGCCGCCGCGGCTGCGGGAGAGCCATGGCTGCAAAGGCCTACTCTTGCACGAATTTTGTGCATCAGGCCTCTAGTCTACCTAATAAAAGAGTAACATGCTAATTGACTGTACCTTCACGATGCCCACCAGCCAATCAGGAATGACTATGCAAATTAACCCAACAAAGATGGTGGGTTAATTTGCATCTGTGGGCGCCGAGCAGGCATTCCGCACCACCCCTGGCCACTCCAGACTTCTGAGCAGCGTAGGAAGGCGGAAAGGCAGCGGCTTCAGGCCGGAGTGGAAAGGCGGCTCTGGCCAGAGAGAAGGAGGTGCCGGCAACCAGGGAAAGGAAGGCCCATTCTGGCACAAATCTTGTGCATTGGGCTTCTAGTGTTCTATAAATGTCAATTAAATCCATCTGATCTAGTGTGTCCTTTAGAGTCTGTTTCCTTGTTAAGTTTTTGTCTGGAAGATCTCTATCCAGTGAAGTCAGAGGGGTGTTAAAGTCCCCTACCATGACTGTATTGTTGTTGATCTCTCTGTTAAAGTCCTCTAGAAGTTTTTTTTATATATTTAGGTGCTTCTTTATTGGGTGCATATATGTTTACTAGGGTTATATCCTCTTGTTGGATCGATTCCTTTAGTATTATGTAGTGACCTTTGTTGTCTTTTGTGATGGCCTTTATTTTAAAGTCTATTTTGTCAGATATGAATGTTGCTACTCCAGCTTTTTTTTCTTTTCCATTTGAATGCAAAAAATTTTTTCCAATCCTTCACTCTCATCCTGTGTGTGTCTTTTGTTTTGAGGTGGGTCTCTTGTAGACAGCATATAGTTGGGTCATGTTTTTGTATCCATTCAGCTACCCTACACCTTTTTATTGGAGCATTTGATCCATTTACATTTAGGGTTATTATTGATAGGTACTTATCTATTGCCATTTTAATTCTGTATGCCTAGGTTTCTCTCTGTTTCTTCTTCTCATTACACCAATCCCTTTAGCATTTTTTGTAATGCTGGCTTGGTGGTGATGTACTCCTTTAGCCTTTTTTTTTTTTTTGTCTGGGAAGCTCTTTATTTGACCATCTATTTTGAATGATAGCCTTGCTGGATATAGTAATCTTGGTCTCAGATCCTTGCTTTCTACTACCTTGAATACGTCATGGCCTGTAGAGTTTCTGATGAGAAATCAGGTGTCAGCCTTATGGGAACTCCTTTATAGGTAATAGTTTTCTTTTCTCTTGCTGCCTTTAAGATTCTCTCTTTGTCTTTAATTTTTGGCATTTTAATTCTGATGTGTTTGGGTGTGGGTCTGTTTGGGTTCTTCTTGTTGGGGTTCTCTGTGCCTCCTGAACATGTGTGACTTTTTCCTTTACCAGGTTAGGGAAGTTTTCTACCATTATTTCTTCAAACACCTTCTCTATGCCTTTCTCCTTTTCTGCCTCTTCTGGCACACCTGCTATTCTAATATTGTTACATTTCGCATTGTCCCACAGCTCCCTTAAACTGTCCTCCTGTTTTTTTAATTGTTTTTTTCTTTTTGGTTCTCTGATTGAGTGATATTTTCAACTCTGCCTTCTAATTCACTGATTTGATCCTCTTTCCTAATCTGCTATGTATTCCTTTCTATGTTTTCTTTATTTGTGTTATGTCATTATTTATCTCAGACTGTTCTTTTTTCATAGTTACTATATCTTTTTTCATGATGTTGTGCATTTTTACCATCATTATTCTGAACTCTGATTCAGATAAATTTCTTATTTCTGCTTCTGGAGAATTCTTTAGTTATTTCATTTGGGGGTTGTTTCTTTGTCTTCTCATTTTGGCTTTCTGTTTGGGTTTGTGACTATGTTTTAGGTAGATCCTCTACACCTCTCAATCTCTAGTGCAGGACAGTGATAAAGACTGTTTCTGACTAATTAGATCAGGCATAGACTCAAAGCCTCCAGAGATTGCCTCTGCCTACAGACTGATAGGATTCTGACTTTAATTGCCCTCCAGGCAATCATCCTCAGGTGTGGTGAGAGATTTTTCAGTAGGGTGGGGCAGTTGCTTCTGTGTGGGGGCTAATTGTTATTTTTAATCTCTTAAGTGGCCCAAGGCAAGGTGTTTTCCAATAGGTTGTGTCAACTGCCTTTCCCCCAGTCTCTATGTGGTCTCCACTTTCAGTCCTCCGGTATCAGGGTTCTCTCCTGTGAGTTTTCCGTTGATCTTTCAGAGCTTTCTTTTTTTTCTAATAGGAGTATATAAAGTCATAAATTTGCCTATAGGTAATTTTAGCTTCTTTAGCTATACCCCACAAATTTTAATGTCCTATATTTATATTTAGTTAAAAATATTTACTTTCCCATTTACTCTTCTTTTTCTTTGTCACATGGATTATTTAGATGCTTATACTATTTAGTTTCCAAATATTTGGGGGAATTTTCTAGGTATCTTTATTCTTTCTAATTTAATTCCCTTATGGTATGATTTCAATTATTTTATTTTAAAATTTATTTTTATTTTATCTTTATTGTTGAAAGTATTACAGATGTCCCACTTCCCCTGCCACTCACTGACCCCCCTTCACCTTGCACCCACCCCTGATTTCAGTTATTTTAAATTTATTGAGACTTGTTTTATAGCTAGATGTGGTGTGGCTAGTGAATGTTTCATGTGTACAGAAAAAGAATGTGCATTTGTTGGCTAAAATGTTCTATAAGTGTTAATTGGTCAAGTTAGTTGATAATGCTGTTCAAATAATGTATATTCTTGTTGAATTTTTGTACTTCTTTAATCCATTTGTGAGAGATGATTGTTGAAATCTCTACCTATAATTAGGGAGTTCTATTTGGACTCTCAGTTCCAAGTTTACGCTTTATGTAATTGATGCTGTTGTTAGATACATACACATTTAGGATTGTTATGAATCGATCCCATTATCATTATGAAATGTTTTTCAACTATCACAACTACTAAATTAACCAAATGGATTTTGGATGATTTATAAAATAATTTAAAATAGAAACACACCTTCTGTTTTGCTAAAGCCACATCCTTTATCTTGCTTCACTTTTTTTCCTATGGCAACTATCTCCACCACATAATTTGTTTGTTTGTTTGAATAAAACTTACACAGAGTAAGACTTCATCTGTTTTTTCACTGCTATATCCCAACTACCTGTCACAAAGTCTGACCTCAATAAATACTTCCTGAATGAACTAATGTATAAGAATGCTGCAAGAATTGTAAGAACATAATATTTCCATTACTTTACCCCATTTATACAGTGGAAAGATCCTCTGCTTACACTGGCGTTATTCTAGAAATAACTTCTACATCTCAATGTGCTTTCATGTAGCCCTTTAGCACAACTAGTGCTACAGTGTTGCCCTGGCTTCTCAGGTTCTCAAGAAGATATAAGTAAGATAATTAAATTATTTATTGATTGATTTTAGAGAGGAAGGGGGTGGGGAGAGAGAGAGAGAATTCTTTGTTTTAACTTGCTCTTTGTATTTCAGCCACTTCTATTCTAGCTAGGATTTAGTACTGAATCATTCCAGAATCAGAATAGTGAGTTTGAGTGACAGTCACTAACACCCCGGCCCCTCACCCGTGGCCCCTATTATTTGAATTCCACTCCTTCAGGAAACCTTTCAGGCCCTCCTATAAAATGGACTCTTTGGGCCAGCCTCACTGCTTCTAGGAATTCCTGGATTGTAAGGTAAGTAGGAGTTAGGTTCTTATACCAAGACTCATGCCCAGCTTCATAAAGTGTTTATATGTAATGTCTCCTTATCCACACTGCAGTTTCACTTCCTCCACCAACTCTGTTCATTCACATAGCTGAAGGTTTTTGTTTTCCCAGGAAATTTAACTTCAAGTTCACCAGAAAAATGGAGGCTACCCTTATTGAAGTATTTTATAATGTATACTACAAGTAAAACATTTATCAACCAAATCTTCCTCTCAGATTTATTTCTGAAGGGAGAACTTTTTTAAAAACTTAATTATGTGTTTTGGGTGTCCTGGATAGATCCCTAGGTCTTATGGTCAGAATTCAAATCCCAGCTCCATCTCTTGGACAACCCCCACTCTCTTGTGAAATAGGGATAATATTAATAACTAGGGTCCTGGTGCACAAAAGTCGTGCACTGGTGGGGGGGGGGGGGGTGTCTCTCAGCCTGGCCTGTGCACTCTCACAGTCCGGGAACCCCGCGATCGATCGCCCCAAAGAGGTAGGCCCTGACCACCCAGCCGGGGCTCCATGATTGATTGCCCTGCAGAGCGAGGCCCTGCCCACCCACCACAGCATCACTGGCCTGGATCACCCTCTTTGGGGTGATTGATTGCAGAGCCCTCCCATCGATCGCCCCACAGAGGGTGGCCTGGGCCTCCCTCTTTGGGGCAATTGCAGAGCCCCCCCAAACCATCACCCTGCCAGCTGGTGGCCTGGGCCTCCCTCTGTGGGGCAATCGTGGGGCAATGGTGGGGCCCCCTGACCAATTAATTGCATTGCACCCTCCTTGGCTGGCCTTGCGCCAGTGCGTGGTCATCCAGACGGTTGTTCTGCTGTTTGGCCGTTTGGTTGATTTGCATATTATGCTTTTATTATTATAGATGTCTGCCCTGCTCGCTTTTGAGGGTTGACAGAAGGATCTGTGAGAAATGCTCGGGAAAGTACCTTATGCATTGCAGAGCTCTGCAGGTGTGTAGATAGCTGTTGCCATGAGACACTTTTTTAGCTTTAAGTTTTGCCTTGGTTGAATATTTTTACTCATTAATTCGAGAAGAGCATTTGGGTTTTTGCATCAAAGGCCTTCACTACATCCTGAAGAGCATCTGCCTACTACTCTTAGATTGGGAAGAATACAACTCAGTATCCATTGGCTGTTGCCTTGGAAACTAGGAGCATTTAAAAACACTGGAAAGGAAACAGTGTAACTGGGAGGAAAAGCACACCTAGGGCCAATCACTTTCCCCTGTCCTTCCCCGCTTCCCCTGAGGCTTAAAATATTAGGCACCTACCTGTTTAAATATTTCCTAATCATCTTTTTCCCCCTGGAACCCCAATGATATGTACGTTAGGGTCATCCTTATTAAATACACTAGAGGCCCAGTGCATGATTGAATCATGCACGTGTAGGGTCCCCTACACGCTTTCGCTTTCGATCAGGGGGAGCTGGGTGCCTGTCTGCTGGTGCACCAGGCACCAGAGGCTTCTGAAAGGCCTGGTGCCTGAGCGGACAGGCACCCAGCTCCCACGCTTTCCTTTCGATCACTGGTGCACCAGGCCTTTCAGAAGCCTCTGGCGTGGCGGAGGCTTCTGAAAGGCCTGCTGCCTGAGTGGACAGGCACCCAGCTCCCACGCTTTTGATGGTCCGCGCAGCGGGATGTCAGCTCGCTGCCCCAGAGGCCCCTTCTGTGCCGCAGCACAGCCATGGCGCAGATGCTGAGCTCGAGCCGCTGCTGGCGATGCAGCTCAGCGTCCCGCCGACCCAATCAGCTACCCCGGCCACCCCGAGTCCCGCCCCCCCGCGCCTCCTGGCCAATCATGGACATAGTGAAGGTACAATCAATTTGCATATTTATCTATTATTAGGTAGGATGACAAAAAGGAGAGAGATAAGATCTGTTGTCACTTTGGGGAAGTTAAGACAAGTCATACTACTTGCATCTACTTTGTACCCACTATTGGCCTATTGGTTTTGTCTAGGATGCTTCAGCAGCCATTAAGAGTCCCAATGTAATTATCCAGGACTTCAGAGGGGAAACAAAGAAAAGAAAAATCCAAGCACCCGGTAGTATTTTCACCAGAAACTTCCTCATCCTTGTGATAATATATACTTCTGGTTCATGCTAAGCTCACAAACTACTTTTTTTCTGTATCCTACATTGACTCCTCTTTGTCTATGATCCATAACTGTTGAACGCCCCCCTCCATCCCCCGCCACCCTCTTGCCTGTCCCCCCATACCCTCTCACTTGCCCCACTCCCACCCCCACCCCACAAGCCTTAGTGCTTGGATCCTGCTTTCCTCTTCAGTATCTTTGGGTAAATTCTACCACTTGGGGTTTGTTCTTTGAGTACGCACATCTTATCTCTTTGGTTCAGTGGAGGACACACTTCAGTGTGCTCAGTACTTACCTCCTCCGAACTCATTTAATCCAGATTCCCCAGATTGTGATTTTGTGAGTCAGTGGTTTTGGAGAGGGAATTTTGATACATTGACTACATTATTATTAATCCTTTTCTACAGGCAAGGGCTAGAGAGGAAACCAAGTGGATGGATGGACTGATTGGATGAGGACTTAACATTCTTCTGTTTTATCAGAGTTAAAATATAAGGTGGTTTTCTTATATTACATTGACATTCTTTTATTCAGTGAACTTTGACCTTGAACTTTTAGAGGGAGTACCTTTTAATGTTTATTGGTAAAATTTTTCTAAAGACGGACAGCCAAATTTTAAAGTCAATATAAAAAAACTAGAGGCCTGGTGCATGAAATTAGTGCATGGGGGGGGGGTGGTCCCTCAGCCCAGCCTGCACCCTCTCCAATCTGGGACCCCTTGGGGGATGTCTGACTAAGCCAGCAGTTGGACATCCCTCTCACAGTCTGGGACTGCTGGCTCCTAACCACTCGCCTGTCTGCCAGCCTGATCGCCCCCTAACCACTCCCCTACCAGCCTGATAGATGCCTAACTGCTCCCCTGCCAGCCTAATCGCCTCCAACTGCCCTCCTCTGCTGGCCATCTTGTGGCTGCCATCTCGCGTGACGCCCACCTAGGATTTTATTAGTATAGATATTTCCTGTCCATGCCACTGTTTCTCAGTAGTTAGAATGTCAGCCTGTGCACTGAAGGGTCATGAGTTCAATTCCTGGTCAAGGGCACATACCTGGGCTGTAGGTTCGATTCCTGGCCACAGTTGGGGTGCATTCGGGAGGCAACTGATCAATCTCTCTCTCCCCTCCCTCCCTCCCACTTTCTCTAAAAAATCAATGGAAAAAATTTCCTCTGGTGAGGATTAGCAACAACAACAAAAAAATATCTCCTGTCCTGAGCAGTTGTATACTTAGTTAGACTGAATCTACTAAGACAAAGCTCAGACATGTTTTGAAAATTAAGAAACTATTATCCAGAAATTCAGGAAAGAGAGCTGGCAACAATCATAGCAGTTCTTTTGTTCTTATTCTCGTTCTTTGATGTCTCTGGTAGCTAAGGAGAAGTTCATGTTGGAAATGGCTTAAGTACTTGATAAGTTAACGTGTTTCTTTTCAGAGCACTTATCATCGAGGATGACCACTGTCCACCACTTTGAGAAAGACAATTCTCAGCCTCTTTTCACCACAGCATAACCCCTCTAAGGGATACCCCTCTTTCTGACAATAACAGAGGTGTACTAAATCGGTTCTCAAAGGATTTCTCCCTTTTCTCCTCTTTGGGTAAGATGGGCAGTGTATGTGTTATTTGAAAAAGTTCCCGAGGTGGTTCTGAAATGCCCACCTATTTTCCACTGTGAGTCATAGCTTTCATATCTCCTAATTTGCTCCTTTTAAAATAGAACTAAAATTTATTGCCTTGATTTATCAGGTTCTAAAATATTTGTGATAAAATGTACCTTTGTATTTTTAGTTCTGCAAAAGTTTTCATTGTAATTCTATTACTTGCTTTATATAATTCGATGCTTACAAATTCAAGATTGTTATATCTTCTTGGGATGTTTCTATCTATATATAGTGTAATTAACTGCATTAACTTTTATATTATCTGATATTATTCTTGCTAAGTATGCTTTCTTTTTGTCAATATTTTCTAGCCATATCTTTATTTTCAAACCTTTGGAGTCATTTAAAAAAATTCTTTTCTTGTAAATAACAGTTTGCATTTCTTAAAAATGTTGACCAACTCTCTTATCCCACTTTTTAATAAGTGGGTTTAATCCAGAGGTCAGCAACCTTTTCCTATAAAAGGCAAGATAACTAATTTAATATTTTTAGCTCTGTGGGCCACATAGTCTCTCATGTAATTACTCATAAGTAATCACTGACAATACATAAATGAATGTGCATGGCCAGATTTGGCCTGCCAGGTATAGTTTGTCAACTACTGGGCTTAATGCATTTACATTTTGGGGATTGATAATATATCTGAACTTATTTCTACTATCTTATTTTGTGTTTTCTGTTTTCCATCTGTATTACTTAGGGCAGTGCTAGCTGAGGTTGCAGATGGACCCAGAAACTTCAGTGACTTAACACAATTGAAGTATATATTTTGTTGGGTAAAATCCAATCAATGGTACAGAGGGGATAGTCTGCCCCACACAGTCATTCAGGAATCTGGGCTCCTTCCATTTTGTGGCTCTGTTACTCCCAACATGTGGGTTCCAACATCACCATAGAAAGGGAAACGAAGAGTAGAAAAGGCACACCTGCTTCTTAACCACATCAGTCTGAAAGCCATTTATATCACTACTGCTCACATTTTGTTCATGAGAACTAGTCACATGATCTTACCTAGAAGCAAAATGGGCCTGGGAAATGTAGTTCATGGTATGATAGCCACTTCCCCGCAACAATTCCTCACTATGTTAGAGGAACATAAATCTTGGGTAGACATCTGGACACTTCTGACACAGCCACCCTCCTCTTTTTTTTTTTTTACTTTTTCTTTTTTTCCCCCTTTTCTGTCTTCTTTGGGATTGAAAAATATTTTTCTATTCTCCTTTATTCACCTTGTTGGCTTGGGATACATATGATGCATTTTTCTTATTTTAGTGGTTATCCTTATAGTTTTGAAACATAGGCCATCTTGTTCCAGTAACCTCTATTTTGTAAAAACTGCTGTTTGAAATTTTAACTCAGCTATTCTTGGCTTCTATAAACATGCTTGCTTAAATAATAGGGAAAATAAGACTACTCCCATTTTAGAGAGGCCATAAACCATGCCCCAGACAGAGTTATCAATGCTGGCGCCAGGCCAGGCCTTGAGATATGGTCTCACGGCCCCATCCCAGCACATGGGTTTTTTGCAAAGCTTGTGAAAGGTCTGGAAGTATAATCCCATATTTGGGAGACAAAGGACTGAGAAAATATAAAAAATGAAAGCTTCCTCTATGTTTTTGCTCAGATTCTGAAAACAATATACCTCTGAGCCCACTGGCGTAACAAAGACTCCTAATTACTAATTAATTTGGCTTATTAAGGCGTATTATGTTCAACTCGCTGATTTACAATATAACAGTTTTAACATATATACTTAATTTAAAATTTTTTCTATAAAGCTTATGTTTATTCAGTATCTCTTCTCTTCTGGATAAGAGAAGAATCTCCTCGTTCTTCCCCTCCCCTTATACCATCATCCCACACATCTTTCTTCTTGTTGTCCAAGATTTTATTTCAACTTTTAAAATAACACAAAAATAGTTATTATTTTTATGGTTAAGGATTAAATATACCATGATTAATTTTTACCAGCTTGTATTTTTATTGAAATGTATTTTTATATTGCTCAAGTACATTCTTTAGTTTTTTGTTTGTTTTCAGTGAGAGTCTATGGGTAGTAAGCTCCCTTAGTCTATTATATCAGAACTAGAGGCCTGGTGCACGAAATTTGTGCACTGGGGGGAGGGGGTGTCCCTCAGCCCAGCCTGCACCCTCTTCAATCTGGTACCCCTTGGGGGATGTCCGACTGCCAGTCAGACATCCCTCTCACAATCCAGGACTGCTGGCTCCCAACTGCTCGCCTGCCTGCCTGCTTGATTGCCCCTAACCATTTCTGCCTGCTAGCCTGATCACCCCCTAACTACTCCCCTGCCAGCCCAATCGCCCCCAACTCCCACCCCTGCAGGCCTGGTCACCCCCAACTGCCCTCCCCTGTCGGCCCAGTCATCCCTCCCTAACTGCCCTCCCTTGCTGGCCTGGTTGCCCCTAACTGCCCTCCCCTGCAGGCTTGGTCCCCTCCAACTGCCCTTTCTCCCCTGCAGGCCCAGTTGCCCCCAACTGCCCTCTCCTGCTGGCCTGATCGCCCACAACTGCCCTCTCCTGCTGGCCATCTTGTGACCACATGGGGGCGGCCATCTTGTGCGAGGGTATGATGGTCAATTTGCATATTACCTCTTTATTATATAGGACTAGAGGCCGGGTGCACAAAATTCATGCATGGGTGGGGTCCCTTGGGGTGGCCTGCGGAGATTGGGCCCTAGCTCGCATCCCCAGCCCTGCAGCCTTGCAGCCCGCAGCCCCACCTGGCACCCTGCCTTGGCCTGGTGCTGTCTGCTCAACCTGTCCCCTGCCACCACCCCTGGTTGCTGTCTGCAGGGTGACTGGTGGGGCAATCGGGGCCCCTGCTTGCACCCACCTTGGCTTGGTGCCAATGGCTCACTGGCCCGCCCCCTGCGGCTGCTGCTGGTCACCGTCTGTGGGGCATCCAGCAGGGTGATCGGGTCCCTGCTTGCACCCTCCTTGGCCTGGCACTGCCTGCTTACCTGCTCCACCATCCCACCGTGGTCCCACTCTTGTCAGGGCCCATTGGGGCCCCCAGTGCCTCCACTGCCACCTGCTGCTAGCACCGCGTTGCTGATGCCCGCCATTTTCCATGTCGCCCCATGGTGGTCAGCGCATGTCATAGCGAGAGGTTGAATTCCTGGTCGGTTGAACTCCCACCCGAGGAGACAATTTGCATATTAGGCTTTTATTATATAGGATAGCTAGGTATAGAATTAACTTATAGAATTTTCTCTCAGTATGTGGAAGATATTACTCCATTTTCTTTTGACATTGATTGTTGCTAATGATACATCTCTTGTCAGTCTACTTGTCATTCCTTTACAGGAGTATGTCTTTTTCACTCTAGAAACTTTTATAGTGTTCCATAGTTTGCCCACACACTATGTAGATTTGTTTTTATTGATTCACTTACCCTCAGAGTGCATTTTCAAACTTTGGACTCTTACATTTCTTCAATTCTCAAAAATTATTAGCCACTAACCCTTTGAATATTGCTTCTTTTCCATTAACTCTTTGCTCTTGTGGAATTGATTAGATATGCCTGTGTTGTTTCAGTTTTTCTTAAAAAATATTTTTATTGATTTCAGAGAGGGAGAGGGCGAGAGAGATAGAAACATCAGCAATGAGAGAGAATCATTAATTGGCTGTCTCCTGCATGATCGGGGATCGAGCCTGCAACCTGGGCATATGCTCTGACCAGGAATCTAACTGTGACTGCCTAGTTCATAGGTCAACTCTCAACCACTGAGCCACCGTAGCTGGACAGTTGTTTCAGTTTTTAAATGACTCTTATTTCTCCCTTTATCTCTGTGAGGATCCTGAAAATACATAAACACTTTTTGGATTATTCTGTTATTCATTGCATTTGCAATGTTGCCTCACTTTTTTTAGTTATCTGTCTTTATTGAGAGATTCTCACTTTCTCTTTTCACTCATCCTCTTTTGATGGTTGTCTCTACTCCGAGCCCCCTGGCACCCTGTTTGGATCTAGGTATTACATGGTTGGTGGGAGAGTCCTATCCTGGGTGCTATGGAATAGGTCACAGGCCTGGGCTCTGCGCTCATTCATGGGCAGCCTTGCTCAGGTCCTTGTTCAGGTCAGCTTGACTTCAGACTGCCAGTGTCCTTCTCTCTCCCTAGATTTGCAGCCTCCCAGGAGGCTCAACCTCAGGCAGCAGCTGCAGTAGTTGCCCCCTCTTGGGTAGGGTGGGCAGGGGACACTGGTCCAGCCCTGACTTCTCACAGTGAGCCTGGCTCAGGGCACCTGCCATGTGTGGAGCATCTCTAGTCACCATGAATCCCTAAGAGCTGAAATCAATTGGGTACAGGGAGGTCATTATTTTGCTTTAGAGCCCACCTTTAAATATCTCCTTTTTATATTTCATCTATTACTTTATGTTTAGAATAGTGGTTAGAGGGGTGTGGTCCCATCCCTCTTTTATTAGGAACCAATCCCCCTATTCCTTTTGATTCCTTCATTGGTGACCATACTGCTCAGCCAGTTTTTCACACTTCCAATCACTGTTGGGTCCCCAGATGCACTCAGAGCAAGAGAGCATGAATTGTTCTTGATATTTGTCCTCAGAGGCAGATAGTGGTGTGAGCCTTATGACAGGAGTGGGTTGGATTTCAGTAGGCTGTGTCAAGTGAGGTTAGGACATGGCTGGCTTGAGTGTGAGTCCTGACATCATGTTCCCTCTATCTTTGTCCTCAGCTAGTCTGGCACAGACTGATGCCCCGGCACACAGTGGAGTGTGAGAATCCTGCTGTCACTCTTCCTTGAGCCTAATTATTTCCAGCTTCCGGACTGTGGAAGAGGGCAGCTCTGTGTGGCTGTGGGTTGTGCACTGTTCCTGAGTACAGGAAGCAGTGGAGACTGAAATCATGCCAGTGTTCCACCCACACTGTGCACCCACACGGCTGTGTGAGGGCCCAGAGTGAGGCCCTTCTACACACAAAGATGTGAGTTAGACTGTGGTGGCCAGACAAGGATGCCTCTTTCTAGGTGTCTCATCACCTATAAACCCCTCTTTTCTTTTTTTTTTAAACATAAAACTTTTATTTTTTTTAGTTCATTTTTATAGAGAGAGAGAGAGGGGGGGGGGAGAGGAGGGGAGGGGAGGGGAGGGGAGGGAGGGAGAAGAGAGAAACATTGATTGGTTGCCTCCTGCATGAACCCCAAGCAGGGGTCGAACCCACAATCTGTATATGTGCCCTGGCTGGAAATTGAACCCACCATCTTTTGGTGTACCAGATGATGCTCCAACCAACTGAGCTACACCAGTCAGTGCTAAGCCCCCTTTTAGTCACCGTTATAGACAGAGTGCTGCCGAACTCCATAATGGGAATGCTTTCCTGCTGGGGTGTGGTGAAGGGAGGGTCAGGGCCTGCTGCCAGGTGGTTGTGCCACCTGACTAGCTGCTGGAAGAAGCTTGGGAGACCGGGCTTCCTTCCTTATTTCAGTGTAGAGTTGGCAGACATTGTTCCAACTTACCCTTTTATCTGGGTTAGACCTAACACATTTCCTGCAACTAGTGAGACCCTCAAACTGCCGAGTAGCCAGAGCAGTTTTGGGTCTTTATTCCTTCAGAGACCAACTTTTTGTGTACAGTGCCACTGACACCTTGGGCCTGGATTGATTCCTGCCCTCATCTCCCAGCGGTGTAGCAATATCTGGCCATAAAACCATTAAAAATTGGCCACAGGGAAGCAGTTGCTGAAAATCCAGCCCTTAGTACATAGGAAAGTCATGGTAAATATCACCTTTCAGTGCTGCCAAGATACTCAATATAAAGAAATATCATAGCCTGACTTCTTCTCTAGGGACCCTTCTGTACTAGTGCCTAAGACAGCATAGAAACATGTGGTGTCCAGACCAAATGCATGCTTCCTTTGTTGTTGTTTGACTGTTTTTCAGCAGCCTTGATACTTTTTATATACCCAGAACTTGCTGGGATTCCTTCAGGGAGGTTTAGGAGATGAACAGAAAGAAAAATAGGCTCATTTGTAATAGGAAAAGCAATAATTATAAAAAGGACAGAGGATGCTAGAGAAAGAAAATCAAGGAAAAGAGACCGGGAACAAATCCAGTCTGAGGGTTTTCGTTGTGGTTGGTAGAAAACTGTCGGAAGTCTCATTCTCAAGCATGTCATGTGCCAGCCACTGTACCCGAACCCAGTTAGTAGTGACAAGGAAATGAGACTCAGGGACAATGAGGAATGTGTCACATACAGCCAGGGTATAGGAATGGGGGAGACAGTCTAACAAACCTAATATTTTGAATATGGAGACTTTTTTTTTTAATTGTCTGAAGTTTTACATATGTCTCCTTTTTCCCGATTGACATCCCCCCCCAGCCATTCCCACCCCTGAGGGCAAGCCCCCACAGCCCCAGTGTCTGTGTCCATTGGTTATGCTCATATGCATGCATACAAGTCCTTTGGTTGCTCTCTGACCCCTCTCCCCCACCTCCCCTGCCATTTGTATCTGGTATTGTGATCCCTCCAACTTTGTTCTTCTTAGAATTTGGAGGCTTTTGATGAACTCTTCTAGGAAGTATCTTTCTAGGCTAGACAGAGTTTACCAGAACAGGGGGTGGGAGGGCAGCAGTGATGCTTGGAGCAGGAACTTTCTTCCTCATGTGGGAAGCTATTTTCAGTGAGGCAGTGAACGCATTTAGAAGTCTATATATGCCTTCCATGGTTCCTCTAAAGAAAATGTCAACCCCGGGCCCTGAAACACAATAGAGCAGTGGTAGATAAAATTCCTAGAGAATTGAATGGGCATGGGATTATCAAATTACCTGTAAAACAGTATGTCAGGTGGCTGTTTCCATCCAGATCGAAGAAATCAGAAGTAGAGTTTTGAATGTCATTGGTCCCACGGGAGAGAGGTAGGTATCACCCATAAGAACTAGGGAGCAGAGAGTGTGTTCTAATGATTGCAGCCTTCAGGGAGCAGGAAGGGAGGTTTGTAGGTGGATTATAGAGTCTGTAATGGGGATGGAACTTGAGACCCACCAGAAAAACAGGTTTCCATGAATGTGGCCATTTGGGATGCTAGGAAGCCAGAGTCCAGGAGAACTTTCCCACATTGTGCTCATGGTTTATTCCATGTCTGTTTCACTTTTCTGTCTACTGCTGCACCTGTTCCTTCTCTTCTACCCCTACCATTTTACCACCTACAGTCGTCCTTTTCAACCATCATGTAGAGAACTCCTGCAATGCTCTATTATGAAAAAAAGTAAGAGTTTCTGTAACATGCTAGGCTTTGTGTACTTCACATGCATCATCTCATTTCATGGTCCCCAAATTCCAGCAAGTAGTTATGAGGGAACTTTCAGGAAATCTCCAAATGAGGTTTAAGATCCTTGGGCCTGACTATGTAACAGTGTTTTCATCTCATAGGAGCAGAGAGTACTAGTGAATTGTGATCACTGCTTTTTTTTTTTTTTTAAAGATTTGTGTTTTTTCTTTTCTTTATTGATTTTTAGAGAGAGAGGAAGAGAAAGGGAGAGAGAAACATGATGTGAGATCATGTCCATTGGCTGCCTCCTTCACCCACCCCTCCCCCTCAACCAGGTGCAACCCCGGCATGTGCCCTGACCAGGAATCAAACCAGCAACATTTTAGTGCATGGGACGATGTCCAAGCAACTAGCCATACCGGCCAGTGTGTGACCACTATTTTAAACCAGACTAACAAGGGTTGCTACAAGAAAATCCTGAAAATCTCTAATGAAGGGAAAATGAATAATACATACTTTGCTTAGGCTCTTTTTAATCCAACATATCTGGGAATCGGGTTTGAATTAGTGAGTGTCAATAGTTAGGGAATGTTGGTACCTTTCTAGGCAGGGGGGATGAAAAAACATACCTTTCCAAGGAGGAGTAGGGGTTGAAATTGTACTGTTGTAACCACTGAACATACACTGGTTCAGGGGAGACATGGAAGGCTGAGCAATTGATTTCTCAGTGGTGGACCTGAGCGGGCTAATTTGTAGCAAACTTGGTTATTCTCATTCTATTCTCCAGTAAAGACAGATGGACCTTTTGATCTGAGATGTTTTGCTCTGCTCAGAGAGCTCATAGCTAAAGCATAGCTGGACACTGTGAACAGAGACAGTTTTTCTTTAACAGAAATCACCCTGATGAAGTTATGTCATCAGAATGTCTGACTGAAGGAAAAATGGGGACAGTGAGGGAGCATAGAGACCCAGAGGCTTCTGTTAGAGTCTTTAGAAGATAACTAGTGGGATGTGGGAGTAGGAGATGGAGTGAGCATTTGGTGCCCTTCACATGGGGCTGATGGGAGAAAGAAATTCTCCCTGCCACAATGATCAAGTCATAGATTCATAGAGCTTGACTAATGGGTAGGACTTAAGCAAACATGCCGCTCATTGTGCAAATAAGAGACTGGGCCCCAAGAGATTTATACAAGGCCACACATTAAGGAACGGATAGAATGAGATTCCAATCCACGTCTTCAGACTAACTTTATTTACAACACACTACATGGAGTTTATTTTTTAAGGTTTCTAATTTAGTCCTGTACTTGATATGGCCAAATAAGTCTCTTGCTTCCTTTTATGAAGACAGAGACTACAGATTTGCTATTATTTCCTTATTAACAAAAATGCCAGAAGCTCATAAGAATTTTACATAGCAGATAATAAACTACTACTCATAGTGTGAGAGAAAGATTGAAGAATTTTCCATTAAAAATATCAATATCTCAAACACATTCGTGGATCCAATTCTTACTAACATTCCTTTCTCCTTCTCCTTCTTTTTATTTTTGTGATGGTTTGGGGCTACCTGGAGTGAATGTTAATTTATCTTGCACAAAATAGAATTTGTTCTGGCATCCTGCTGGTGAAAATGCTGAGCTAAATAAATGGAAATAGATATAAGTCCCAGGAAGAAATTGGTCTCCTTGCTTAGAAATCAAGCATATACTTCAGTCCTTTCTTTCTGGTAGGTAAGAAAAATCCACAGGGCTTAAAAATCATCTCCTTCCCCATATGTCGGACCTCACTCAAGCTCTGTTCATTTATAGCGTGATAGGGTTTTCTTGCTTCCTTTCCTTCTCTTCATTATCACTCATTCTTGGGAGGAGTCTTTAGCAAGACAGGAAAAAAAGAGGGGCTTTGTTAGCACAAGAGTACTAGTATATTGACGTTGTGCTATGAAAGGTGGTCAATATTAGCAAGAAAAAAGTGTGTTAGAAGTGGTGTCTCTCCTAGACTCTGAAGGACTTAAAATAATCAGACTCACAGGATACAGAGAAGCGGATTCACAGTCCCCTGCCCAGGGGGAGAGTCAGGACTTTGAGGGAAAGACAGGGATGGAAGAAACAACAAAGACATGTATGAAGAGATCAAAAAGGAGACCAGAGAGAAAAGGGCCTCACAAAGTTTGCCAAAAACAGGCTCTGTGAGGACTGAGGAGTTAGTGACTTGATGGAAAAAGCAAAGGGCCCCATGTATATTTGTGATCATCTCATCAGTGAGACCATGTATTTTGGTGATAGACTATATACCTAAGGAAAAATAGAATTTGCTGTCCAAACTGATACCTCTCTGTAAGTGAAAGGAGGCATTACTGAATATACTGATACAGCAGATATAAACTGGTATCATCAGGCAAATCTGGACATATGGTCACAGACTGTAGCTATACCCCTACTAGATTTCACAGACATAACTAAGAAATTCGACTTATACTCATTCAAAACATAGTTATTAAGCACCGATGTATCTGGCATTGTGCTTGGTACTAAGCATTCAAAGCTGAGCTCTTCTGTTCTGTACCAGATGAGTGTTCTTTCTATGGCTGAGGCTTTCATGGCGTAAAAGAGCAAGGCAAAACCTTCACAGGCCAGTTCAAAAATTATGCTGCTTCTTAGCAGGGCTTGTGTATATATATGGCTTCCACCTGGTCTACCTGCACAGTGGTGGCTGCACAGCCTAAAGCATGATGAATCAGAGTGGTGTGATTTTGTTCTGCCTCTGACCTGCATATGCTGATTTTAATCAAATGAACACCTAACCCTGTAGTGAATTTTATTAAGCCCTTTGCCCATCCACATTCCATCTGTTACATGTCTTATTCTCTGTCCTCCAAATAGAATAAGCTTTGCATTTCTCAGACTCTTTTTTTCTTTTTTCTTTTGTGTTTGATGTCTTTCAGAAATAGGCCTGGAGTCAAGAAGTACAGTCCAGCTGGAGTGGGTGTCACTGAGAGTTCTCAGTGTCCTGAGTTACTTTCTCTAACGCTCCACTTCTTTTATCAGCAAAGCCTTCACTTTTGATGGCTTTTAATGCAGTGTACTGGTACTGTGGGGCTCTGCAGTTGGTTTCACAGACCTTCCTGCTAGGACTGCAATTACTGGCTCCCTAGAGTGTAAAAAACCCATGGGGAACACAATTATGGTGTCTTCTTCTGGAATCAGTAGGTCTGTGTCCCAGCCCCGCTGCAGAGCCCAAATACCTTCTGGTGGATGGATCATAATTTTGCTTCAGTGGGCCTTCCTACTCCTTTTGATCCATTTGATTATTTTATTACTAGAGGCCTGGTGCACGAAATTTGTGCATGGGGCGGGGGTCGGTTCCTCAGCCCAGCCTGCACCTTCTCTAAGCTGGGCCCTCTCGGGGGCAGTTGGACATCCCTCTCGCAATCCGGGACCTCTGGCTCCTAACTGCTCGCCTGTATGCCTGTATGATCACCTCTAACCGCCTCTGCCTGCTGGCTTGATGCCTCTAACTGCTCCTCTGTCGGCCTGATTGCCCCCAACTGCCCTCCCCTGCCAGCCTGATCACCCCTAATGCCCTCCCCAGCCACCCTGATTGCCCCTAACTGCCATCCCCTGCCAGCCTGATCACTCCTAACTGCTCTACCCTGCTGGCCTGATCGCCCATAACTGCTGCTGCCCTGCTGTGTGGGTCCTGGGTGCAGGTATCCAGCTCCCTCCTCTCTCCTGTCAGAGTCTGGGGCATGCTGCAGGACCCAGAGTCAAGTCCCCGCCCACCTGCATGCGCCTTGAAATTGCTCGAGACCCAGACCCAGACGGCCCCACCCACATTGGGCGAGACCCAAACCTGGTCAGCCCCACCCCTGTCAAGCCCCGCTGGTGTGTCCCGTCCACGCCTGGCGCCAGGCAGGGGTGCAGCCTTCTGCTGATGGGTCATTAGGGCATGAGGGCGTGACAACCATTTGCATATTAGCCTTTTATTATAGATCTTACGGATCAAATCATTCATACACATCAAAACCAAGTCAACTTGACAAGAGACCTCAGGGCCTCTATCCTGGAATAGCAAAAGAGTACAGACAAATCTTCTGTTTGTTGTAGTTTCTCTCCTGACAGGTATGATAAGGCTTTACTCTGGAGGAATGGAAAAAATTTAAAAGGTGTTGATGGTATGGCAAGTTCCAAATTTGGTTCTCTTTCAGCAAGCACAACCCCAGACACCTGGGCTCTGCCCCTCTTTTGTATTATTTACTTCATATCTGTGTCAGTTTCCTCCATTTTTAAGGTCCTGTGAGGGGAGATTTCTTGTGTTTCTCATCTTTCAAACCCTCCCTTACCCTACCCTACTCCACCCTAGTGTTAAATCTATAGTTTTCCACAGAGAATGTAATTGATACATGGTTTTCAAACTCAATGATTATTTTTTCATTTTTTAAATGGGGTGACACTGGTTAACAAAATTAAATAGGTTTTGGCCTATAAATAAGTGATTTCCTTATTTGCTACTTCCTGTACACTGAAAGACTCACTGAAAGGTTCTTAGATGGAATGCAGGCATTAATGTTCTTTTAATAATAAGGCCATGCCAAAAATGTGGAAAATATGAAAGTCACTCTGTGTGCAGTCCTATGAGGAGGTTTTGCTACTTCAGATGCAGAATCTTCAAGTCTCTAGCAATACAGGTGAAATGTAAGATTGATGTCACATTCGATCTTTTGATTCTTCTGCTTATTGCTGTTATTGTCTGACGTACAAACATATTTTGCCATAGATGGAAGAAAAGGTGTCTTTCACCTAAGAACACTCAACTAAATTAAGGCCCAGGGCCTGCCTTAAAAGGAGCACTCAGAATCCTCGGTTCGCTTCCAAACCGAGTAGGCTAGTATGTGCCCCACCTGAACTAGACAGGAATCAACCCAGCCTTCAAAAAACAACAACAAAGGGAATAAGACATTGGACAAGTGACCACTTGATTCTCTACATCCTATTCCTATTTATCTAGTGTTTCAACTCAGCTGTAGCATGCATGCACTTTCCCATATTTGACCCTTTCATGTTGCTTCTCTCTATTAATAGTCATTTGGCTTCTGGTTAGCCACAGATGATTATGCTTCATTATCCCCTCTGGGTAACACTCTAGTTGCCAGGAATTCTATTTGTGTTGTATTTTAGAACAATCCAAATTTCTGCCTCACTGAGTGCAACTGTGTGTGTGTGTGTGTGTGTGTGTGTGTGTGTATGTGTGTTGGCCCTTATGAACAGATGATGGAAGTTCAAGGCATTAGGAAACTTCACATGAATTTCCAAGTAGAAAATAAAAATGCAAAATATAGTAACTTTCTTTGCCTAGAAACTAGACCCTTTCAGGGTTGGGTAGTGAGAAACCTGAGATACTATCTCCTGTCCTCTCTCTGCCCAGAGGGGGATGCTTTTTTGCAATTCTAGTAATACTAAGCCTTCTAGTCATCTACCTACCAAGAAGAAGGAAAACTATCACAAAGATCATGTCTTTGTCATCAAATGACATTCCTAATTCAGCGAAGACATAGAAGATAGTCTTTGGATTTTAGATAGGCGTTCTTTGCCAAGCTGCATCATTTTGCTATGTGTGTGAACAGGGACATCCCAGAAAAGCTGGCTATTAAATTCTTCAGGATGGCTCTTCCTTCTACCCCTTTCCACAGTTCCAGTATTTTAAACTTAAAGATTCTATCCAGCACTGACTGATACAACACTACACACAGTTACTAAGTGCGGGGTTTCTGGCTCCTGGGAATCCTTGGTGATCCATGCCAATTGGAGTGCCTTAAACAATAGCTGAGAAAGCCAATAGAAACTTAGAGTTTTCTAATCTAGGATAAACAGCCAGTTGGGGGTTCTTTGAAATCTATAAATTGGGAGAAAATATGTGGGCCCTGGATTGGTAGGGAAGGAAGTGAAATATTCTGGTAAAAGTGAATATAGGCACAAGCCAGTTGTGTCAGGGACAGATAGTTTCTTAGTTTGGCTAGAACGTAAGTTTCATGAAAGGAACTAAGTTTTAGGAACTTGAATTTTATACACAGAATTAAGAGAAGCAATGCAATTGCAAGTTTAATAAACATGGATATGCTAAAGTAGTGTTGTGCCCTTGGTGAGCACTCAATAAATATTCAGTGAATTGGATTGAAAGGTCTGATTTGGGAGTTTTTTTGAGTCCCTTTTCTCTGTGCAGTTCTGTGATTCTAAGAAGGCCAGGAGGCAAGAGAGAAAGTAGCAGGCTTGACAATCTGAAAAAGATTTAGTATGGCTGGACCATGAAATGCAAAGGAATTCTGATGAGAGATGACCCTGGAGAGATATGTGGAGGCCAAGTTATACAGGGGCTCTTCAGTGGGTTAAGACATTTGGACTTAATCCAAAAAGCAGAGGAACTACAGAAGGACTTTTAGCGAGGTTTATAACAAACTTAGATATACATGTTAGAAAGATCATTGGGTGCAACATAAAGAATAGATTGGAAGAGCTCAAGTAGGGACAGGAGAACCAGTTGGGAGACATCTCACAGTTGAGAAATGATGATTTTTACCTGAACTAGGCTAATGGCAGTGAGAGTGGAGAAAAGTGAATGGATTATAGAGAAGGCATTTACAGTCCTTGACATAGATTGGATGTGCGGGGACTTGGTTGAAGAGGAGCAGAGTAGAGGATGACTCCCGGGTCTCTAATTTGGGCAATGATAAAAGGTGGTGCCATTGACAAAATAGAGAACAGAAAGAGAAATGGGTTATGGAGAGGTGGTAGAGAGAGAAGATGATGAATTAAATTTTCTACATGTTGAGTGTGAGGAGCTTGTGTAGTTGTCAACTGGAGTAGTGGGTCTGAAGTTCTGAAGAGAGATAGCAGTTGAAGTACTGATTTGGGACTATATGATGTAGACATGGGAGTAGATGAGTTTTTGCAGGGAAATACATTTAAGGGCTTGGAAGAGGGAGAGAGGTGCATAAAGAAACCTAATCTTGAGTGGTCAGAGAGGTAGAAGGCAAACAGAGAGGTGTGCATAGGGGAAGAGAGAATTTAAGGAACGAGGGAATGGTCCAACTTCCTCATATTTAAGTAATCCAATTTCTAGGTTTCCAAATATTTCAGATTACCTTTGGTCAATAAATCCTAGATTAGGAAAAAAAAGGCATACCCAACCACTACTCTGTGAATGATAGGGCCCAAGGTCATTGGTCTATTTCATTGAAACATATCTAGGGTCTGCTCCCTCTGAGGATTTTACCTAACGCTAAAGAGAATGAGAAGAAATCCTCTTTATACATTGTACATCTACACTTAAAGTAGCCAGCAGGGAAATTGACCTATAAATACTCTGAACGCATTAAGGTAAGTACATTTTTAAAAAATGTTATGTCTTTTGGCTATGGTCTAATGTGATGATTGGTGGAAATGGAACCAAAGAGTGACAGGAAATATTAACGGGAAGTAACACACAATCTTTTTGGCCTTAGAAAGAGCAATGCTTTATATCTGTTCCCAGAGGGAAAATTTGACGAGTAATGATCCTGATATACATTTTAACATTCTGACAATGACGTAATGGTGCTGCTTTTATCTTTGGACAGCAGATTCTCCATTGCTGTGCATTGGTCTACTACCTCAGGTCTGTTTAGAGGGCCACCTAAGGGTTCAATGGCAGAAGCATCACAACACCTATATTTCTGTCATAGGACGTGGGTGCTGTAAGAGGCATGCTGTAAGAGGCAGTAAGTGGGTGCTGTAACATCAGGGCCTGCTTCCCCTGCCGAGGAAAGAGAGTAAACTCAAGGTCTCAAGAAGGCATACTTCCCCAAAACTTCCAACTCGCCAGGTTGTTGCTTAAAAGCTGATGATTCACAATTAGATGCGCCTCTACCCCAGTCCCCTCCTAAGAACAACAACAACATCTGAGTCAAGCTTGAACCTTGCTAAGGAAACAGATTTGCTCTTTTTAGTCTTAGCAACCCTGGAATCTAAAGACAGACTCTGTGGGAAGGCAGATCCTTAGTTACCTCCTCCCAAGCTGTTGCAGGAATTTGAGACCTCTGCTTGCCAAAGCACTTTTATGAAGCTCAGATTTTTTTTTTTTCTTTTTGTTGGGGTGAGGGGACGCCTTCAGTGACTCACTTTCCTCTCCTCTTGGGGCATCAGTATTTTCCTCTTAACAGAGGGGTCTGGGTCAGGGGATCTTTAAAGTCCCCCGGCCTAGCCTGTGTCGCCACAAGCTGGCCTTACCAGCAGAGAGCTCGTCCTCAGCCAGACCCTTCCCTGGTGAGAGGACTGCTCTATATTTGGACAAGGCAAGTCATGATCTGTCAGTGTGCAGAGAGGGAGCTCCACAGGAAGAAACTTCTAAGTTGAAAATGCACATACCCCTCTGGAGGATGGGAGGAAGCCAAAGAGCCCTGCTTGCTCTAAGAGGCCTAGAAATCAGAATGATTAGGTTCTGCCTGGCGCTGCCTGTGTTTTGCTGGTCCTTTGGCCTTCTCACTTTGTGTTCACTTGTGTAAAGAGACCCCTTGTTTAGAGAAAAGGTATCAGAGCCAGACAAACCTAGCTCTCTGTTCCTCCTGCACCTCATTTTCTTTATCTGTTGAATGAGGACACCTGTGTGAGGATTAAATGAGATAACCCATATAAAACAGCAGTGCAGAGTTGGCACGGGGGTTTATCTTCCTCCATACCCAGTTTTTCTCTCTACTTTTACCTTTGTTTACATATTTCCCCTTCCTAGACCATTCTCTCCACCTCTCTACATTCAGCTTTCAGGGCTCAGTGAAGTCTTCCTGCCTGTCCCAATGCGGGAGTCTTCCTGCTGCCCAAGCATCCATCACCTGGCTTCACAGTCTAGTAACTTCCTTCCTTCCTTCCTTCCTTCCTTCCTTCCTTCCTTCCTTCCTTCCTTCCTTCCTTCCTCCCTCTCTCTCTCTCTCTCTCTCCTCTCTCTCTCTCTCTCTCTCTCTCTCTCTTTTTCTTTCAAATATACTTTTATTGATTTCAGAGAGGAAGGGAGAGGAAAAGAGAGATAGAGACATCAATGATAAGAGAGAATCATTGATCAGCTGCCTCCTGCATGCCCCACGTTGGGGATCAAGGCTGCAACTGGGCATGTGCCCTGACTGGGAATCAAACCATGACCTCCTGGTTCATAAGTCGACGTTTAACCACTAAGCCACACTAGCCGGGCTGCTTTTTTTCCCCTTAAATATTGTTTTGTTAATTTTGCTTATCTAGAGTGTTGCTCTCTATGGGAAGGAATTCATCAAGTATTGGTTATTTTCCTACAATATCCAGGAAGATGTTAGGTACATAGAGGGGGCCTAAACAATATTTGAATGAATGAGTACAGAAAAAACTAAGTTACAGGGAGAATTAGGAGCAGTGTGTACAGTGGTTAAGGCCTGGATGTTGGAACTAGCTTTCCTGAGTTGGAATCCTGGTATTATCAATTATGAGCTATGCTACTTTAAGAGTTGTTGAATCTCTCTGTCCCCCAGTTTTCTCATCTGCATGATGGTAGTGGTAAAAATAATGTCTCTCTTCTAGGGTTGTTGTGAAGATTAAATAAGTTAGATTTGAAGAGTGTTTAGATTGGTACCTGACACATGGTGCTGTATAAGAGCCCACCATTATTATTTTAAAGAATATGAGTTTAGGATAGACACACTTGAGTTAAAGGCTGCTCTACTGTTTAATAATTATGTGACTTTGTACAGAAGTTATTTGACTTCTCTGTGCTCCAATTTCCTTACCTGTAAAACAGGGATTATATGTCTGCACTAGAGGCCCAGTGCATGAATTTGTGCATGGGTTGGGTCCTGGCCTGCCCCAATCTGGGGAGGGGCTGTGGAAGGTTGGCTGGCCGGCCCTGCCCATGATCGGAGTGTGTGTGTGTGTGTGGGGGGGGTTGGGGATGGGGACGGCTAGGGGGAGGGGCTGCGGGCAATTGGGGAAGGCTGATCTGGGCCTGATCGGGCTGGTTGGCCTCTGCAGTGCTCATCATAGCAACTGGTCGTTCTGGTTGTTTGCCTTTTAAATATATAAGTTATAAATTGTCTTGAAGACCAATTTGAGATTAGAGCCTAGAACACAGTGTGTGCTTAAGGACTGGTGGCTATTAGCAGCCTGCTTCAGTATTCCAGAAGCAAGTGTTTTAGGTGACTGCATGAAAAACCGCTGTGGTGACCCTAGTCCTGTTTAGGAAACTGAAAACCCAGGGCTTGCTCTGACTAGGAAGGGTTTAGAAAAGAGTCAAAACAGGGCTTGTGGGTACATTGCAGGAAGGGATAGGGAATTTACTTTGTGCTGGTTGCTAAGCTGTATCACCAAAATCCTGACCAAATTAGGTCATTAAAAATATATTTGGAAGGAGCTAGAAATTTTGCCCATGTGAAATTCCAACACAGGTCCATGCATGTCACCTGACTGCATATCTTTGGTTATATAAGGTGTTTCATGGTGATGCTGCAGGTGTGGGTTAGTGGAGATGTGCCATCTTCTGCTGGCCAAATGGGTCTATGATTCTTGTTTTCCGAGAAAGTGACATTTGCCAGTTCAGAGCTTGTGTATATGAGGGGTGCTACTTGGCCTCTTCTTAAGCCAAGTTGGGGCTCAGCTAGTTCTAATTTCTATTGTTCAGTCTATTGATTCTTACTCCCAAGGTCTGATTTGGTGCACAGTGATGTGGGGGGTCTATATCCCCTTAACCTCTGTCAGCATGAGGGGCTGACTGCTCTCTACTGTTCAGGGCAGAGGGGATCTGAATGGCAAGGAGATGTGAGAGGGGGTGGAAAGCAAAGGAGAGGCAAGCACTGATTTCTTCTTCTCCAGGTGACTTTGTTATGTTCGTACCACAGGACTAGGGATTTGGATCTCTCCTCCACTATCAACTGGATCTGAGTTTAGAGTTTTCATGATGTAAGCTTCTCACATCCCTTTCTTTTCTCTGTCCTACTGCATCTTTATGTGAATTTAATGCTAAATTCTGTAATACAGTAAATTCTTTGGCGAGAAGATATAAAACATAGAAATCTATAGATTATAGATTTGCTACATATTTACTATCTCATCTCACCGTCTCATCAACATCTTGTGGCTTCATTGTTAGCAGTGCCAACAATTGGTTTAAAATATCAAGATAAAAGTACCCACTTCCCACTTTCCCCTCATTATCTCAAAGTTTTTTTTTTTTTTTTTTATGAATATAGTCTTATTTTCACTATATTCAGCTGGGAGGTCTCTTGATTAACTTTATTTTGCAGCATAAAATTCAGATATGGGGAAGTTCAAAGAAGGCAGTTAGTAATGTTCAGAGGGTGAGCCTGGATACACCAGTCAGTGGTACTCAACCTGGCTGTATACCTGAGGAGTTTTAAAAAGTATGATGCCTAGGTCCCACCCCAATTCAATTAAAAATGACATTCCATTGGGGTGGTGTCAAGGCAAGGATATTTTAATCTTTTCAGGAGAATATACTGGGTATACATGGTTGATATCACTGCTGAATTTACTAAGGAGGCAAGACTTCATTTTTACTGTTTGGATTAGGAAATCACAGGAATGACTGTAAAAAAATATTTTTTAAATGTAGCTAATAATGTTAAATCAAAGCTTGCTATTCTTGCTACTGCTATTACTCTTTAAACCAGTTGCTATTGCATTTTACCTACGAAGGTTTTTGGATAACAGGTCCAAGGCTTTGTCTTTGTGTTTTTCATTTTAAAGACTGAAACTTCAGGGTGTTAGGACTAGAAAGGCTCACTCACTATCAATACCTTAAATCATGAACATATTGGTGTCACCTACCTGTGTATTGTCTTTGGCACATGACCATGTAACCTTAGTGATTTCCAATGAGTTTGAGCAGAGTGCCCCTGGGGTTGGGGGCCTATTCAGAGTTGCATTTTCAAAGGACACCCCACATTATGTCCTCCAATATCCTCTTTCTGATCAACTCCCTTGGGGCCGCAATTAAGTAATACTGCTGTAGTTAGCCTTGGTAACTGATGGGAGTGTATCTTTTAGGTATGTGAGGGCAGAAATTAGGTTAACAACCACTTTCAAAAAGTTTACCCAGCACTCTGTTAAGTATGGTATATGTGGAAATGTCAAGCTAGTTGTTGCAACAAACCTGGGACTGGAAATTGCTTGCATTTTATCTGAAAGTTTGATGTACTGTAATTGAGATTCTGTCCCTTTTATGGATGGGAGTTAGAGCAAAATGGAAACCACTCTGTGTAAAATGTTCCCTCACGTGGCACCTCCGGCTGGCTGAGTCCCTCTTGAACCATTTTGGGATTCTTCAAGTTTCTAGTTTGGCTGGGTGGCTTTTGAAGCCAAAGAGAATTCTAATCATTAGCATTAGTGAGTTGTTGCTCATTAGCATTTGTGTGGAGTACCCAAATCACACTAACAAAGGGTATGAAACCCTAGCTTGTGGTGGGGAGGAGGGCCAGCGGTATTGTTTCTACTTGGATTAATACCAGCATTATTTCCCTTGGTGCAGATCCATTCTTCTATGTGTGGGAATGTTTGATGTTCATACTGTTAAGTGAGAGTTTCATTCAGAGAACTTTTTAAAAAATACACATTTTTCTCAATTTATCTTTAAAAAGCCCACAAACCCAACAAAATACTTTCTTTGTCATAACTTGTTCAGAAATTTGAAAAGGCCTTCTGCTGCATGAGAGCTTTTCCTGCAGTTCAGGTCCACCAGTCATTCAAAGAAAGAGTTAACAGAGGCCTGGGAGGCCTCTCTGGCAGCCTGCAAGCTTTGTGCAGTCCAGGCTGGAGGCTGAGAGATGCTGATAATTCATTTGTTTGTGTTTGAAGCTTTCATTCCCAAAGTCTTAGACATCACATACCAGGAAAGATGATTATGAAAAACAGGGTCTAACTCAAGTGTTTCCCAGCTGTCCTGGTTGCTTTTGATACATCTAATTTTGCCTAACAGTGTTTGCCACTTGGTTGTCTAAGCAGAATTTTCTTTTCCAGTGGTGAGTGGCGATTAATTATCATGTCCAGCAGTCGTCATAAATACTATTATGTAAGCCTGTGTACCTAAAAGAGTCTTACAATAGGAGTTCATCAGCCCTCCCTTTTTATTGCATCATGTGTAAGCGTCACCTTGGAATTGTGCAGCTCGATGAGGTGTGATCTTTGATTCTGAGAAACTGTGCAGAGGCCAGCGAGAAATGTCTTCCAGGGCCCTAAAAGCTCTCACTTCCCTTTTCTCCATGTCACCAAACTCCTTGGGTCTCGGTATAGCAACAGCACCCCCTAGTGTGTGACCAGGTGAGGATGGGCTCCTCGTTGACTCAGTAGGGAGAGGGGTTCTGGCTTCCCAGAATGAGGCGTGGGAAACGCCCAGGTTGGCATTTATTGAACAGTGCAGCTGAATGTAAATCCACAACAGCAGCCTGTCTTCTAGGTTTTGACACCTGAGAAAGGAAGATAGAGATAGCAGGAAGATAGGGTTTTAGATTATTTTGCAAAGATGTGAAAGCTGAGGAGAGCCACAGGAAGGAATCAGGAGGTCGCTGGGGAATGGGGTTGTTCCCATGAACAATTTGCCATTCTTCCAAATAATTTAAAGCTTGGCCATACACTTGGAGAGGAAGATGGGCAGGGCTTGGCCACAAGGGCCTTCCATGGACTGAGACTGGGCCAGCAAAGCTTTTTCTTAAAGAGATAAAAGAGAAATTTCAAACACTCCACGCAGTGGCTTACAGGCTGCTAAAATATAAATGATTGATAGATATTACCTAAAAGCAGACTGTTGATGAAAGGAACTCGACTTTGGTACAACAGGGAGCAAAAAGGGGGTAGAGATGGACTATAGAGAGAAGGGAAGAGGGATACTTCCTTCCTCATTTTGTTCATCTAACAAATATTTATTGTTGAACTGTGATCAGTGCCAGCTTCTAAAGCTGGGATATAGATGTGAATAAAACAGAGACCCTGCTCTCACGGAGCTTACGTTCTTTATAGTTGCCAAGGGGCAGGTCACCACAGCTCAGTCCTCCCTGTTTATGTTTTCAAAGAGTAGTTTATTTATAGGCAGAATGTGATTTGAGGACATGGAAAGTACCCACTGCTCAAAATTGTGTCTGCTCCAACCAGTCTTTTCTGAAATTTCTAAACCCAAACCCCTTGTTCATTAGCGATCCATTTTCTGAGAGAAGTAATAACGAAGTCAGTTACTTTGGCCCCACACTTACTGTCTGGTGAAAACGAACAGTCTGACAAGACCTAGAGGGACGAGGATACTAGGGGGAGAGTCATAACTCTGGCACTGTCAGGTTGTGGCCACGGAGAGTTTATTTTTCAGAACCCAGGTTTCCTCATCCGTAGAAGAAGCTGTATTAACCTTTTGCACTCGGATGTCGAGATTAAAATTACTCTTTGAATGTATCAATAATTTGAAATATAAAAAAATCCAAATAAGTAAGTTTGTATGAAAAGAAACTCCAGTTTTTTATTCTACTGCCGCGCTTTGTAAAATCTGGGGTATTTAAAAAATTAAATCCCGAGTAGAATAAAGGAATCGAGAAAAAAGCAAGTGAGTGCAAAGGGTTAAATCCTCTGTCAGGCCCTTGGTAGCTCTAACATTCTATTTTGTATGGCAGGTAGCATCCACGAAAGCACAGGACACGAGGCACCCTTGGAAGCACTGGATAATTGTTTGGGGGTCGGGTCAGGACCAGATTAACACTGAAAAAGAAAAAGAGGGGAGCATGGAGAAGGAGCATGATTTGACAATAAAATTTGGGTTATTGAAAAAATGTTTCTAGGGCATTTATTCCTGGATCCCATTTATGAGTAGAAATTGCATAGAAGGGCGGGTGGTAGTGTGAATATGGTTGTTGCATATTTTCTGGGGGGAAGCCCAATTACTTATACTTTTGCAGGTCAAATGAGTCTTGAAAGGTGTCTATAAAATTCATGATCATAGATTCGACCTGTGAGCTGCAGCTGCTGCTGTAAAGGGCTTTGTGGTGTGGATTCTGTTGTTGTGTGGAGTGTTTTCCCTTTAACTTTCCTGTTCAAGATAGAAATGGAGCACCACATGCCAATATTCTTTGAATCCTAGAAAGCACATGACCTACTTTCTATTGTGCCTGAAATATTCAATTAGAGTATGTTTTGGAAAATACTTTTTCAGCTTGAAACATGATTTTTCTTTTGTGAAAACACACTCCAGTAGAGAGACACCTGATTGGTTTTCATGGTTGTTCTTCTGATCCACTGTGTAACTTTGGGTATTATATGACTTCTCTCTTTGGAAAGAGGCAAGTAAAATCCATGAGCTTCTTTAGAAAGGGCAATCCATAATTATACCTTTATATGTGCATGTGATGAAGATTAACGAAAGCTTTGATTTGGTTTAGAAATCGAAAAAAATGCACGAGTTATTTGCTAGGGTCTCTAACAGCTAGAAGATGTTGATTCTGGTCTTTGCAGTTTATTGTTCAGGTTTTCTTTACTTTGTGGTCCTCTTTGCAAAGAATTTCATCCTCTCCATGAAGACCAGTACTGTGTAAACAGGATTCAAGGATGGAATGTGGGTGGCGTTTTTTATTTGCAAAATTTCTTTTTGCACATTTCTTTTTAAAGAAATAACATGAAGGACCAAAAGAGAAGCAGCAACCTTGAGTGACTTTGGAGTTTTCTATGTGTGTGTTCTGCCATCTGCTGGAAAAGGATCACCAAAGCTTGGAAAGCTGACCGGCTAAGTGGAGGAGTGTGTGTACTCCTGGCCCCACCGTCCCTCTGGCCAAGCTGGGCAGAGTACCGCAAAGCTCATCAAATGTCATGATGCACTTGGTTTTCTGTCGGATCACCTTAATTTACAACTGGAGTTATCCCACAGGAATTTACCCAAGTTACTCAGTCTGCTGAGCTCAGGGTAGCCACCTTAGGCCCAGGTTGCTTTGAGAGCCTGCATCACATTCTCTGGCCTCATTCCTGAACCCAGCATGTTGACTGGAATTGCCTTGAAGTACTTTTCTCTGGTTTAAAGTGGAACAAACAAAAACACATTAAATCCAAAATAGGAGGTAGGGTGGCTGCCTTTGTTGTGATGTCAGTATAAGAGGGCCAACTGACCTATTAAGGAAAGGAATGTCCTTCTTTTCTGAGGTTATAATCTTCCTACTTTTTGGTATTGCCCTTTTACAAAATGATGTTAATAGATGAGAGTTATCACTTTAAGCATCTATTCACTTAGCAAAAGGAAAAATTCACAACCGTAAGTCAGTTTCCTAATTCTTTAAAAATATTTTTTTCTCTGTGAAATTCCAAAATCTGGGCAAAAGTGGTTTGCTACCCTCTGTGGTCTCACCTTTCTCTTCATATGACAAGAAAAGTGGGGTCAACATCCTCAGTTGTAACTTCCATATTTTCCCCGGCAAATTCTCTGAGGATATTTCTTGCTGTGACCCACATAGAAACACAAAGATAATAGTGTGGTAGATAAGGATAATAACTCTTCAGTAACTGGGTCGCCGCTTTATAGATGAATTTTGGTTTGTAGTAAATGCTTGGCCTGGTTTCACACCCCTTTGGATCATTTTCTTCTTGTGGAGTCTGATGGAATGTGACCTTCCTTGGCTGCATGTGTATGTGGAACTCCCATGGGCAAGACTTAGATTTTTGGCAGTGAGAGCCTCAAGGCAACTGGGACAGGCTATGGAGGTCTAGCCTCCCTGTTTCTTCTTTAAATTTTCTCAGAGGCATACAATACTTCTGAAAGATTTTAAAATGGGAAGATGACATTTTAATATCTGTAATTAGTTAAAAGACTCTAGTAACTGAAATAATGCCATTGACTTCTTTATTTAGGATTATAATTACTGAAGAGTATGATCCCCTCCCCCCCATGTTTAAAAGACTAATTCAAATAAAAATTATAAAGATTAAAGAAAAAATAAAAGTGGAGCTACTCTGATTGAGGCAGGTTTGACACCTGGGTCTCTGGAACTTGAGTTGAAAATTGCTAATACAGAAAAACTAAATTAAAATTGATTTTGGAGGGATAGTTGGTTAAAAGGGCAGATAGTTGAGATTTGAGTAGGTGGAGGCTGGGAAAATAAGTTTGTAACTGAAGCCAGAACACATGGTCTCTTCATTGGAAATAGATGTTCCCAGAGAATAAATTTTTTTGTATATTTATCTCTTGGTAACAACTGCTTCTGAACTGAACAAGGACATTCAGGATTGCAGGGTATGAGTTTCATATGGACACACACAGAGGCTGTGACCTAAAGGTCATGTGAAGAAGGTGGAAAAATCCTTCCCAGTTACGTTTTCATCAGCTAGATTATTAGAAATATATCCAACAAGTGATTTCATAAAACTTTTGAAATTTGGCTGAAAACCCTGGCAGATCTGTATCATCTGGTAAATATTTAGGACTTTGTGTATATTATTTTCAAGAAAAGGCAAAACTGTAGAAACAATTTTTCAACAAAAACAAAACATTGCAGGATTGTTAGCTTTTGAATCAGAATTTTGGTAAAAGAATAATCCACCCCTCCAAGTGGTGGTGGGGGGAGGGGAACGGTGGAAAGAACTATTATTTCACATAGAATTAGGTCAGTTTAAATTATCTTTCATTGCAGGTGACTGGATCAAACTCAGCAAATTCTGGACATATGGTAGCAGCTTCATTTTTTCATCACCTGGTAGTTTTAAAAATTTTTTTCTTGCCTGAAAGTGTTTATGAGATTTCACTATTACCTGCATCTTGAAATTTTAGTATGTAACTCAATGGCAACTGAAAATGTGAATTCTCCTATGTCTTAGGAGAATTGGAAAGCAGAAAGGTAGAGTTCAGAAATAATACTCCCAAGAGGGAGCCATCAAAAGTCAAGGCCATGTCGTGGTTTCCTCAGGTCATAGCCTTCTATTAATGATATCGTCTTATATTTCTTTCCCAATTAGCTTCACATCTGTCATCTCATTTGTCTTTCAAATATCCATTAAGGTAAATGGGTATAGTAATCATGCACCTATTATACAACTTGGGAAACAGTCACAGGTGAGGAATTACTTTCCTGTCTCTCTTTCCTCAATTCATTGTTCTATTGGTAATAAAGATAATACAGATGTCAACTGCTTCTATATGCCAAGCACTTTACATGCATTATCTCATTTTTGTGTGTGTGTGTGTGTGTGTGTGTGTGTGTGTGTGAGTAGGTATATTCCGACTTTTTTTTTTTTCAGATGAGGAAACAGTGGCTTATAGAGACTTAAAAAACTTGCCAGAATTTATATAGCTAGTAAGTGGTAGAACTGGGAGCTGACCCAGCTCTGATTTCATGACCCATGTTTGAAACCATTACACTGTACTGCCTCTCCAGTAATATGCTACAGAGAAAGCGACTTCCACAGTTGAACCCAGCTGTCTAGTACTGGGCTCCCCACCCAGTTACCCTCCTCCATGTCCAGCATCCAGAGAAGCAGGGAGTTGATTTAGACCTCCCGGGAAAGGGTTCTGGAGACACAACAGGGTCCTGCTCTCTACTTTAGCTTCAAATGTCACATGTAAGACCCCCTCGAAGATGTTTAAAACAGCGTGACAGAGACACAGTAAGTGAATATACACTTTACAAAAGGCTCAGTGAACAGCAGCTCAGTGATTTCCCAAGGCTTGAGCAGCCAAGCAGGAAACCTCAAACTGGGCATGCTCACTCAGTGTGTAGGCAGGAAACATATTACAGGTTTTATTCCATCCCGGCCTCTTCCCTTTTCTGTTGACTTGGGCAGAGTCCCAACTTTTCCTTACAAAAGATCAAAAGTAAGACTTCTTGGCTGCTCACATCATATCGTCACAGAGGTTTGGCCATCTCTCAGAAAAGATAGGCTGGGTTGCACTAAACTTTCCTCCCTTGGCATTCCAGGAAATTCAAACTCCACAGAAAGACCTTAAAACCAAGTATCTCCTTCATGCTATAGTATAGCTTTGACTGGAAAACTGAATGTACCTGATACCAAGTAAATAGCAACTCTGGGGATACTGTCTAGATTCCCCAGTCTTTAATCTATTTAACTTTAGAAACCCAATCCTTCTCTTTCAGACCCTAGGCCTGTACAAATAAAATTCTATTTGGGTATAAAGTTTATTCTAAGAGGATACTTATTGGACTGCCACTGCTTTTGAATCCTAATAGCTGTCTTTGTTACTTCGTTGATTATGAATTTTCTAGAGGGAATAATTTTGTAGAACTCATATTCTGGACTATGTTTGTATAAATTTCACTTTCAGAGAAGGTGCCTTAAATGCCTAATTTCTAATATATCATTCATTACAGCAAAAATGCATTATGTTAAATATCTGGTCTGAGGTTTTCCTTATAATATGATTTCCACTTCTGCTTTCAAAGAGGGAGGTAATGTCACATCTGGCAAATGGGAAAGTGTTAAATAGATAAACTGTGACTCATCAACGAACTCAGCCCTGGCCCCAGGCAGCAGGTGGTTCTTCTGATCTCTTACTAAACTGGGATTTTAACTAGAAATAGCCCTTGAGGAAGGTAGTTTAAGTAATTGGGCAGTTTTGTAAGTAGCATACACATGAACCAGAGGATAATCCTTTCGTGCCTCAATCATTTCATAAAATAGTGATGGAAGCAGACGTACAGGGGACCCTAAACCTGCGATTTCTGCAATGCACGCATTGTCTAGTCATGAGTCCTAAAAGTATTGCTGGTGATGTCTTGCCTATGTCTTAAATTCCAAACTGAGGAATTTAGTTACATATGACTTCAAAGAAAGCTGTGTCCCTTGGCAGAGTGCACCTCCTTTGGGGAACAGGACCTCTAACTCTGAGGAGACAAGAGTAATAAGGATATGAAACACAAACCACCCGCGTGGGTCATTGGGAATGATGGTAAGTGGGGCCACTCCTTCCTCCTCTTGGTTCCCAGATGCATGAGTTCTTCCTGTTGGAACATAGTACCTATAGATGCAATACCTAGCAGATGGCATCCTTGCAGAGAATTGCTTCTTAGCTGGTATTTCAGTTATTCCTTCAGTAGGACATTCCAATGCTCTATCAGGCCAGTGGCTTCTGGATGGTGTAGTATATGATTTGAGTAATGTCCATTGTGAAGTGGGTTTCTTGAACACATGCTGTGTGTTGTGGGATTCCATGTCGGGAACAGGCACACTGTTATCCCTGGATAGTGATGCTGCTTGAGGATCTGCAGATAGCAAAGGCAAACCCACACTCTGAATAAGTGTCTACTCCTATGAGCATGAATCATTGGCCCTTGAAGGTGTATAGTGTCAACTTGACACCAGTGTCTATGTTTCCTCGAGGAATAGTGCCATATAGGATGCTCAACATTGATCTCTGAGTTTGGAAATTCAGAGATGGCAGTGGGTAGATTGGCCTTGGTAAGTGAGGGTCCAGGTACAGCCTTCTTCTCTGCCACTGTGCCCATCTTGTTAGTTCAGGGTGGTTGATGACAAAGGCTGACTCATGTTAACTGACCAAGTCATTTTGTCTGTTTAATTGTTCAGTGTCTCTTCCATGGTGGATGCTTTTCTGATGGGCATTAACATGTGATACAAAAATCTTCATACTTTATGTTCACAATGATATGTCCATTTACATGGATCTTTTTGTTTCTGATGTTTTTTTTAATAAACCTTTTATTGTTCAGATTATTACAGTTGTTCCTCTTTTTTCCCCCCATAGCTCCCCTCCACTGGGTTCCCACCCCACCCTCTGCCCTTCCCACACCCCCGCCCCGCCCGCACTGTCCTCATCCATAGGTGTACGATTTTTGTCCAGTCTCTTCCCGCACCCTTCACACCCTTTCCCCCTGAGAATTGTCAGTCCACTCCCTTTCTTTGCCCCTGATTCTATTATATTCACCAGTTTATTCTGTTCATCAGATTTTTTGATTCACTTGTTGATAAGCATGTATTTGTTGTTCATAATGTTTATCTTTACCTTTTTCTTCTTCTTCCTCTTCTTAAAGAATACCTTCAGCATTTCATATAATACTGGTTTGGCGGTGATGAACTCCTTTAGCTTTTTCTTATCTGTGAAGCTCTTTATCTGACTTTCAATTTTGAATGATAGCTTTGCTGGGTAGAGTAATCTTGGTTGTAGGTTCTTGCTGTTCATCACTTTGAATATTTCTTGCCACTCCCGTCTGGCCTGCATAGTTTCTGTTGAGAAATCAGCTGACAATCGTATGGGTGCTCCCTTGTAGGTAACTAACTGTTTTTCTCTGCTGCTTTTAATATTCTCTCTTTGTCTTTTGCTCTTGGCATCTTAATCCCCTGAGTGTGTCCCTTATGGATCTGAGGAGTTGTAATCTGGATGGTCCCACTCTGACCATTGGGTACACTGGCTCTTGGATCTCTAAGGTGCTAATTTAGCCTCTGCCTGAGGCCACCCAGCAGGAGCTACGGAGAGATCTGCAGATTCCTCTTCTTTGTTTGGGATTTGGAGGTGCCCAGATGAGGCCCAGCTGTGAAGCAATGCAAGCTGCTGTGGGGCCTTGGGCCTTCTTTTGGATGTTCTGGGTCTCTCTGACCCAGCTGCAGTTTTTTAGGTAATTTGAGATTGCAAAGGGCCAAGCCATTCATATGCAAAAACCTCTGCGCAGAGCTTAGGTGGGGCGGGGTCTCAGGGAATCCACAGGGCAGAGCAAACAGTAATGGCTGATCCTCAGCCCTGCCCTAAGAGGCCCCCAGGTCTCAGTGTCCCACAGTAATCGCTGCAAGCACCTCTGAGAGAAAGCTGCCCTCAAGTTCCGCCCGATGCCAGACAATCCAGTTTCTCCCCGTATGAGTCTGGGTCCCCAGAGTCTCACCCGGAACTGGAGTTCAGAGCAGTCAGGAGCTTGTGTCTCCCTCCCGATTGAGAAAGACAACCATGTACTCAGTTGCCAGCCCTTTCTGCGCGTGCCTCCGTACCTCTGCACTTTACTTCAGCACCTCCTCTGAGTCTCAGTGTGCTTTTCTCTTTCCTTCTAGTTGTAGAATTTCCACTCAGCCAGCCTTCCTGTGGTTCTAGATGATGTTCGTTTTGTCTTTTAGCTGTATTTTTGAAGTGGTTGTGCAAGGCAGCAATTTCAGGTGTTTACCTATGCCGCCATCTTGGTTTCTCCTGTTTCTGATCTTCTGATGTCTTTTCCTTTCAGGTCTCTTGATGAGTCAGCTGCACCTCTAACCTTGATAGTCATTGTAGTAATTTTGTTCTCTTGGTTTCTGTGCTGCCATCTGGCCTCTATTGCTTTGGGGCCCCATCAATACCATAAGTATCAACAAGCCAAGATTTGTGATTGACTTTCCTACCATAGTCTCTGGCCTACAAAGGAAAGCCACCACTGAAGTTTTTGTAAAGAAGCTGGTTCCCCTCACACTAGCTAACTCCTGATGGCCTTGGTAAATGAAGTATCCTCTTTCTCTCCTGTGAAATATATTCCTCTGTGGGCCAAATGTGACACAGTGGTGGCCCACCACCTCTTGCACATTCCCCAGGCAGGAAGACACTACAGAGGCCTCCCTGCCACCTGCAGGAGTGGTGCTGCTTCCGTCCAGTATACCAACGTCCCTTAGCCTCTCTCTCTCTTGTTCTGCCTCTTGTTGTGGCAACTCAAACATTTTCCTTTTCCTTAGCATGTTTTCTCCAGGCTTCTAGATGACACCCTAAAAATTTGCTCCTGGCCCAGGGGTCCCTGCCAAGGTGTTAAATTCTATGTCCCAAGAGAATGTCCCCAAGTCAATTTATTCTTGCTTATATAGTCTTATATTCCTCCTACCATGATCAAGCACCATCCAAATCCAGTCACTGAGGTCCTCCTGTGGACTCTCGGGACATGCTAATTCTTACAGCTCCTTTGGAGTATAATCTGTTTCCTCTTGCATTAGCCCTAGCATGTTACCACAAATTATGCTGGACTTTATAATTTTATCTATAATTTTGGCATCCAGGGGACAAGTTGGGGTCACTACTGAAGGTGGCATGTGCTTACTGTGGCACAAAGGCCTCTGTAGTGTCTTCCTGTCTAGGGGATGTGTTAGCTCCCAACAAGGAGTGGTGGGCCACTTCTGCAGGCTCTGAGATTTTAAGGGAGTCTGTAGAGCCACAATCCTCAGGGGCTTTAACTCAGATGCTCCCATATTGGCCCTAGGTTTTTCCAATGAGGATTTTTGCATAACAGACCTGCCTTGGCTAAGCATTTAAATGGTTCTGGAGCTTTGCAACTATTCAGCTCTGGGTTTGTTCTTCACTTGTGTCTATTCTATGGAGGATAACTGCCTCTTTGTAAACTACCAAAGATTTGTGATTGTTATATTTAGTCTTTAACTGTTTACTATCCCCCTGCAGGGCAATGCAAGTTAGTAATAACCAACTGACTCAACTATCCTTTTATACATTGTTCCCCCCTTATCTTGCAAATGCCCAAATCTTACTGGCCAGGGCATTCCCCTCCAATGGGGTGTGTTCCCACATCACTGACTAGTAAAATCTTCATCAACTGGCCCACCACCTTGTGCAAGGACTATTCATGCCCCACAAATCACTTGAGATGTGTTCTTTTGGCCAGATGAGGGGTGGATAGTCCTGCCTCCAAATTCTATCTTACTGCCTGCTTTCTCAGCCCACTCCTGCCACTGATAGTGTCAGTTCATGTTCTCTGGATATAGATGCCAAGACAGAGTTAGAAGTGCAAGGGATTTATAAGGGGAGACACCTGTGAAGGATAAAGCAGCGTGAGAGCAGTAGTAGAAATACCTTTGTATGGCTCTGTCAATCTGAAACCTGTGAAAGGAGAGGGGAAAATGGAGGAAAGGATAGGAAGAGCCAGAGACTCATTGCGGCTCTGAGAAAAAAATCTTAGCAGCCAGATAAAGAACCAGACCAGATGGCCCTTAAAGGCATGCTACCCTGGCAGGAATGGCCCTGCTCTAATACACCTGCTGTGCAGTCACCGGCTGAGAATGGCCGTGAGTTTGAGTCACATGCTTGGTAGGGAGTCTGTGGCCTTGATCTGAATGTTGCCTCAAAGCCTGTAGGTGAGTCTGCTGGAGACTGGCAGCTAACTATGCTGCAGAGTAACAGAGAAATTTGAATGATGCACCTCCATCCCCACTTCCCTGTCTGTAGTCTTCCCTATCTTGTCTGACCTCCTTTTTCCTTGCTCACCCTGCTCTAGCTGCCTGCCTTTAGTCTCCAAGCAGCCCAGGCTCTCTCCCACATAAGGGCCTTTGCATAAGATGTTTCCTTTGCCCCTTCCCCAAATACCACATGGCTCGTTCTCTCACTTCTCAGATGTCATCTTCTTAAGGAAGCTCATCCCGACCACCCTGCTTAAAATCACAGTCACTCGCCTCTGCACACCTGCTCTATTTAACCTGCTCTATTTTGTCCTTTTCCCATAACACTTATTACCTAGCATAAGATATAGATTATTATGATTACTTATTATCTTTCTCCTTACACTAGAATATACTAGTAAGGCTATGAGGGAAAGGAATTTTTGTTTTATTCTGCTGTTTACCAAGAAATACAACAGTGCCTGGTTTCCAGAAGATGCCTAATATTTGCTGGGCAAAGAAATGGGCTTTACAGGATAAGAAACAGAATAGAATATTAAACTCTGAAGGCTGATAACATAATAAATCCCTCCATAGTTTATAGCCGGTTTGACTCTTGTACCCAGAACTAACCACTCTTCACTCATCTGTGATATATCAAAAGCATATTGTATCAGGTACAGGATCAAAGAAATCAGGTTTGGTTTGTGCCTTCAAGGATACAGAGCCCTATAGCTGGAGGCAGGTAAATGTATGTCACAGATTATCTTTTTTTGTCATCCTGTTCTGTGTTTGTGGTTTATAAATATAGAAAGCAAGGGGTTCCTGGAGGTGATGATAAGGCCAGGTAGGTTTATCTTGCTTTGTTTAATTCAAGCAGGCTGTCTTTGATGGGAAGTCGAACCCTATTTCAGGTATCACACATAGAATTAAAATCTCCTCTTCCCTGCCTTGTATCTAACCAAACAGTGTATATTTCACATAAAAAATATGTCATTATCTAGAATATGATGATTAACCTATTTAAAAATGCAGGGACATTTCTGTTAATGAAACATATGGTCATTATGCAAGTTTCTGACTAATCTAAATGACCTCCAGGCCAGTTTCATGAAAACTTGTAAATAAAAAGTATTGCTGGCAACATTATGCAGAAAGGAAATTAAAACGGAATTTGGCTAAGGTTGGTGAACATAGTGAAAGATAATAAATTAGGTAGAAACATAATCATAGTCTTTGGTAGGAAATAGGTATTTATAGTCCTAGTCAAGATTTCAATTATCTGAAATTTCTTTTCATGACCTGTCAAAAGACAAAACATTTAAAAAGTGGATCTATGTCTGAGAAGCTTTACATTTTGTTTAATTTATTTTGATTTAGTTGATTCATTTTAAAAATATTTTTATTGAATTTGTTGCATTTTCATTGGTTAATAAAATTATATAGGTTTCAAGTGTAGAATCCCATAATGTATCACCTATATATTGTATTGTGTGTTCACAACCCACCATACTGATTTGTGTCTATGAGTTTTGTTTTGTTTTTTGCTTAATTACTTTACCTATTTCACCCAGCCACCCCCCCCCCCCCCCCGCAACATCTTTCAGATTATTCTCTATATCTATGAGTCTGTTTCTTTTGGTTGTTTATTTTGTTCAATAGATTTCACATATAAGTGAAACCATATGATATTTGTCTTTCTCTCACTAGCTTATTTCACTTAACATATTACCCTCTAGGTCCATCCATTTTGTTGAAAAAGGTGATTTCCTTTTTTTTTTTTTTTTTACAGCTGAGTAGTATTCCATTATGTAAATGTACCATAGCTTTTTTATCCACTCATCTAGTAATGGGCACCTGGGCTGTTCCAAATCTTGGCTATTGTAAATAGCGCTGCAATGAACAAAGGGGTGCATCTATTATTTTAAATTATTGTTTTGCATTTCTTTGGATATATTCCCAGAAGTGGAATCATTGGGTAACCAGATAGTTCCATTTTTAATTTTTTGCGGTAACTCCATACTGTTTTCCACAGTGGCTGCACCTATCTGCATTCCTACCAACAGTGCAGGAGGGTTCCCTTTTCTCCATATCCTTCCTAACATGTGTTGTTTGTTGATTTATTGTATTTATTTTTTTGAAATATATTTTTATTGATTTCAGAGAGGAAGAGAGAGGGAGAGAGAGATAGAAACATAAATGATGAGAGAGAATCATTGATCGGCTGCCTCCTGCATGTCCCACACTAGGGATCTAGCCTGCAACCAGGGCATGTGCCCTGATGGGGAATTGAACCATGACCTCCCGGTTCATAGGTCAACCACTGAGCCAAGCCGGCCAGGCCTGTTTGTTGATTTATTAATTATAATCATCCTGACAGGTGTGAGATGATTGTGGTTTTAATTTGCATCTCTCTGATGATTAGTGACTTCAAACATCTTTTTATATGTCTCTTGGCCATCTCTATGTCCTTTGCCCATTTTTTAATTGAATTGTTTGTGTTTAATTTTGGTGTTGAGTTGTTTGAGTTCTTTTTTTTAGAACTTTTAGATTGTGAAATTTATTTCACTGAATTTTTTTTTTTTACTTAAAAATAATGTGTCAAAGCAACAAATGAACAAACAAAACTGATAGACAAGCAAACAAAACTGGTTACCGGAGGGAAATGGGAGTGGGGGGGTTGCAAAAGGTAAAGGGGGTCAAATATATGGTGAAAGAAGGAGACTTGACTTTGGGTGGTAAACACACAATGTAATATACAGGTGATGTATCATAGAATTGTACACTTGAAACATATATAATTTTATTGACCAATGTGATCCCAATAAATTTAATTAAAAATGATATGTGTCTCTTTACCTTGAGTCATTTTTCTACCATTTTTCTCCTCCACAGAGAATTTCTTTTTTTTTAAATAATAAATCTTTATTGTTCAGATTATTACAGGTGTTCCTCTTCCTGGGCCCCCCCCCCCCATAGCTCCCCTCCACCTGATTCCCCAACCCACCTCATACCCTTACCCCCAGCCACTGTCTTCATCCACAGGTGTAAGATTTTTGTTCAATCTCTTCCTGCACCCCTCAAACCCCTTCCCCCTGAGAATTGTCCATCCCCTCCCTTTCTATATCCCTGATTCTATTATATTCACCAATCTATTCTGTTCTTCAGATTTTTTATTCACTTGATTTTTAGATTCACTTGTTGGTAGGTATGTATTTGATGTCTTTTTGTTGTTCATAATTTTTACCTTTACCTTTTTTTTCTTCTTCCTCTTCTTAAAGAATACCCTTCAGCATTTCATGTAATCCTGGTTTGGTGGTGATGAACTCCTTTAGCTTTTTCTTGTCTGTGAAGCTCTTCGTCTAACCTTCAATTCTGAATGATAGCTTTGCTGGGTAGAGTAATTTTGGTTGTAGGTTCTTGCTGTTCATCACTTTGAATATTTCTTGCCACTCCCGTCTGGCCTGCATAGTTTCTGTTGAGAAATCAGCTGACAGTCTTATGGGTACTCCCTTGTAGGTAACTAACTGTTTTTCTCTTGCTGCTTTCAAGATTCTCTCTTTGTCTTTTGCCCTAGGCATTTTAATTATGATGTGTCTTGGTGTGGTCCTCTTTGGATTCCTCTTGTTTGGAGTTCTGTGTGCTTCCTGAACATGTAAGTCTATTTCTTTCACCAGGTGGGGGAAGTTTTCTGTCATTATTTCTTCAAATAGGTTTTCATTATCTTGCTCTCTCTCTTCTTCTGGCACCCCAAAAATTCGGATGTTGGTATGCTTAAAGCCATCCCAGAGGCTCCTTACGCTGTCCTCACACTTTTGGATTCTTCTTTCTTTCCGCCTCTCTGGTTGGGTGACTTTTGCTTCCTCATGTTCCAGATCTTTGACTCTTGGGGTACAGTGATCTACAGTTGGGTTTCTGAATATTCTTTATTTCAGACAGTGTATACTTAATTTCTGCCTGGTCCTTTTCCATTTTTTTTTGGTATTTCTCATTAAGGTCCTTGAAGGTCTCTTCAAGTTTCTCAGCGGTTTTTAGAAGATTCTTGAGTAACCTTATAAGTGGTTCTGAACACTTAGTCGTCCAGTAGTTTACTTTCCTCCATCTCTCCTATTCGTGACATGCTTCAGTTTCTCCGCATTTTGGCTGCCTCCTGTGTTGATGGAGTGGCTTTGTGTGGTCAGTGACCTATAGGGGCTGGTAGGTCAGCTTCCCCAATCACCCTAGTGGTTGCTCTTGGTACACCCCTTTGTGGGCTGAATGCAAAGTCTTGGTGTAGTTAAGCCTTGATTGCTATTGGTACACTGGGAGGAATTGACCTCCAGGTCAATTGGCTGTGAGGACCCGCTGTGTCTATAATGGAAGCACTGCTGCGCTGGAGACATGCTTGTGGTACAGGGCTTGTTTCAGTGGGGCTTTGGTGCTCACTGAGTCGCTTCCCGAATGTGTCACTTATGGATGTGAGGAGTTGAAATCTGGTGTCTCACACTGACCATTAGGTATACTGGCTTCTGGATCTCCAATGGCGTGCAGTTCAGCTACTGTCTGAGGCCACCCTGCAGGAGCTACAGCGAGTACTGCCGTCTTCTCCTCCCTGCTTGGAGCTTGGAGGCTTTGGAGCTGTCTGTACCGGGTTGCAAGTTTACTAGTTTAAACTGCACTAGAGAAGGCCATTCATATGCAAAAGCCGCTGCTAGGAGCTTGGGTGTGTTTGTAGATTGTGCGGGGCGGAGTCTCAGGGTGTCACTAGGCTAGGGCGTGGCAAACAGCAATGGCTGGCAGTCAGCCGCCTCCAACTGCATCCTCACGTCTTGCACCCGGTGCCGCCAACAATTCTACCTCCACACAGCTCTGCTAGCAAGCCACCCTCACTCTCCTACCCGATGGCAGACAGCCCAGTCTCTCCCCAGAAACTGGATTTCAGAGAGATTGGGGGCTTGTCTCTCTTTGGATTGAAGAAAGCAATGCCCGCCTCCAGCTGGGCTCTGCCAGCCCGTTTCGCGCGCGAGCTCCCCTGTACCTCAGTTTTTCAGCGTTTGTGCCCTGATTGCGCCTGTCTCTCTTTCGGTCTAGTTGTAGAGGTTCCTCTCAGCCAGCTTTCCCGTGGTTCTGGGTGATAAACGTTCTGTCTTTTAGTTGTAGTTTTGGAAATTGTTGTGGATGGCAGCAGCCCAGATGTTTATGCCGCCATCTTGGATCTCTCTTGAGTTCTTTTTATTTATTTATTTATTTTTTTAAAAAATTATTTTTTTAAATTTCTTTATTGATTAAGGTATCACATATTTGTCCTCGTCCCCCCTTTTCCATCCCACCCCCCTCCCCCCACATGCCCCCACCCCCCTGTTGTCCTTAACCACTGGTTGGGCTCATATGTCTGCACACAAGTCCTTTGGTTGATCTCTCCCTTTATCCCCACCCTTCCCTACCCTCCCCCCGAGGCCCGACAGTCTGATCCATGCCTCCTTGTTTCTGGGTCTGTTCTTGTTCATCAGTCTATGTTGTTCATTATTTCCCCTAGATGAGTGAGATCATGTGCTATTAGAAATACACTTATAAGAACCGAAAATGAGACAAGCAATAATGGTTATGGTGACAGGCAAATGAATCGGTCTGTAGTGAGTTTCTTTCTGGGCCAACAGTTCTTTTGAGACCCAATTTCAATGTCCAACAGTTCCTTATATGTACATGTCAGCACTGACATTTCAGTTCTGGATGGTGGACAACTGGTGGTAATGCAGGTCAGACTCTGTCTGGTTTGGTCCTGGGCAATCTGCAGTGATGCACAGCTGCTAACTGCTATTATGGGAAGGCCACATCAGCGTCTTCTGTCTCTGGACTGCTTCTCTTCTGTCTTCATGGCCGGAGTAGTCCTGTCGATTCTTCTCTTGCTAGAATCCACATGGTCTCGTAGTTGTTTTCTGAAAATATACAAACATATTCTCGACCAAAAGTTAATAAAGGAATATTTTCTATAAATTTGACTGGGGATCCTTTTTCAATTTTTGCCTAAATGATTTTCCTCTGGCTTGTTTTATCACCTTGTGTGTTTTTCATGGGTGTCTTGCTTTTAGCCTTACAATTAATTTTCTAAAGTATTAATTTTCTAGATGTAATTTACTTACAGGATATTTTTCCTTACATGATATTCCTCTACTATCCCCTCCTTTTTTGATTTAAATGTTAGGAGGCTTTTGAAAATTTTATAATGTAGTCTTGATGGCTTTTAAATTTTAATTTTTTGTACTATAATATTACTGTTTTAGGTTCATTACATGGTGCACAATTTTATCGTGAGATGAAGTACCAATAAAAATTTTAGTTGACACTTTAGGAACACCTTTTTGTCCAGTACAATTATTTTTTCTAGAATATTCACTTGTTTCAACTGGCCAATTTAAATTTGCCTGAAAACTTGACTACTATTTTACTGTCAAATTTATTACTCTAACAATAATCTTGTTTTACCCTGTAAATATTGGTGGAAGGGATTATTTGCCTTCTTGAGTAGGTCCTGAGCATTCCTGGTGGTAGGCTGGATTTAGATATCATAAACCCACTTCCCTACAACATGGGTACAAGACAACTCAAACAATTCTTGTTGGAGTGAGAGGGCAGCTGCTGTCGGCCAAGTCTCTGTCGGTCACCTGGGTCCTGATCTTCTCTTGAGTTCTTTATAAGTTTGAATATTAATCCCTTATCAGATGAATCATTGGCAAATATGTTCTCCCATTCAGTGGGTTGTCTTTTCATTTTGTTGATGGTTTCATTTGCTGTGTAAAAATTTTTTAGTTTAATGTAGTCCCAGTTTTAAATTTTTTCTTTTGTTTCCCTTGACCAAGGAGATATATCAGAAAAAAACATTGCTGTGAGAAATGTCTGAGGTTTTACTGCCTATGTTTTCTCCCAGGATTTTTATGGTTCTATGTCTTCCATTTAAGCCTTTAACCTTTTGCACTCGGATGTCAAGTGTGACTCGACATGGTTAGCATCGGTAGCAGCTCGAGAAAAAAGCAAGCAAGTGCAAAGGGTTAATCCATTTGAGTTTATTCTTGTGTATGGTGTAATAAGGTAGTCTAGTTTCATTTTTTTTTTTTGCATGTCTTTGTTCAATTTTCCCAGCACCATTTATTGAATAGACTGTCTTTACCCCATTGTATGTTCTTGCCTCTTTTGTCAAATGTTAATTAACCGTAAAGGCATGAGTTTATTTCTGGGCTCTCTATTCTGTTCCATTGATCTGTATGTCTGTTTTTATGCCAGAATCATGCTGTTTTGATTACTATGCCTTGTAGTATAGTTTGATATTAGGTAGTGATACCCTCTACTTTGTTCTTCTTTCTCAAGATCATTGAGGTTATTTGGGGTCTTTTGTGGTTCTATATAAAATTTTTTAAAAATATATTTTATTGATTTTTTTACAGAGAGGAAGGGAGAGGGAGAGAGTTAGAAATATTGATGAGAGAGAAACATCGTTCAGCTGCCTCATGCACACCCCCCCCCCACCGGGGATGTGCCCACAACCAAGGTACATGCCCTTGACCGGAATCGAACCCGGGACCCTTCAGTCTGCAGGCCGATGCTCTATCAACTGAGCCAAACAGGTTAGGGCTGTGGTTCTATATAAATTTTTGGAATATTTATTGTAGCTCTGTGGGTATGCCTTTGGTATTTTGATAAGAATTGTGTTAAATCTATAGATTGCTTTGGGTAGTATGGACATTTTAATAATGTTAATTCTTCCTATCCATCAACATGGCATATGCTTCCACTTTTTTGTATTTTCCTCAATTTCTTTCTTCAGTATTTTATAATTTTCTGAGTATAGATCTTTTAACTCCTTGGTTAAATTTATTTCTAGGTATCTTATTTATTTTGTTGCAATTGTAAACGAAATTGTTTTTTTTAGTTCCTCTTGCTCATTATTGGTATATAAAAATGCAACTGATTTCTGAATATTTATTTTGTATCCTGCTATTTTACTTAATTTATTTTTCAGTTCTAGTAGTTTTCTGGTGCAATCTTTAGGGTTCTCTATATATAGTATCATGTCATCTGCAGATAATGACAGTTTTACTTTTTCTTTCGAATTTGGATGCCTTTTATTTCTTCTTCTTGTCTGATTGCTGTGGCTAATTTAGTTGATTTTTAAAAAATAGTTCATGCTGTTCTGTTTATTTTATTTTTTATTGTTTAAAGTATTACATATAGTAGTACATATATCTCCTTTCCCCCCCTCATTGACCTTCCCCCAGCCTCCCCTATCCCCTGTCGCATGCCCTCATCCCACCCCACCCCCCAGTGTCTTGTGTCCATTGGTTGTGCTTATATGCATGCATACAAGTCCCTTGGTTGATCTCTTTCCCCTCTTCCCCAACACTCCCCAGCCTTCCCACTGTAATTTGACAGTCTGTTTGGTGCTTTACTGCCTCTATATCTATCTTTTTGTTCATCAGGTTATAATGTTCTTTATTTTCCATAAATGAGTGAGATCATGTGGTATTTTTCTTTCATTGCCTGGCTTATTTCACTTAACATAATGCTCTCCAGGTCCATCCATGCTGCTGCAAATGGTAAGAATTCCTTCTTTTTTATAGCAGCATAGTATTCCATTGTGTAGATGTACCATAGTTTTCTAATCCACTCATCTGCTGGACATTTAGGCTGTTTCCAAATCTTAGCTATGGTGAATTGTGCTGCTATGAATATAGGGGTGCATATATCCTTTCTGATTGGTGTTTCTATTTTCTTGGGATATATTCCTAGAAGTGGGATTACTGGGTCAAATGGGAGTTCCATTTTTAATTTTTTGAGGAAACTCCATACTGTTCTGCACAGTGACTGCACCAGTCTGCATTCCCACCAGCAGTGCACGAGGGTTCATTTTTCTCCACATCCTCGCCAGCACTTGTCGTTTGTTGATTTGTTGATGATTGCCATTCTGACAGGTGTGATATGGTATCTCATTGTCGTTTTGATTTGCTTCTCTCAGATAGTTAGTGACTTTGAGCATGTTTTCATGTATCTCTTGGCCTTCCTTCTGTCTTCTTTCGAAAAGATTCTATGTAGGTCGGTTGCCCATTTTTTTATTGGATCATTTTCTTCCTTTTATTAAGTTGTATAAGTTCCCTGTAGATGTTAGAGATTAAACCTTTATCAGTGATAACATTTGCAAATATGTTCTCCCATACAGTGGGCTTTCTTGTTGTTTTGTTGATGGTTTCTTTTGCTGTGCAAAAGTTTTTTATTATGATGTAGTCCCATTTGTTTATTTTCTTTAGCTTCCATTGCCCTAGGAGCGGTATCAGTGAAGAAATTGCTTTGGCAATATGTTTGAGATTTCTCTGCCTGTGGATTCCTCTAGTATTTTTATGGTTTCCCGTCTTATGTTTAAGTTCTTTATCCATTTTGAGTTCATTTTTGTGTATGGTGTAAGTTGGTGATCTAGTTTCATTTTTTTGCATGTATCTGTCCAATTTTTCCAACACCTTTTATTGAAGAGACTCTTTATTCCATTGTATGATCATGCCTCCTTTGTCAAATATTAATTGAGCATAGTGGTTTGGGTTAATATCTGGGTTCTCTATTCTATTTCATTGGTCTGTATGTCTGTTTTTGTGCCAGTACCAGGCTGTTTTAAGAACAATGGCTTTGTAATACAGCTTGAAATCTGGTATTGAGATCCTATCTACTTTCTTCGTCTTTCTCAGGATGCTGTGGTTATTCGGGGTCTTTTTTTTAATTCCAGATGAGCTTTTGGAGAGTTATTTCTAGGTCTGTGAAATAGCCGTTGGTATTTTAATGGGGCGTGCGTTGAATCTATAGATTGCTTTGGGTAGAATGGACATTTTAATGATATTGATTCTACCAATCCATGAACATGGTATGTTCTTCCATCTGTTTACATCTTCCTCTATCTGTTTTTTCAGTGTCCTGTAGTTTTCCGCGTATAGGTCTTTTGCCTCCTTAGTTAAGTTTATTCCTAGGTATCTTAATTTTTTTGGTGTGATGGTAAATGGGATTTCTTTTTTAGTCTCTCTATCTGTAAGTTCACTGTTGGTGTATAGCAGTGATGGGCAACCTTTTGAGCTTGGTGTGTCAAACTTCACCAAAAAACTGAGCCAGTAGTAGTGTGCCACTTTGAGGAAAAAACATTATTTCGCAAATGTTTCATCCTCGGCATGCGGCCGCCTCAGCGGCAGCGTGTCATCAGAAATGGCTACATGTGTCAGTGCTGACACGTGTGTCATAGGTTCGCCATCACTGGTGTATAGAAATGTCAGAGATTTCTTGGCGTTAATTTTGTATCCTGCTACATTGCCAAATTCATTTATTAAGTCTAATAGTTTTTTGATGGAGTCTTTCGGGTTTTTTAGGTACAATATCATGTCATCTGCAAATAAGGACAGCTTTACTTGTTCTTTTCCAATTTGGATGCCTTTTATTTCTTCTTCTTGTCTAATTGCAATGTCTAATACTTCCAGTACTATATCGAACAGGAGTGGTGAGAGTGGGCATCACTGTGTTGTTCCTTTTCTTAGGGGAAATGGTTTTAGTTTTTGCCCATTGAGTATGATGTTAGCTGTGGGCTTATCATATATGGCTTTTATTATGTTGAGGTATGATCCTTCTATTCCCATCTTGCTGAGAGTTTTTATCAAGAAAGGGTGTTGGATTTTGTCAAATGCTTTTTCTGCATCAATTGATATGACTGTATGGTTTTTATCACTCAATTTGTTTATATGATGTATCACGTTTATTGATTTGCAAATATTGTATCATCCTTGCATCCCAGGGATAAATCTTACTTAGTCGTGGTGTATGATCTTTCTGATGTATTGCTGGATCCAATTTGCTAGAATTTTGTTGAGGATTTTGGCATCTATGTTCATGAGGGATATTGGCCTGTAATTCTCTTTCATTGTGTTGTCTTTATCTGGTTTTGGTATTAGGGTGATGCTGGCTTCATAGAAGGAGCTTGGAAGTGTTCCTTCCTCTTGAATTTTTTGGAATAGTCTGAGGAAGATAGGTTTTAGTTCTTCCTTGAATGTTTGATAAAACTCCCCTGTGAAGCCGTCTGGCTCTGGGCTTTTGTTTGCTGGAAGCTTTTTGATGACTGCTTCAATTTCTTCCATAATTACTGGCCTATTGAGCTGTTTAGATTCTTCCTGATTGAGTTTTGGAAGGTTATATTTTTCTAGGAATATGTCCATTTCCTCCAGGTTGTCCAGTTTGTTGGAATAGAGTTGTTTGTAGTATTTTTTAACAATCCTTTGTATTTCGGCGGGGTCTGTTGTTATTTCACCTCTTTTATTTCTGATTTTGTTTATTTGAGTCCTCTCTTTTTGCTTCTTGGTGAGCCTGGCTAGAGATTCATCAATCCAGTACTTGGTTTTGTTGATCTTTTGTATTGTTTCTTTGGTCTCTATGTCGTTTATCTCCGCTCTGATCTTTATTATTTCCTTCCTTCTGCTTACACTGGGCTTTTCTTGTTGCTCTCTTTCTAACTCTTCGAGTTGTAGGGTTAGGTAATTTATTACCATTGTTTCTTGTTTTTTTGCAGTAGGCTTGTAGAGCTATGAACTTCCCTCTCAAGACTGCTTTCGCTATGTCCCATAGATTTTTAATTGTTGTTTTCATTGTCGTTTTTTGCCATGATGTTTTTTATTTCTTCCTTGATCTCTCTGGTAACCCAGTCATTGTTTAATAGCATGCTGTTTAGTCTCCATGTGTTTGATTTCCTTGGATTGTTTTTATTGTAGTTGATTTCCAGTTTTATGCCACTGTGATCTGAGAAGATGCTTGATATGATTTCTATCTTCTTGAATTTGAAGAGACTTTGCCTATGTCCCAGCATATTGTCTATCTTTGAAAATGACCCATGTGCACTTGAGAAGAATGTATATTCCGTGGCTTTGGGGTGAAATGTTCTGAAGATGTCAATTAATTCCATTTGGTCTAATGAGTCATTTAGGATTGATGTTTCTTTGCTGATTTTTTGTTTAGAGGATTTGTCCAATGCTGTTAGTGGGGTATTAAAGTCCCCTACTATGACTGTATTGCTGTCAATATCTCCCTTGATATCCTCCAGAAGTTTTTTTATGTATGTGGGTGCTCCTGTATTGGGTGCGTATACGTTTACCAGAGTTATTTCTTCTGGTTGGATTGCTCCTTTTAGTATTATGAAGTGGCCTTCCTTATCTCTTGTTATGTCCTTCACTTTGAGATCTAATTTTTCAGATATAAGTATTGCTACCCCAGCTTTTTTTTCATTTCCATTCGCCTGGAAAACCTTTTTCCATCCCTTCACCCTCAGTCTGTGTGCATCTTTTTTTCTGAAGTGGGTTTCTTGTAGACAGCAGATATATGGGTCTTGTTTTCTTATCCAATCCATTACCTAATGTCTTTTGATTGGGGAATTTAATCCATTTACATTTAAAGTTATTACTGATAGGTACTTATTTGTTGCCATTTTTATTCTTTACACCTGTGTTCCTTCTTCACTTCCTATTTCTTTTTTTTACAGCAGACCCTTTAGCATTTCTTGCATTGCTGGTTTGGTGGTAATAAATTCCCTTAGTCCTTTTTTGTCTGTGAAGCTCCTGATTTCACCTTCAATTTTGATTGATAGCCTTGCTGGGTACAATATTCTTGGATTCAGACCCTTCCTTTGCATGACTTTGTATATTTCATTCTATTCCCTTCTGGCCTGATGAGTTTCTGTTGAGAAATCAGTTGCTAGTCTGATGGGGGTTCCTTTGTATGTAACTTTCTGTCTCTCTCTGGCCGCTTTTAAGATTCTTACTTTGTCGTTGGTGTTTGCCAATTTAATTATAATGTGCCTTGGCGTCGGTCTTTGGGGTTCATTTTGCTTGGGACTCTGTGAGCTTCTTGGATTTGTGTGGGGGTTTTTCCCCCTATATCAGGGAAGTTTTCTGTCATTATTTCTTCAAACAGGTTTTCTATTCCTTGTTCAGTTTCCTCTCCTTCTGGCTCCCCTATTATGCGGATGTTGTTTTGTTTCGTATTGTCCCAAAGTTCCCTTAGGCTCTCCTCCTGCTTTTTAATTTTTTTTCTAGAAGCTGCTCTACTTGGGTATTTTTCTCCACCTTGTCTTCTAGCTCATTGATGCAGTCATCTTCTTCTAGTCTACTCTTGATGCTTTCTATTGATTTCTTTACAGCAGTGATGTCATTTTTCATTTCTTGGTTCTTCTTCATTTCCTCTTGGTTCTTACTCATATTGTCGAATTTGTCTTCCATTCTTTTCAGCCACCTTATGACCATTTCTCTGAATTCTTTCTCTGATAGGTTGCTTGCCTCTATTTCATTTACTTCCTTTTCTGGTGATGCCTGCTTTTCTTTCATATGCAGGCTGTTTCTTTGTCTCCCCATGGTCTCTCTTCTCTGGATGTCTGGTTATGTAGTTCTCTCCTTATCCCAGGCAAAATCTGACCCTTCTGTGGTGGAGTGCAGAGCTCCCCCGAATCCGCGTGTTTGCGCCATTTGGGGACTGGTGCTCTGGGGCTCGCAGCTGTTCGGTAGCTGCCGCAGACTTAGATTTTCAGGCTTCCAATAAGATCCACTCTCTCCTTCAAGATCTAAATCTATTTTTTTGCTTTTGAAATCATCGGGAGTTTTCCACACAGTCTGTATTTTGCTGATTGCCTTTTCATGGTGTTGATGAATATGCTTCTCTGCACCCTGTTTTTCCTATAAATTAGTGGTTAAATTTAGTGGTTGATCAGATTAAATACTTCATAGGTTGTTGTGCTGAGTACTCTACCTAGAGGTACATAAATGTCTGGTATTCTCCTTCTTGGGGATGTTAGCAACCACTGATGACTATCCATTAATTCATAAGGCATTCCAAAGTGTGGTATTCTGTTTTTAATTTTTCTTTATTACCTGGAATACCTTCATCTTACAGAAAGTCTTCCCCTCAACAACCATTAAGGTTCTTTGAGGTCCAGTTCATAAAGGAAAGGCAAGAAAGGTGCCTCATTCTTTCTCTTCATTGGTCAGCTTTTAAAACATGAAGTGATTTAAACACATGTGATATATTCTAATATATTGCAGGTATTATCCTTATTGGTGCCTACATTTTTCCATATTTGGCCAGCAGGAACATTCAAGTTGGTTCCTGGGTCCTCTAGATTCAACTCTAGTAGTGTTTGATGACTTCTTTACTTTAATGTGACCAGTTGTTATGGGCTCATCTTTTTTTTTATACTCACCCCAAAATATGTTTTTATTGATTTTTTTTGAGAGGGAGGGAGTGGGAGGGAGGGGGGAGAGAGAGAGAGAGAGAGAGAGAGAGAGAGAGAGAGAGAGAGAAGAAAGATCAATATGAAAAAGAAACATCGATTGGTTGCCTCCTCTAAGTGCCCTGACCAGAATCGAACCCGCAACCCTTTTTGGCGTATGGGACAACGTTCCAACAAATTGAGCCACCCAGCCAGGGTAGGGATCATCTTTTACATTTTCTGCTCCACACCTGAATTTGCCATTATTCCAAGAAGCCCTGAGATTTTTGTTTGTTTGTTTGTTTTCTGAGACTACTATGTGGATGCTATGGCTGCTTATTGTTTCTGGTTTGGTCATTATTTCTAGGTTTTTTTTCATTGGACAAGTATAGGAAATATTTTTTTAAGTTAAATTATGAATTCATACTGTTAATTCATACTTTTAATTAAAAAACAGGACTTTAACTTAATTTCATTTATCTTACATCCAATCCTCCTTTCTTCTACATCAAAATCTCTGTTCTTAACATCAATATAACTCATTTTCCTTATCCCACAGTAGTCCAAGAGGAGCATTACTAATGCTACTCTCAACAATATAATTAGTTGAAAAGTTTAAAATTGTTTGCATTTCTTTTTATAATGAGCGTATATACCCAATAGAATGGCCAGACACATTATTATGCTTTAAAGTTTCTGGTTGGTTATACTACCAATTGGACATATATTTAGTTTCTTAGATAAAAAAAAAACCTTTAAAAATTAAGGTATAATTTACATACTTTAAAATTCACCCTTTTAAATGTCTAGTTCTTTGGGTTTTGACAAAAGCATAAAATCATGTACTTTTCACTAAAACCAAGATATAGAACAGTTCCATCACCCCCAAAATTGCCCAAGCCCCTTGGTAGTCAACTCCCACTCTAGTTCCTAGCAATCACAATCTGTTTTCTGTCATTGTAGTTTGATTTTATCCAGAATGTCACATAAATGGAATCATTCAGTAAATAGGTTTTTCAGTATGGACTCAGCATAAAAGGATTGCTTTTTAAAATTTAATTTTGTTTAATAATGATATAAAATATTTATGATTCCACAGTCAAATCAACAAAGGTTTATGCAAAAAATGTAGCTTTTATTCTCGTCCTTTCCACTTTATTCCCTTCCTCCCTCTATAGATATCCATTTTCTATATTTTGATATCTATCTTTATCTATCTGTCTGACTATCTATTGCATATCTCCCTCTCCCTTCTTTATTTTTTATATTTTATTAATTTTTTACAGAGAGGAAGGGAAAGGGATAGAGAGTTAGAAACATCAATCAGCTGCCTCCTGCACACCCCCAACTAGGGATGTGCCGCAACCAAGGTACATGCCCTTGACTGGAATTGAACCTGGGACCCTTCAGTCCGCAGGCCGACACTCTATCCACTGAGCCAAACCAGTTAGGGCTCCGTCTCCCTTCTTAAACAGTTAACATATTATGCACACTTTTCTCGGGTGGTACATTTTAGTTTAAATTACTTTCAAGGACTCAGAATTAAAAGGGCTTAAGGATAATAATATATATGACTAATTTCTAGTATTAAATAGAAATTTTGGGTTTGATAAAAGGAATAAATACATCACCATCTTTCCTTTATTACTTCCAAATGTTGTTGAGTCAGTGCTGAACATGAGTCCACTGCTGTGGATGTGGGTGGTGGTGCTTGTGCTGCAGTTTAAAATTGGCTAAGATTTCCTGAGTCCTCAGTGTCAAAGTGTACCTAGTGCAAGCTAATGCTACAAAGAATAGCAATTATTGAGTATCTACTTGTGCCAGGCACATGCAAGATAGGGGGGATAAGGCTGGGAGCAAGTCAGATACTTTCTCTGATCTCACAGTTGTCCAGTTCCCTGAGAAAAGCGTGAGGAATGTTTGCCATATGTAAAAGATGGGAGAAGCTGAGATTTCCTATTTTCTGGTGTGGTAGCCGGATCCTGCCATAGGAGTAGCCATACTAGATAGCACTTCTCTTAAGGCCCCCCTTGACCTTAAAATATCTTCCCTCCTAAGTCTGATTTGGGGACTGAAGTTTCCATTTCTGCCAAAGTCATTCTTTGGTCTATCATTATCTTCATAAACACTTGTTTAAATGTACCTGGAAGTAGCAGCTCATTAATATATTAGATCTTGTTCCATTTTTATCCAAGGCCTTTAATAGATTTCTAGAAGATGGAAGGACCCAGAGGAATATTAATAAGGAAGGTATGGGGAGGACAGCAGGATCAGATTGTAGCTATAATGAAGCTTAGATAGCTGACGTATAGAATGACAGATAAGTCACATGATCTCCATAGGTTGGGAAGATGGGCCTAGTTTCAACAGGATGAAATACTACATGGATAAAAATAACATTTAGAATTCTTCATCAAAGAGCTAAACACACACACCTGGTCCAGGAGTTGGGGAAGCTGAAAGAAGATCCAGGGGAAAGTACAACAGGTTGCAGGCCCAGCTGCTGCCTCATGACAATGAGATGAGCCAACAGAGACAAGTAGCAACCTGTGTGAGTTACAAATTGCTGCTTCATCATTTCTGCTTATCAAAACTCCCACAGGAATCTTTCTTATAGCCAGCCCTCATCTGAAATATACAAGATAGGGAATTCTGGGAAATATAGTTCAACTTAGACACATTAAAAAGTAACCACAGGTGTGTACTTTTTTATGATTACTAGAGGCACAGTGCATGAATTTTGTTGATGGTTTCTTTTGCTGTGTGTGTGTGTGTGTGTGTCCCTCATCCCAGCCTACACCCTCTCCAATCTGGGACCCCTGGAAGGCAGCTGGACATCCAGGACTGCTGGCTCCCAATCGCTTGCCTGCCTGCCTGCCTGCCTGATTGCTCTTAACTGCTTCTGCCTGCCAGCCGGATCACCCAATAACCACTCCCCTGCCAGCCTGATCGATGCCTAACTGCTTTCCTGCTGGCCCGATTGCTCCTAACTGCCCTCCTCTTCCAGCCTGGTTGCCCCTAACTGTCCTCCCCTACAGGCCTGGTTGCCCGCAACTGCCCTCCCTTGCTGGCCCGGTCACCCCTAACTGCCCTCCCTTGCCAGCCTCGTCACCCCTAACTGCCCTCCCCTGCTGGCCTGGTTGCCCCCAACTGTCCTCCTCTACAGGCCTGGTCCCCCCCAACTGCCCTCCCCTGCAGGCCTGGTTTCCCCCAACTGCCCTCCCCTGCAGGCCTTGTCCCTCACAACTGCCCTCCCCTGCAGGCCTGGGTCCCCCCCAACTGTCCTCCCCTGCAGGCCTGGTTCCTCCCAACTGCCCTTCCCTGATGGCCTGATCGCCCCCAACTGCCCTCCCCTGCTGGCCATCTTGTGGTGGCCATCTTGTGGCCACATGGGGGCAGCCATCTTGTGTGTTGGAGTGATGGTCAATCTGCATATTAGCTCTTTATTATATAGGATTGTTGAAAGTATTACATGTGTCCCCCTTTTTTCCCATTGTCCTCTCCCAGCCTACTCACATACCCCAATCTAGGCCTTTACTCCACTATTGTCTGTGTCCATTGGTTATGCTTATATGCACATATGTTCTTCGGTTGATCTCTTACATGCCCCACCCTCCCCCGCACCCATTCTCCTCTGCCTTCCCTTAGAGGTTTGACAGTCTATTCTATGTCTTTGGATCTATTTTAGTTCATCAGTTTATGTTGTTCATTATATTCCACAAATGAGTGAGGTCATGTGATATTTACCTGTCTCTGACTGGCTTATTTAACTTATAATGCTCTCCAGATCCATCCATACTGTTGCAAATGGTAAGAGTTCTTTCTCTTTTACAGCAGCATAATTTTCCATTGTGTAGATGTACTATTGTTTTTTAATCCAGTCATCTGCTAATGGACACTTAGGCTGTTTCCAAATCTTAGCTATTGTAAATTGTGCTGCTGTGAACATAGCGGTGCATATATTCTTTCTGATTAGTGTTTCTGATTTGTTGGGATATATTCCTAGAAGTGGAATTACTGGGTCAAATGGGAGTTCCATTTTTAATTTTTGAGGAAACTCCATATGGTTTTCCATAGTGGTTGCACCAATCTGCATTCCCACCAGCAGTGCAAGAGAGTTCCTTTTTCTCCACATCCTTGCCAGCACTTGTCGTTTGTTGATTTGTTGATGATAGCTATTCTGACAGGTGTGATATGGTACCTCATTGTCGTTTTGAGTTGCATCTCTTGGATGATTAGTGACTTTGAGCATGTTTTCATATGTCTCTTGGCCTTCTGTATGTCCTCTTTTGAAAAGTGTTGATTTAGGACCTTTGCCCATTTTTTGATTGGGTTGTTTACCTTCCTTTTGTTAAATTGTATGAGTTCCCTGAAAATTTTGGAGATTAAACCCTTATTGGAGATAAACTTGGCAAATACGTTCTCCCATGAGGTGGGCTTTCTTGTTATTTTGTTGATGGTTTCTTTTGCTGTGCAGAGGCTTTTTATTTTTATGTAGTCCCATTTGTTTATTTTCTCCTTAGTTTCCATTTTCCTAGGAGATGTATCAGTAAACATATTGCTAAGAGATATGTCTGATATTTTGCTGCCTATGGATTCTTCTTAGATTTTTATGTATGATTTCCCATCTTATGTTTAAGTCTTTTATCCATTTTGAGTTTATTTTTATGTATGGGTGTAAATTGATGGTCTAGTTTTATTTTTTTTGCATGTATTTGTCCAATTTTTCCAATATCATTTGTTGAAGAGACTGTCTTGACTGCACTATATGCTCTTGCCTCCTTGTCAAATATTAGTTGAGAGTAATGGCTTGGGTCAATTTCTGGATTCTCTGTTCTGTTCCATTGGTCTATATTTCTGTTCTTGTGCCAGTACCAGGCTGTTTTGAGAACAGTAGCTTTGTCATATTGCTTGATATCTGGTATTGTGATCCCCCTCCCCCAACTTTGTTCTTCTTTCTCAGGATTGCTACAGCTTTTAGGGGTCTTTTTTTATTCCATATAAAATTTTGGTGAGCTTGTTCTAAGTCTGTGAAATATGCCATTGGTATTTTAATGGAGAGTACGTTGAATCTATAGATTGCCTTGGGTAGTATGGATATATATTTTTTATAAATCTTTATTGTTCAGATTATTACAGGTGTTCCTCTCCCCCCCATAGATCCCCTCCACCTGATTCCCCACCCCACCCCATACCCTTACCCCCCCGCCTTCATCCATAGGTGTAAGATTTTTGTCCAATCTCTTCCTGCACCCCTCAGATCCCCTTCCCCCTGAGAATTGTCTGTTGCCTCCCTTTCTATGTCCCTGATTCTATTATATTCACCAGTTCATTCTGTTCTTCAGATTTTTTTATTCACTTGATTTTTAGATTCACTTGTTGGTAGGTATGTATTTGATGTCTTTTTGTTGTTCATAATTTTTACCTTTACCTTTTTTCTTCTTCTTCCTCTTCTTAAAGAATACCCTTCAGCATTTCATGTAATCCTGGTTTGGTGGTGATGAACTCCTTTAGCTTTTTCTTGTCTGTGAAGCTCTTCGTCTGACCTTCAATTCTGAATGATAGCTTTGCTGGGTAGAGTAATTTTGGTTGTAGGTTCTTGCTGTTCATCACTTTGAATATTTCTTGCCACTCCCATCTGGCCTGCATAGTTTCTGTTGAGAAATCAGCTGACAGTCTTATGGGTACTCCCTTGTAGGTAACTAACTGTTTTTCTCTTGCTGCTTTCAAGATTCTCTCTTTGTCTTTTGCCCTAGGCATTTTAATTATGATGTGTCTTGGTGTGGTCCTCTTTGGATTCCTCTTGTTTGGAGTTCTGTGTGCTTCCTGGACTTGTAAGTCTATTTCACCAGGTGGGGGAAGTTTTCTGTCATTATTTCTTCAAATAGGTTTTCATTATCTTGCTCTCTCTCTTCTTCTGGCACCCCAAAAATTCGGATGTTGGTACGCTTAAAGCCGTCCCAAAAGCTCCTTACGCTATCCTCACACTTTTGGATTCTTCTTTCTTTCCGCCTCTCTGGTTGGGTGTTTTTTGCTTCCTCATGTTCCAAATCTTTGGTTTGACTCTTGGGGTACGGTGATCTATAGTTGAGTTTCTGTATATTCTTTATTTCAGACAGTGTATGCATAATTTCTGCCTGGTCCTTTTCCATTTTTTTGGTATTCTCATTAAGGTCCTTGAAAGTCTCTTCAAGTTTCTCAGCGGTTTTTAGAAGATTCTTGAGTAACCTTATAAATGTGGTTCTGAACACTATGTCGTCCATTAGTTTACTTTCCTCCATCTCTTCTATTCGTGACCAGCTTCGGTGTCTCCACATTTTGGCTGCCTCCCTGTGTTGATGGAGTGGCTTTGTGTGGTCAGTGACCTATAGGGGCCGGTAGCTCAGCTTCCCCAATCTCCCTAGATGTTCGCTCTTGGTACTCGCCTTTGTGGGCTGAGTGCAAAGTCTTGGTGTTGTTAAGCCTTGATTGCTGTTGGTACACTGGGAGGATTTGACCTCCAGGCCAATTGGCTGTGAGGATCAGCTGTGTCTATGCCAGGAGACAGCCTTATTCAACTAGACTTGCAAAATTGTAAAAGCCTCTGTGCTCAGCTTGGATGGGGCAGAGTTTCAGGGTGGAGCCTACAGCCTTGGCTTCCCATCAGCCCCGCCCTATGAGGTTCCTGGGTCTCAGTGTCCCTCAGTGTCCCTCTGTACTCCCTGCAAGCACCTCTGAGAGAAAGGCACCCTGGAGTTTCTCCCGCTGCCAAACAGTCTAGTCTCTCCCCCAATGAATCTTGATTCCCAGATTCTCACCTGGAACTGGGTTTCAGTGAAGTCGGAACTGGGGCTCAGCGCAGTCCGGAGCTTTTGTCTCCTTCCTGCTAGGGCAATTCAGCAGCACAGTCAACAGTCTGTCCTTTGCATGCATTCACGTGCACGCCTCCGGAGCTCTGCCTTTTGCTGCTCCCCTGAGTTTCCGCCTTACAGCCCAGATTCCCCCAGTATGAGCCTGGCTTCCCAGGGTCTCGCCCGGAACTGGGGTTCAGTGCAGTTGGAGCTGGGGTTCAGTGCAATCTGGAGCTTTTATCTCCTTCCCGCTAGAGAACGCCGGCCAGGCACTCAGCCGCCCCGTCCTCTCTGGCTCCATCCTCCCCGCATGCGCGCGCACCCGTGTCTCCGCCCATGTCTCCGTACCTCAGGCTTTTACAGCTCCTCTGATTTTCCTTGTGGTTTTCTCTTTCCTACTAGTTGTGGGCGTTTCAGTCAACCAGCTTTCCTGTGGTTCTGGATGATGTCCATTTTGACTTTTAGTTGTATTTTTGAAATTGTTGTGTGAGGCTGCAGTTTAGGTTTTTACCTATGCCGCCATCTTGGTTTCTCTCTAGTATGGACATTTTAATGATGTTGATTTTACCAATCCATAAACACGATATATTCTTCCACTTGTTTATATCTTCCTCTATCTCTTTTTTCAACATCCTGTAGTTCTCCAAGAACAGGTCTTTTATCTCCTTAGTTAGGTTTATTCCTAGGTATCTTAATTATTTTGTTCCAATGGTAAATGGGATTTTTTAAAATTTCTCTTTCTGTAAGTTCATTATCTATATATATAAAAGGCTAATATGCAAAATGTCCCCTTGGGAGTTCGACCGGGAGACCGGTAATTTGATCACTCACTATGATGTGCACTGACCACCAGGGGGTGGCGTGGAACTAAGGAAAGCCCCTGCCATCAGCTGGAAGGCCCTGATTGGCCCTGTTCACTGGCCAGGCCTAGGGACCTTACCTGTGCATCAATTTCATGCACTGGGTCTCTAGTTGGTATATAAAAATGCCATAGATTTCTGAGTGTTAATTTTGTATCCTGCTACATTGCTGAATTCATTTACTAAATCTAGTAGTTTTTTGATGGATTCTTTAGGGTTTTCTATGTAGAATATCATGTCATCTGCAAATAACGAGTTTTACTTCTTTTCCAATTTGGATGCCTTTTATTTCTTCTTCTTGTCTGATCACTATGGCTAACACTTCCAGTACTATGTGAACAGGAATGGTGAAAGTGGGCATCCCTGTTTTGTTCCTGTTCTTGGGGGAAATGGTTTTAGTTTTTGCCCATTGAGTAATATTGTGGCTGTAGGTTTGTCATATATGGCTTTTATTATGTTGAGGTATGATCCCTCTGTTCCTACTTTGCTGAGAGTTTTTATCAAATAATGGTGCTGGATTTTATTGAATGCTTTTTCTGCATCTAGTGATATGATCATGTGGTTTTTATCTTTTAATTCATGTGATGTATTACATTTTTTCTTTTTTGATTTGCAAAAATTGTACCAGCCTTGCATCCCCAGAATAAATCCCACTTGGTCATGGTGTTTGATCTTTTTAATATATTGCTTGATTCGATTTGCTAATATTTTATTGAGGATTTTAGCATCTGTGTTCATCAGAGATATTAACCTGTAATTATCTTTCTTTGTAGTGTCTTTTTCTGGTTTTGGGGTTAGGGTAATGCTGGTTTCATATAAGGAACTTGGAAGTGTTCCTTCCAATTGAATTTTTTGGAGTAGTCTGAGGAGGGTAGGTTTTAGTTCTTCTTTAAATGTTTGGTGAAACTCCCTTGTGAAGCCATCCAGACCAGGGCTTTTGTTTGGTGGAAGTTTTTTGATTACTATTTCAGTTTCATCAGTAGTTATCAGCCTATTCAGGTTTTCAGATTCTTCCTGATTGAATTTTGGAAAATTGTATTTTTCTAGGAATATGTTCATTTCATCTAGGTTGTCCAGTTTGTTGGATATAGTTGTTTGTAGTATTTTATTTTATTTTTTTTTACAGTTCTTCGTATATCTCTGGGGTGGGTTGTTACTTCACCTCTTTCATTTCTGATTTTGTTTACTTGGGTCCTCTCTTTTTACTTCTTGGTGAGCCTGGCTAGAGGTTCATTAATTTTGTTTATCCTTTCAAAGAACCAGCTCTTGGTTCTATTGATCTTTTGTATTTTTTTTTAAAACTCTATGTCATTTATTTCCACTCTGATCTTTATTATTTCCTTCCTTCTACTTACTCTGGGCTTTTCTTGTTGCCGTCTTTCTAGTTCTTTAAGTTGTATGGTTAGATAACGTATTACTAGTTTTTCTTTTTTTTTTGTTTGTTTGTTTGTTTGTTTGTTTTGTTTTGTTTTTTTTGAGTTAGGTTTTAGTGCTATTAACTTATCTCTCAAGACTGCTTTCACTGTGTCCCATAGATTTTGGATTGTTGTGTTTTCATTGTCATTTGTTTCCAGGATGTTTTTTATTTCTTCTTTGATCTCTTTTGTAACCCAATCATTGTTTAATAGCATGCTATTTAGCCTCCAAGTGTTTGTTCATTTTTGATTGTTTTTATTGTAGTTGATTTCTAATTTTATGCCACTGTGATCTGAGAAGATGCTTGATATGATTTCAATCTTGAATTTGTAAAGACTTAGCCTGTGTCCTAATATGTGGTCTACCTTTGAAAATGTCTCATATGCACTTGAGAGAAACATATATTTTGTGGCTTTGGGGTGAAATGTTCTGGAGATGTCAGTAGGTTCCATCTGATCTAGTGAGTCATTTAGGATTGCTGTTTCTATGTTGATTTTTTGTCTAGAAGATTTATCCAGTGATGTAAATGGGCTATCAAAGTCCCCTACTATGATAGTATTGCTGTCAATCTATCTCTCCCTTGATATCTTCCAGAAGTTTTTTTTTTTAATGTATTTGGATGCTCCTGTATTGGGTGCATATATTTTTACCAGCATTATAGCCTCTTATTGTAATGATCCCTTTAGTATTATGAAGTGACCTTCCTTATCTCTTGTTATAGCCTTCATTTTGAGGTCTATTTTGTCAGATACAAGTATTGCTACCCCAGCTTTTTTTCATTTCCATTTGCCTGAAAATTTTTTCCCATCCCTTCACTTTCAGTCTGTGTGAGTCCTTTGTTCTGAGGTGGGTCTCTTGTAGATGGCATATACTATAGTATATAGGTCATGTGTTCTTATCCATTCAGCCATCCTATGTCTTTTGTTTGGAGCATTTAATCCATTTACATTTAAGGTTATTATTGATAGGTACTTGTTTGTTGACATTTTTATCCTTTATATATGTGTTTTTCCTCTTTCTATTCCTATTTCTTACTGCAGTCCCTTTAGGATTTCTTGCACTCCTGGCTTAGTATTGATAAATTCGCTTAGCCTGTTTTTGTCTGTGAAGCTACTGATTTCACCTTCAATTTTGAATGATAGCCTTGCTGGATAGAGTATTCTTGGATTCAGTCCCTTGCTTTTCATTACTTTGTACAGTATATTTAATTCCATTCCCTTCTGGCCTGATGTGTTTCTGTTGAGAAATCATTTTATAGTCTAATGGGAGATCCCTTGTAGGTAACTTTTTGATACCTACAGCTCTTGTAGCTCTTAAGATTCTTTCTTTTTTGTTAACATTTGCCATTGTAATTCTAATGTTTCTTGGTGTGGGTCTTTTTGGGTTCATCTTGTTTGGGACTCTCTGTGCTTGTGTGACCCCCCGACCCCAAGTCAGGGAAGTCTTCTGTCATTATTTCTTCAAATAGGTTTTCCATTCCTTGCTCAGCTTCCACTCCTTCTGGCACCTCTATAATGCATATGTTGCTTCATTTCTTGTTGTCCCAAAGCTCCCTTAAACTCTCCTATTGTTTATTTTTTCCCAATTGCTGTTCATATTGGGAGCTTTTTCTACCCTGTCTTCTAACTCACTGATTTGGTCCTCAGCTTGTTCTAGTCTATTGTTGAAACCTTCCATTGTGTTCTGTATTGCAGCTATGCCATTCTTCATTTCCTCTTGATTCTTATACATGTTGGTGAATTTTTCATCCAGATGTTTGAGCATCCTTATCACCAATACTCTGAATTCTTACTCTGACAAATTGCTTGCCTCCATTTCATTTAGTTCCCTTTCTGGTGATTCCTCCTTTCCTTTCCTTTGGAGATTGTTTCTTTGTCTCCCCATTTTTGTTGTCCCTTTGTATTTGTTTCTATGTAATGTGAGTTGCTGTCACTTTCTGGCCCTGGGCAACCTGCTTGAGGTCCAATAAGTTGAAGCCCCTAGGGGTCCAATGGTCTGGGACTCCTTTGCCCAGAGGCTGGGTATGCCTTGAGTCTCATGCCTTTATTGTCTCTTCTCTGAGCTGTAGTCCATTCCTCCATGGATCTGGTCCCTCAGTTGTCTGTTGCAGGTGCTGGGGTTGTCGGGGCACATGCACACTTCCTCTGGTGTGCAACCCCCTGTGAGGTCCCAGAGCCCTCTGGCATGCAATTCACTGTGTGGCCCCGGCACCCAAACAGGGTGGTGCCCTAGGACCCTCTGGCTTGCCCCGTCAGCCTGATCCTGGGGCCTGGATGGGGTGCTGGGCTTGGTGTCCCCGGCTCACAGTCTGTGTGGTCCCGGGGGCTGGGCGGTGAGGGGTGTGGGGTCCCTCTGGCTTGTACTCACAGCTGGGGTCTGGGAGTGCAGGGTCTGAGAACCCGGGTGGGGAGGTGCAGAGCAGGAGGTGTCTCTGGCTTGCGGTCACTGTGGATGTCTTGGAACTGGTGACAAGGTAGGGTGCCACTCACTGCAGGGCCACAGTGGTGGTGCCTTGCGAGTTATGGCTGGCAAGTGGCTTACTGCTCGGTTTTGAGGTGGTGTCTGAGGGCAGTCTGGGTGTTGGTGTGGCTGTGCTCCTGGGCTCCACTGCTACCCTTTCAAGATATGTGGGCTCCGCACAGGATGCCTGCCCAGCCTGGGAATGCCTGTGGCTTCAGGACCAAGACCTCCACTATCAGGGAAGCAGACAGTTAAGGAGAGTTCACTTAGTGAGTTTCCAGATTTTATTCATCAGCCAAATGTTCTAAAATTTGTTAGAAAGCTGTGACACCACAGGAGATGCCTATACTTCCCTCTGGTTCTGAGTAGTGCATTGTGTCCTTGTTTTCCCACTTCCTGATCCTTTCCCTCTTCCTCCTTCCAGTGCTCAGAGCTCTGATGCCCCAGTCCCTCCAGGACTAAGAAAGCTATTAATGTAAGACCTTATTATCTTCACTCTGAACTAGAACAGTCTTTTTAAAAGACAGAGGAAAGGGCAATGTAGTATTTAATCTAAGGGAATTAAAGGTAATGCCTAGACCAAAAACAACAAAAAAATCCAACCAACCAACTAACCAAATCTCAAAAGCCTTTGTGGTAAGTAACTATTTGTTTAGGTTCTGAGTCAGATAAATTCTGGATTTTGGAGAAACCAAAAGGTGGAAGTAAGCATGCAGACTGAGCCAGCCAAGAAATAAGCATTGTCATTTGGGGTAGCACAGATGGTAGTCTTGAAAAGGGTCCTAACATTTGGGCAAATACAAAGATACTATTCAACCTCATCACCACCAAATACGCTTTGTTAAGCAATCCTTTGTTTTGTCTTTACTGAAGGATTGCTTGGAATGATGAATAGATAGAAACAATGTTACCACTGGTGAAACCACCTGAGGAATAACAAAATATATTCTGTTGTTCTCTGTGAATTATAGAAAGACCTAGGGTGAGAAGAAGCAATTGTATTGCCTGATTACTATACTTATTAGTGATAATTGGGCTAATAGTGTTGCCAGGCCTATTTCCAAAGTCCAGAAATGCCTATCAAAGTATCACCATCATGGATAAGCTCTGAAGTAGATGAATTTTATAGTCAGTGACCTGTGTCTCGAAGCCCATCTCATTCAATCATTGAACAAATAATTAGTGAATGCCTACTATATGATAGGCACTATGCTACTCTCTAAACTCTTATTTAAAAATCAATCAATCAATAAAGCCTTAGATTTATAAGAGAATTGATACCCTCTCTTTCTAGGAATGTCTTCCAGGGACATCAAGTGCTTTACGTTCAAAGGCAGCACCCTCCAACAGTGGTCATCCTCTGAGTGATCAGAAGCTCTTGCACATATTGTGATGAAATTTGATTCCTTTGTTTCTACAATGGATTCTAATCGGTCCCATTAAAACACATCTCATTCCTACTTACACACAACAGCCTCATAAGGTTTGCTGGCGTTACCACCCTTTAAGTCCCCTCCAGGGTGAACATCCTCTTGGCTGTTCCTGCAATATCACATGAGCAGTCCAGTTGCAAGTGTACCTCTTCAATATGATATCCAGAACTGGACACAGCAATCTATAAGTGCAGAGTTTAGTGGGAGTGTTACACTGGGAAGATAATGTGGTCTACATTTGCTTTAATTTGAACATACTGAGTTTGGGTAAACTAGGACTCCAGGGTGGAGCAAGATATCTCTTACCCTCCTCTCCTGCCATTGATTTCTTGAATTCAAGTATATCAGCATTATTGTCACAGAGGGCTACATTATTTTCTTATTGCTTCTGAAACAAATTAGTACAAATTTTGTGGCTTAAAACACCACAATTTTATTACCTTATAGTTCTAGAGGTCAGATGAATCTCCCTTGACTAAAATCAAGATGTCAGCAGGGTTGTATTCCCTTCTGGAGGCTCTAGGGGAGAATCCATTTCCCTGGATTACTAGCAGCTATCGGCTGCTCAACATTTCTTGGCTTGTGCCCCCATTCCTCCCTCTTCAAAGCCAGCAACATTGCATCTCTCTGTGCCTTTCTGCCATAACTACATCTCCCTCTGATGTATTTCTTCTGCCTCACTCTCATTTTTAAGAACTCTTGTGATTACATTGGGCCCATCTGGATAAACCAGGGTAATCTCACTGTCTTAAGATCAGCTGATTAGCAATCTTAACTCCATCTGCAACCTTAATTCCCCTGTACCATGTAACCTAACATCTGTACAGGTTCTGAGGGTCAGTATGTAGACATCTTTAGGGACCATTATTATGCCTATCATAGGGCTACAGCAGCTCCAGGTGCCATTTCCTCATACAGGAACATCTAAAGCAGTGGTTCTCAACCTTCCTAATGCCGTGACCCTGTAATACAGTTCCTCATGTTGTGGTGACCCCCACCCATAAAATTATTTTCGTTGCTACTTCATAACTGCAATTTTGCTACTGTTATGAGTCATAATGTAAATATCTGTGTTTTTCAATAGTCTTAGGTGACCCTGCTAGTGGTTCTCAACCTGTGGGTCGCGACGTATTGAGCCCTGGTAGGTTTGGCTGAGTGGATAGAGAGTTGGCCTGCAGACTGGAGGGTCCTGGGTTTGATTCTGTTCAAGGGCATGTACCTTGGTTGCAGGCTCAATTCCTGGCCCTAGTCTTTCTTTAAAGTTGATTGAGTCTTATTTGGATTTCAGTATTTAATCTACTCAGGATTTATTGCTATTCCTGGCATTTCTTCCCTACATTAGAACTTTTTTTCCATTTAGGAACCGTGGAACATTTAAATATTAGAATTGATTATGTGCATTGGCCTGTAACTTAAGGGCTTCATTTTCTGGCAGAAGAATAGGGAAAAGGGTTAATTCAATGATTTATATCAGGTGTTACGTTAGGTGGTCCCTTTATTTACCTTTATTTTGCTGTGCTATCTAAGGCTTATGAGTGAAACTAGACCACCAACTTACATCGCACAAGAATAAACTCAAAATGGATGAAAGACCCAAATGCGAGTTGTGAAACCATAAAAATTCTAGAAGAAACCATAGGCAGCAAAATCTCAGTCGTCTCTCGTAGCAATATATTTTCAGATACATCTCCTAGGGCAAGGGAAACAAAGAAAATGAACAAATGGGACTACATCCATTAACTGATGTTGGAAATGCAGACTGGTGCAGCCATTATGAAAAACAGTATGGAATTTCCTCAAAAAATTAAAAATGGAACTCCCATTTGGCCCAGTGATCCTGCTTCTAGGAATATATCCTAAGAAATCAGAAACACGAATCAGAAAGAATATATGCACCCCTATGTTCATAGAAGCACAATTTACAACAGCTAAGGTCTGGAAACAACCAACGTGCCCATCAGTATATGAGTGGATAACAAGAGCTGTGGTATATTTATAGCATGGAATATTATGCAGCAGTGCAAAAGGAGGATCTTGTACCCTTTGCGACTGCATGGAGTGACCTGGAGAGTATTATGCCAAACAAAATAAACCAGTCAGAGAAAGACAAGTATCACATGATCTCACTCATATGTGGATTATAAAGAACAAAATAAACTGATGAACAAAATAGATCCAGAGACATAGAAGCATGGAACAGATGTTGAATCTCAGAGGGAAAGTGGGTGGGTAGGAAGAGATTAACCAAAGAATTTATATGCATATATACTAACTCATGGACATAGACAATAGTGTGGTAAAGGCCTGGGGAGGAGGGCGGATGCATGCTAGAAGGTGTAAATGGGGAAAAAGGGACATCTATAATACTTCCTACAATAAAGATTAGTAAAAACAAACTCTAGAGACATTTATTTCTTTTCAGAGTGATATATTATCCATTAACAATCCTGTTTACAGTCTTATTTTAGGTTTGACATTGCTTTTTGGTCCCTGGATTGAAAGATTATAATTAGGATATCAAAACTTGTCTTTATTCCTGACCAGTGTGGCTCAGCTGGTTGGGCATCATCCTGTGCACTGAGAGGTTGCTGATTTGATTCCTGGTCAGGGCACAAGCCTGGGTTTCAGGCTTGATCCCCAGTAGGAGGCCTGCAGGAGGCAGCTGATTAATGTCTCTCTCTCCCTCTCCCTCTCTCTCTCTCTCTCTCACTCTCTCCCTTCCTCTTTTTCTAAAATCAATAAAAACATATTTAAAAACACTTTTAAAATTAAAATTACGCTTTTTTGATATTATTCACTGTAGTCATTTGTTTATTAATCACAATACCCTGTATAGTTTTGAAAGCATTTTAGCATAAATCACTTATTTTTGGATAAAAAGGAAGGGAAACAAATTTATTGAATGCCCTGGATTTGTCTGATGCATGCTGGGTGTTCTCATTTCACTAATTCACATTACAATCCTGTGAAGAGTAGCTCTTAAATTTACCATGGAGGAAACCATGTCATAAAGTGTTCCCTCTTTTATCTGAGGCCTCCTGAATAGCAAATGGTGGAGCCAGGATTTGAACACGGTTCTATATGATTCCAAAGCCCATTTTTGTTGTTGTTGCTTAATTAAGAAAAAAAAAAAAAGACAGATCCTTGTTATGTTTAGGTTTCCTTAGTAAAGTTAGATAATACACTGTTTTGAAATGAAATAAAATGGATGGTGTGTGTACAAGGCATTCCTCATTTTATTGTGCTTTGTTTGCTTTGTTGTACTTCATAGGTGGTTGTGTGTATGTGTGTGTGTGTGTGTGTGTGTGTGTGTGTGTGTGTGTGTTTGTGTTTACTGTACAAATTGAAGACAAGATGATCCACCAACAAAAAGATTACTATATTATTGCTATATTATAGTTGCTTTATTACGTGGTCTGGAATTGAACCTGCAGTATCTCTGGGGTATGCCTATTTGCAAACACATACACACATATGTTCATGTACACTTATGCTCACACACTTTTCTGTTAGGGAGAGGAATTATCTAATCTGTCTCCATGTTAATAATTCTACATGAAAAGGACATGGTAGTAAAACAATGCTTTATCCTTTTTTTTAAAAAAGGGAATTATTTATAAGCTATATATATATATATATATATATGTATGTATATATATATATATATATTATAGTATTAGCATTTTATGCTAATATTGATGCCTACTGGTGGCATTCAACATACTCTTTTCTTTATTAATCTCCATGGTAAACTTGACTATGGCAACAAACCATGATTACCAGCATTCTCATATAATTCATTTTAAAATTTTTGTATTTTATCTTTATTATTGAAAGTAATACAGATATACCCTTTTCCCCATTGACACCTTCTAGCCCACCCCTAACCCTCTCATATAATTCTATATTAACTCTCTATATTAACCCCTAACCCTCTCATATAATTCTATATTAACTCTAAGAAGTTACTTAACACTTTGCATCATATTTATAACTTGAAAATGAACAAAGGAACTGACTATCAAACCATTTTATTCAAAACCAGACTATCCATTTTTTGAAGTTTCCTTTACCTCTCCTTCTCTTTGGCTTTTTGTACTATTATTTTAAATTTACACTGAGCTTTAATATAATCAATAGCCATTACTCTTGAACCACGCTTTAAAAATTTTAACTTGTGAATAGAAGTAAATATTTAAGGCCACATGAATTCATATTGCCATTTCCCAAATGTGTCCATAAAACATATTACCTTATAATGCTTCCCTCTTATTCAAACACCAGCTAGCACTTTTTATGGCCTATGAAGACTGAAACAGCTAGGATGAGAATGGACAAGCCCATTTCTTTCATGTTACACTTGACTCCAGTGATGTCAAAAGCTGCCATCTACTAGTCACACATGCTAATTTGGGATTGGATCCAGGCTACCGTGTATTGGGGAGTAGAGCTCAACAGTGACTTAGGAAAGTAAGGATACAGACCTGCCTCACTCACAATGGAGTGAGGAAAGTTGTGTAGGCAAAAAGTACTGAATTTTGTGGAAGTTGCAGAATAGTGGCCCAAGGAGCAACAGTTTGAGGCTAGCTTTCTTGGTTTATCCTCTTCATATGTCACATGCAAGGACGGAGGCACTGCTGACACCCCACCCAGCTCCAGGGCCAAGGGCAGGGCATCTAGCATCTGCATCAGAGAAGTGTTTGTCAGGCTGGGGACCTCCCTCCTTCCTACCCCTTCATGTCACACGGACTAGGGACTGGATATTAGCTTCTTTCCTTAGAGATCCTGTTCCATTTCTAGCGTCCAAGCTACCTAGGACTGAATTTCTTATAGAAACATGGAGAGGCAGAATTTTTACTTTAAAAGAAGTTATCATCTTGTAATTGTAATTTCCAGGATCATAAATTGAATGTAATTATGCAAATAATTTATTTGTTCATGGCTTTGTCTATTTTGGATGGATTCTTTGCTTATTATGGTCATGCCAACTATTTCCATAGCCACATGCCTAGATTTTGAAAACAGTTAACTTTTCTAAGCAGGGACTTCTCTGGTGGGCCAAATAATTCAAATAATTTGCCCTAAATTTGTTTTGGAAGCATATTTATAATGAACAAGACATATAAAAGGATTAAAATTGGTAATGTCTATTAAAATAGAATCTTTTTATATTCTCTTTGTATACATTCCAATATAAACATATATGCTTTTATCTAGTAGTCCTTATGTCAGGAATTCATTCTACTAAAAACTCTGAAGAGTATGCAGTGATACTAATCCGTAAAAAGACTGGTTAAATAAAAACTTAAATGGAACACTATTCAGCTGTTAAAGTGAATGAGATAGATCTATAAGTAATTACAATAACTGGAAAAAGCAAGTAGCAAAAGAGTATATTGCGATCAAATTTTTGTCTTAAATATCTACATATATGTAAATAACACACACAGGCATCTTTGTATGCCTATAAAACAAGCTCAACAAAAACACTGAATTTTTATCTCTGGGAAGGTAGCTCTATGAGACACATTTTCTATTATGTGTTTCAAAATGTTTCAATTTTTAATAATTACCATGTGTTCCTTTTCAAATAAAACATACTTTAAAAGTACTCTATTTTTTTCCTCTTTGCTCCTTCAAAACAAGTCAGGAGGCCCAATCAGGGGAAGGATGTCTGAGATCCTGAGGGATCTAATGAATTAAGCCTTGGACACCCCTGTTCAGTATATTTTATCTAAAAAGTCGTACCCTGACCAAACCATCTGGCCAAATTAAAAATGGAAAATTCATAGAAGGAGAGGCCTCCCTGCACACCCCATGGGAGCCATTCTTCCCCGGCTCCCTCTGGATTCTTCCAGCTCATTAGCTAAGAAGCAGCTAGAGGAAATGTCTCCGGCCACAGCTGCTGCCTTCTCAAGTAAAGCTCTGATCTGGTCAGCAACCCCCCTGATGGAAGCAGCAGGCTCGGAGCAGCCTGCCAGCCCAGCCCGCTGTCTGCCGCCAAAGCAGGTCTGCTGCCTGCGCCCACCCTCCCTCAATCTCCCCCTCCTCCCTCTCCAAGCCGTGTGCTGTGCAGACATGGGGATTGAGGAGCTTTATTCTTCAGGGCGGGATATTCCAGGAGTGAGGCATATCTCAGTCCTGAGGGTGTAGAAATGACCAGAGCCAATGGCCTTTTCGGTGAGAAACATCATGTGCCCCCTGGCAGTTGTACTCTATGCTCCAACCGTGTTCAGGTTACAAAAGAGAACTGCTCTTTGCCGCTCTTCCCTGTGAACCTGAGGTTCCCTTTGTGAGGATGCTCTGTCTTGCCATGACCCATGAGAAGCACAAAGAGGGACACAAGACTGAGAACAAGGGTCTTATCAATTTGGCCATGGCAGGGTAGGGTGAGGTGCATAGCAATTAATCCCATAGGGAAGACCTGGATGGGGTGTGGTGTGGTGGTAGCCCACCTGGCCGTGGAAATGGAGGAGAAATTGGGAGAGTCCAGCAAGAAGATGGGAAGGTCTGCTCAAAAGGATTCTTTTCTGCTCCTTAACTCCAGAACTGTGCTCCCGTAACCATGTTTCATCGCAGTGAAAAAAATCACAGTTTACTTTGGTCATTTCCTGATCACTACACTAGAGTTCCTATAGCCCTTTCTCCCCCCACTCGTTCTGCTGACCCTATGTAATAAAAGGCTAATATGCAAATTGTCCCCGAGAGCAGGAGTTCGACCGACTGGGAGTTAGATGAGCGCTGACCACCAAGGGGTGGCGTGGAACATGGTGGGCATTGGCAGTGCAATGCTGGCAGTGGGCGGCAGTGGAGACGCTGCCAGCCCCGCCCGGTGGGCCCGATGAGAGCAGGGCCATGGTGGGACAGTAGAGCAGGTGAGCAGGCGGTGCCCGGCTAAGGTGGGTGGGAAGGGAGGCCCCGGCCGCAGCCGGCAGCCGCTAGGGACCCTACCCATGCATGAATTTCGTGCACTGGGCTTTTAGTATGATTATATTGACGTCAAAACAGATGGCGCAGGCAAAACCAAACTACTTCTGTGGAGATAGCCCCTTTCTCCATTCAAGGCCTAATCATTCAACTTTATTTATATCCTAGTAAATTTTTTGCTTTCATTATTTAATAAGAAATAAATCTCGCATATCTTGATTACTTAGATAATTTTAGTGCTTTTATTGTGTCATTGTAAGATGAATTAATTTTTATTTTTTTGTTAATCCTCTCCTGAGGGTATTTTTTCCATTGGCTTTTAGAGAGAGTGGAAGGGAGGGGAGAAGAGAGAGAAACATCTATGTGACAGAGACACATCGATTGGTTGCCTACCTGCAACCCAGGTACTTGACTGGAATAGAACCCATGACCCTTTGGTGTGCAGGCAGACACTCTAACCACTGAGCACACTGGTCAGGGCAAAATGGAGTATTTTTAAAAACATCTGTGTAAAGATAATTCAAGTAGGGCAGCCTCTATATTTAGGTAGATATAAAATACACTAAAGAACAAAAATATGAGATTATAGAGATACATTACACTGAAGAAATTAATCTCAGGTGTTTTTCTTCTTTCTTTCAAATCAAGGAATTTGCTGCTTGTAATACAGCCCACTTGAACGCACTAATATCTGTATTTTTTTCCTTCTGAGAACAAACCTAGACCTCATTTCTCAGCCTGTGTTGCAGCTGTGTGTGGCCTTGCCTGAGTTTTGTCAATGGGGCATGAGTGAAAGCGATGTGCTCCTCTGCTGGGCCTGACTCACAACAATCTCCTGTGGGGAAATCCCACTCTACTTCTCGGTGGAATGGAGAGATTCAAAGACTTGAAGGAAGGCGATCAGAGGTATAAGGTGGAGGAACCCGAGCGCTGAATAACTTTGTGGAGCAGAGTCCATCTAATGGTTCTCATTGGCCTGTGATCTGAACAAGAAGTAAACTTTTAATGTTCTAAGCCACTGAGATTTGGGGTTCTTAGCTACAGCAGTGAGTCCTAATTTAAAAGAGTGATTTTAAATTGGAGTTCAGAGGTGCTTTCTTTCTATTTTAACTAATTTCATTGATAGGAAATACTGTAAAAATACTGATATTCTATACTGTTAGATCTTTATTCAGAGAAGGAGCTAGTTCATGACATCAATAACTCTTTAAGGCAAGTCTGTGTTTTTCTTTTTTAAAAAATATAGTTTTATTGATTTCAGAGAAGAAGGGAGAGTGAGAGAGAGAGATGCTTTTAACAGAAACTGACTAAATTTTATTGAGAGAGAGAGAGAGAGAGAGAGAGAGAGAGAGAAATTGAATAGATTTGTGCAAGCTCACACAGTAACAGAAAATAAGATCTCACAAGTGTAGAAGCCATGGATCTCAGTTAGAGGAGCTCATGGAAAGTCTCTTTAGCTGCCATTAGGATGACTCAGCTCCACTGATGTTCCATCTGTTCCTTGATTTCCCAACATTTCATCTCTTAGGGGAGAGGGTCAGATGTAGATTGTTTACATGCCTACCCCTTGGCCATGATAGGGTGTCCAGGCTGAGAGACCCAGGAGTACTACAAGGAGGGTGAAAGAAGAACTCCCCAAAAGAAAGGCAGAACTCTCAAACACCCCTTTAGAAACACAAAAGGTGGTAGCAGAAAAAATAGAAGCAAACACCTTCTTTTCTTCATGTGCCTTATGATGTGTCCTTTTTCTCGTCTAATAAATATCTGAAAAGACGATGCCAGGTCAATACATAGAACTTTTATAACTAAAGGCATCATTTATAACTAAGTGATTGACCAATCATTAGACTAGTAGTAAGCATTCTCACCAAAAGCTTAAAGTATTTTACTATGTTTAGGTTCTTATAATATGAACTAGAGGCCCGGTGCATGAAATTCATGCACGGAGGGGGGTTGTCCCTCATCCAAGCCTGTACCCTCTCCAATATGGGACCCCTTGAGGGATGTCCGACTGCCCGTTTAGGCCCGATCCCAGGATCGGGCCTAAACGGGCAGTCGGACATCCCTCTCACAATCCAGGACTGCTGGCTCCCAACTGCTTGCCTGCCTGCCTTCCTGATTGCCCCTAACCGCTTCTGCCTGCCAGCCTGATCACCCCCTAACCACTCTGCTGCCAGCCTGTTTGCCCCCAACTTCCCTCCTCTGCCGGCCTGGTCACCCCTAACTGCCCTCTCCTGCAGGGTTGATCACCTCCAACTGCCCTCCCTTGCAGGCTTGGTCCCTCTCAACTGCCCTCCCTTGCAGGCCGGGTGCCTCCCAACTGCCCTCTCCTGCTGGCCATCTTGTGGTGGCCATCTTGTGTCCACATGGGGGCAGGATCTTTGACCACATGGGGGCAGCCATCTTGTGTGTTGGAGTGATGATCAATCTGCATATTACTCTTTTATTAGATAGGATAGAGGCCTGGTACAGGGGTGGGGGCCAGTTGGTTTGCCCTGAAGGGCGTCCCGGATCAGGTGGGGTTTCCCTTGGGGTGTGGGGTGGCCTGAGTGAGGGGCCTGTGGTTGTTTGCAGGCCGGCCACACCCCCTGGCGACCCAAGCAGAGGCCCTGGTATCTGGAATTTATTTTCCTTCTACAATTGAAACTTTGTAGCCTGGAGTGGAGCCAAGCCTGGGGCTCCCTCCGAGGCCGGCAGCCATTTGTGTTGGGGTTATAATTGAAACTTTGTTGCCTTAAGCGGGTGGGCCTGGCCAGGGTGTGCGAAAAGTTTTGCTTCCCCTGTTGCCGGCAGCAACCCTGGCCTGCTCTCTCAAGCTCATTCTGCCGCCATTTGTTTGAATTTGTTTACCTTCTATAATTGAAACTTTGTAGCTTGAGTGGAGGCTTAGGCCTGGCTAGGGCAGGCGGAAAGCTTGGCTTCCTCTGTTACCTAGGAAACCTTGCTCTCTGTGGCTGTAGCCATCTTGGTTTGGGTTAATTTGCATACTCGCTCTGATTGGATGATGGGCGTGGCTTGTGGGCGTGGCTTGTGGGTATGTCAGAGGTATGGTCAATTTGCATATTTGTCTATTATTAGATAGGATGAGATTCCTGGGTAAGTATTCCAAAGAGGTGAGGTACAATCATTATAAACATGTGGTATTGTAGGTAATTGCAGTTTTTAATACTATGCTTAAATTAGCAACATTAACAGGTTTAGATGGGAAAAATCTTCAGATTGATAGCAATTTTTAAAGTAATTATTTTAGTAAGAGGCAATGTTTGGGCTTATTGGCATCTGAGGTCAAAAGGACAGTGAGCAAATCATTTGAAGTCTGTTTATTGATCCTTGAGTCACTGGGTTCTTAATCCACAGTATCATCAGCTCCTTGTCTGGGTTGCATGTGCCCTGTGAAATACAGTTACATTCACTTTTTAAAACTCTATTTTTAAAATATATTTTTATTGATTTCAGAGAGGAAGGGAGAGGGAGAGAGAGAGAGAAACATCAATGACGAGAGAGAATCATTGATCGGCCTCCTGCACGTCCCCTACTGGGGATCGAGCCCACAACCCAGGCATGTGCCCTTGACTGGAATCCAACCTGGGACCTTTCAGTCCGCAGGCTGACGCTCTATTCCACTGAGCCAAACCGGCTAGGGCTATTTTGAAATAACTTTAGACTTATAGAACTATGAGTTGCAAAGATAGCACAGAGTTCCCATATATTCCTATACCTAGCTTCCTCTAATGCTAACATCTTATGTATCCTCAGTTACAGTCATATTTTAGTGGTTGAGCATGAGCAGTTTTTAGACTTGAGAGAGACAGATTGATGCATTGAAAAACATGGGATTTTGGATTCTGACAAATTTGGATTAGGTAACATATCATACTACCTATAAGAAAATGTCAAATTACTTCTTGGTAGAAATGGTGTACTATCTCTCTTCCAGGGTCCTTGTGGGCATTAAACATTCCATAAAAATGGAATCATCTGGTAAAGTTTTGACACACAATAAATGGTTAATAAATATTCTTTTTTTCCTTCCCCCTCCTTCTCTCACTACTCTCTTAGTGCCTCCTCTATCCCTTCCTTCTTTTTTCTCTCCTCATGTTATTGGATAATGCCACTTTTATTCTGAATTGTGGTTTCTGCTTTTGTGTCTGTCCCCAGCCAGATTGCCTTCTAAGCCCTTCAGTTCTGGCATTTTCTGATGCTGGAGGAAGAGATGACCTTTTTGACCTTAGTAACGTTCAGCCTCTTGCTGAATTAGCCTTACTATTTACCAACCTGAATTTGAAGCACAGAATGTTTCCACATCAATAGCAAGAACTTGGAAAAATTATGAGGAAGAAAATGAAACCAACTGTAGACTGCAGAATGAGTGGTGTGTGTGTGTGTGTGTGTGTGTGTGTGTGTGTGTAGGGCAGTGACCAGACGAGGATATAAACCCTGAAAAACAACTCAAGCCCCTTTGTACTTTAACACTGGGAGGGATTCCTAGTACATGAAGTTCAAGACCCCAGATCCAAATAATCCATTTTGGCCAAGTGGGACTCCAATCCTTGATGGGCTAATCTACTCTCGTCATTTACTCTGATAAATGTCCACAGGGAAGGGAAACAATACAATCCTGGCACTGTTTCACCTCTCAACAAAAATCTGCTTAAAACCAGATGCCTGGTAGCCATATGACAGACGCTCCACCCTGAGGAGGGGGTCCCCTCAGGGACCCCGGAGAGGCACTGGTGATTATGCTTCGTGCTTGCTTCTGAGCCTAATGGGCAGGCTGGGAGGGAGAGATGGAGCCCTGAACATCTTGGACGTGACACCCTCTGGGCCATAAGTGCTCCAAATAGAATCTTGCCTCAGCTCAGCATCTGTCCCATGGCAGCAGCCCTTTTTGCCATCTGGGGGAGCCATATTTGTCATTGAATTGGGATCTGCAGACTAGTAGAAACCCCATCATCCATGTGAGAGTGTGGGTCAGAGGCCTAATTTGAGAGTGAGGGAGTGAGGGTGCATAGGCACCGTCAATCTCTAATTGCCTCTTTAAAAAAATTTAATGCAAGAACTGTTATTCTGGTCTCCAAGCTACAATAGGAGAGGGGAGGGCGTGTTAGCTTGTCACCATAAGGAAGTATAACAAGGGAAAAGCAGTAATCAGGGTTGGGCTGGCAAGGAGTTTCACCAGGAGGAAATGCTTGGCCATGGTGGGGGTGGGTTTGTCAGGAAGTGCAGCAAGGGTCATTGGGAGGGTCACAAAGTGAAAACATGACCAGTGGTAAAGAAAACGTAAGCCACATGTGAGGAAAGTAGCTTTTCTGTAACAGCCACACACCCAGATTTGTAGCAAGGCAGGAAGCATGGGGCTGACGCCTGGCGGTGTCCTTGCCTGTGGTGGCTGTCGCTGTCTCCCAGGACCAGAGGGCGCCTTCTTTTCCTGAGCGGTACGGGAAGGGTGGGCAAAGGGACGATCGGGGACCTGATTTGTTATGGCTAAGGACTGGGTCATTAGCATGAACATATATTAGATAGTTGAGGTTTACAGAGGTGGCAGAAATAGAATCGGTGTTAGGAATATTCAAGTTTGTAAAAATAAGGTATGTAGTCTTTTACTTTAGAATAGAAACACTAATGTGTCATAGCAGTACAACTACATGGTGTTCCCCCAAAATGTATACAAGCTTTAATAACTGGTAGTTCAATTTTGAAAATGAAATGTACTTTAATAAACACTGACTTTATAATTATTCAAAGTGTATGTATACATTTTTTGGGGGACACTCTATATATGGCCCAGCAGAAAAATGGTTGAGAAACAAAAAAAAAAAACACCCTTATTTATAGTCTAAATTCTTTGGCTGATTTGCCTCAGTTAAATTTTTATGTATTTTTTTATTTCTTTGGGATATATTCCTAACAGAGGAATTGCTGGGTCAATGGGGTGACTTGTTTTGTTTTGTTTTGTTACTCCTCACCCGAGGATATTTTTCCATTGATTTTTAGAGAGAATGGAAGGGAGAGAGGGAGACAGAGAAAGAGAAACATGCATGTGAGAGAGACACATCAACTGGCTGCCTCTTGCACATGCCCTGACCGGGGCCGGGGATCAAGCCTGCAACTTGGTACGTGCCCCTGACTGGAATTGAACCTGAGACCCTTGAGTCTGCGGGCCCACACTCTATCCACTGAGCCAAACCTGCTAGGATGCCTCGGTTTCTTTATATACTAAGGGGAATGATGATAATAGCTGACACCTAATATGATTAGCCATGGCCAGGTATTTTCTTTATATAGGTAATATTATCATCCTCTTCGTTTTATAATGAAGGAGGTGAATGTCATACAGCTGGTACATGAGCATTTGGTCCCGGGTCACCTGACTCCAGAACCTATATACTACTATATTCAACTCCACCACTCTATCAACTATATTTACCTCAAAGGGTGTGGCAAAGATAAAATTAGGTAACAGAAAGGAAGAGACTAGTTTTGAGATGGCTGCTAGAATAAAAGGAGCCTACCTTTTGAAGTCTAATAAAGGTGGTTTTGAATCCTACAGTGAGAACCTGGTAACTAAGCTATAAATTACTTTATCTTATAATTTTTGGTTTTGTCATTTTAAATGGGAATTGTAATGCCTACTTTTCTGTTTTTTTTTTTTTTGGGGGGGGGAGATTAGAAATTATATATATAATTTATTATATATATATAATTAATTATACATATATAATTATTTATATATATATAAATAATTATATATATATATATATATATATATATATATATATATAATAAACAGGAGGAGATATATATATATCTCCTCCTGTTTATTAAGCTGCTCAGGCTGCCATAGCAAAATACCATAGACTAGGTGGCTTAACCAACAGAAATGTATTTTCTCACAGTCTTAGAGTCTAGAAGTCTGAGATCAATGTTCTGGTGAGAACTCTTTTCCTGGTTTGCAAACAGTTTCCTTCTTGCTGTGTCGGGGTGGGGGTGGGGGGAGAGAGAGATCTCCGATATCTTTTGTCTTTTATAAGGACACTAGTACCATCAGATTAGGACTCACTCTTATGGCCTCACTTAACCTTTGTTACCTCTTTCTGGGCCCAAACAGTATCTTATTGGGGATTAGAGCTTTAACATGTGAATTTTGGCATACACAATTCAGTCTCCAGCGTCCTGTGACCATAGGGGTGTGATTGTGTGCTAGAGATTTGTGATGAAGAACCAAAGGAAAGAGCCACAGCCACTTAACCTTGGGCTGCAGGGCAGTGTGAAAAGTCAAAACTTCCCCCTCTGCCTTCAGGGGCTGTGCTACTTGCCAATACAATCCTGCCTCATCTCAGCCCCTGAGGTTCCACTTCCTGGTTTTGAGTAGCTGTGATACTGACAAGGTGAGGAAAGAGAAAGGGAGACAGCTGAAGTCTGTTACTGCATCCATAACTCTGAGCTTCAAGCCCAGGGATTTCCCCATCTATCACATGTTGGGCATTTTGCCTTCCCGCCGTAGGAAACAGATGCAGGGAGGACAGGTTGTAAGCTGGAGCCCTGAATCCTAAGGGCAAAGGGAGCTCTCCCAGGCCCTCCAGTGCTGGCGGGATGACTGTGGAGACCTGCCAGAGAAACCCTAGCCGTCCCTGCAGAGAGGCTTCCTAGTAAGTTAGGGAGACCCACTGCTCCTGTGACCCAGCCTGCTTCAGCCCAGAAGACAGTGAGGACAGGGCAAACAAGCCATGTGTCCAGTAGGATTCTCTAGATTGGAAGTGCTAGAAAACCCAACTTAAAGTACCTTAAATACGATTGGGATGTGTTGGTTCACATAAAGTCCACAGGCATGCTAAGCTTCCGGTGTGGATTGGTCTAATGCACTCATATTATCCCTGGGATCTGTCTCTAAGCTTGCTTCATCTAGGTTTCAGCTTTACTGGCCTACTTTGTGTCTTCATATCGTTGCACTACCAATTCCACAGGAAGACTAAATAGGTTTCCTTGGCTCTGGCTGGTTTATGTGCCATTCTGAAACTCATCAGTGTAGCCACAAGAATGGGATATGTTATCTTAAGGCAAACAGGGATTCCCCTGTAGCTAGGGTTGGAGTCAATTCCATGGAAATCACATGACTAGAGAATAGTGGAAGGTGGTTTCCCAAAGGAAATTTTGGATCTTCTTTTCCAAAGTAAACTTTGGATCTCTCTAAAAGTCTTGGAAATAGCTATTGGACAGAAGCAATATGTATTTATTATAGAGCATTTCTGACGTGGTCCCCAAAACAAATATCCAGTCAATGTTACTGGAATGACCCTGAAAATTGTAACAAGGTGTCACTTTCTTTTTTTACTCTTTTGTAGCAACGTGATGTTTTTCTGTGCTGAAGTATAAGACTATAGCCTCCTCGTATTATCTCTCATTTATAGCTGAGATTTCCCCCAGGGTCTTATAATTTGTGCCCATCCATAGAAAAATACTTATTGAGTATCTACTATATGCCAAGGGATGCTAGATGCTGGGGATGTTGTAGTCTAGTCTCCTCATCAAGCTGCCTTTCTTGTGCTTGTCCATGATGCTGCATGACTCAGAAATCTCTGATCTCCTTCAGGCTATCGCTGCCTCCATTACCACCCTGGCTTTGCCCTGTTTTTTTTTTTTTTTATTATGCTGTGCCACACAGAGAGTAAGATCTCCCTTTAATTCTGCACAGCATGGCAGAGGCGGTATGTGCTCTCATATATGCAGGATAGTAGTTGTCACAATTTTCATGAATTATCTGTATGTTTATTGGTTTAATATCTTTCTCTTTAGACTATTCATATAGGTAGTGGCTATATCTATCTTATTGGTTATTGTTTTACCTTGTCTAGCACAGTGTCTGGAGCATACTAGGCATTAAAATTGTTTTTAAATGATATCTCAATGTATTTATGGTATTGTTCTTTTGTGACAGGTATACTCATGCATATTCTAGATTTTATTTTATTTTGTGTGTATAATCCTCTTAAAAAGAATTCCAGGAAGCAATAATATTTTGTATTATGGTAGAATGTTTTTATAATAAGTACATCGATAGAATGTTTACTCCAGCAGTACTAGTAAATTAGTAAATTTAAAAGTAAAATGATGTCATTGAGAAGGAAAGATTGGTGCTATGTGCAAAAATTCATTCTCACCCATGTTTTTAAGTTTATGTGTGTGTGTTCATATGCACATATATTTATATATGACAGATAGTTTGGGAGTTTTTGATTGTATGTTTTTAGCTGGCCATGGAGAATGGGAGGAAGAATTAAGTCTCTGAGGTTGATAAACTCAGGTAAAGAAACATTTACTAGGCAATGTGCGGAACAGTGTTTGCTACCCAACCTATCCTGCTTTGGAAGACTAGTCTTTTCTCTGAGGAAGCTTGATGCCCTGGTAGCTCACTTGGTTAGAGCATTATCCCAATATGCCAAGGTTGTGGCTTCAGTCTCTGGACAGGGCACATACAGGAAACAACCAATGAGTGCATAAATAAGTGGAAGAACAAATCAATATTTCTCTCTCCCTCCCCCCTTCCTCTCTCTCAAATCAATAAATTAAAAAAAGCTTGAAGATATTTTCATAACAGACATGCATTCAGTTAATGGAATATAAAGCAGGCCAATGTAAAGACTCAGAGTTAAAACAAAACATGCTTATAACAGACTAGAGGCCCAATGCATAAAATTCGTGCAAGGGTAGGCCCTCGCAGCCCTGGCTGCCTCGGCCCTTGTGGTCCTGGCTGCCTTGAGGGCCCAACTGCCTCGCAGCCCTGCCCCCCACACACTGGTCGTTCTGGAAGGTTGTTCCAGAAGGTCATTCTGCCGTCCAGTTTAATTAGCATATTAACTTTTTATTATATGGGATTGCAGGATTTCATCTCTCTCATTTGTTTCATGGCATCCTAGCAAATAAAGATTATTTCACTAATGGTATGTAACTCTATGATTTATATAGAGCTGACTTTTAAGAATTTATTTATTAAATTAGATTAATTACTAAAAAAATCTTTGTACCCATAAACAAATCTTTTATTATAACTGCTTTGACTTTGTTATAGTAAACTTTTTAATGTATTATTTACTGAAGGAATTTTACCTAAGAAAATAAGGTATAATTTGTTTATAAATGAGGGTTAGTTATTTTATTAATACTTTTTCTCTGGTAAGGGGAGGGGTCTAATTTAAAAGACTGTGTGAATTGAAAATGCAGTTAATTATAAGACTCAGTTTCAATAATTTAACCTTTTGCACTTGGATGTCGAGTCTGACTCGACACAGTTAGCATTAGAATAAAGGAATCGAGAAAAAAGCAAGCGAGTGCAAAGGGTTAAAAACAGATATCCTGACCACTACTCCCTCTATCTCCAATGACACATAGAAGGTATTTGCTTGCTTACTTGCTTTATCATTTTTGGTCAAAGGGAGGTATAAATATCTATATATATAAAAGCCTAAGCAACTGGCTGACTGGCCAACTGGTAGCTATGATGCATAATGACCACCAGGGGGCAGATGCTCAACACAGGAGCTGCTGAGCAACAGCAACTTTGCAGAGTGCCCTCTCACACTCTGGGACCCTTCGGGGGATGTCAGACTACTGGTTTTGGCCTGATCCCCGTGGCCAGGCCAAGGTACCCCACCTGCCAGAGGGACCCTGCTCACTCTGCAGATGTCCTATGAGCCCGCCACCGCCCCAGGTGTGGCAGCCGGGGAGATTGCAGGAGGTTGGCTCGAGGGTGTGTCCGGCCCATCTTGCCCAGTCCCACCCCACCAGCCACCTTCTAATTAATTTCCTTTCAATGTACATGAATCTGCACTGGGCCTCTAGTTTACATACATAAGCCTTAGTAAAAACTTATTTCAAACAATGGGGTGATAAGAAGAAAGCTGCTAGGTAATTTGTCTTTGACTGGAATGGAACCAATGTTATTTAAAAAGAAAGAATTTAAGAATTAAGAGCGATTTATTAAAGAATTACTTATGCCTAAGAGTGTGCTAAAGATTAGGGGGAAATCAAAAGTAGCACAAGACATAGTACCCATAAAAGCATTATCTACTTGAGTAGAAAAGATTAAAACCCATGCAAAAAAACCCCCAAAAACCCTAAAACGGTATTCTCAATTAATATTTGATAAAAGAGGCAAAAGCATACAATGGAGTCAAGACAGTCTCTTCAATAGATGGTGTTGGGAAAATTGGTCAGATACATGCAAAAAAATGAAACTAGACCACCAACTTACACCATATATAAAAATAAACTCAAAATGGATAAAGAATTTAAATGTAAGACAGGAAACCATAAAAATTTGAGAGGAATCCATAGGCAGCAAAATATCAGACATATGTCATAGCAAAATCTTTACTGATACAGCTTCTAGGGCAATGGAAACTAAAGAGAAAATAAACAAATGGGACTACATCAAAGTAAAAAGCTTCTGCACAGCAAAAGAAACCACCAACAAAACAACAAGAAAGCCCACTGCATGGGAGAATATATTTGCCAATGTTATCTCTGATAAGGGTTTAATCTCCAAACTTTACAGGGACCTCATACAACTTAACAAAAGAAAGATAAACAATCCAATAAAAAAATGGGCAAAGGTCTTACATAGACACTTTTCAAAAGAGGACAAAGAGACATATGAAGGCCAAGAGACATATGAAAACATGCTCAAAGTCACTAATCATCTGAGAGATGCAAATCAAAACAATAATGAAGTACCATCTCACACCTTTCAGAATGGCTAGCATCAACAAATCAATAAACGACAAGTGCTGGTGAGGATGTGGAGAAAAAGGAACCCTCGTGCACTGCTGGTGGGAATGCAGACTGGTACAGTCACTGTGGAAAACAGTATGGAGTTTCCTCAAAAGGTTAAAAATGGAACTCCTATTTGACCCAGTAATCCCACTTCTAGGAATATATCCCAAGAAATCAGTTCATGAGGCTCATGAACTTTCAGAACCCAAGCTTTCCTTTTCCCTTCCAAGGAAGTGGCATACTATTGGTGACAACTTATATATTACCCAATTTCTCCGATGGCTTTTGGACCACTTAGGTCTCTGTTTGCTGTGATAGAAATTCCAAAACATACGGGCTTAAAAAAAAAAAAAAAGGACTTGTTGGCTCTTACAATCTATAGAACCAGAGTAGGGCTGATTTTTTGTCTCAAGCAGCATCACCAGAACTCAGTTGCTTATCTCTCAACACAGCTCTGCTTTCCTCCTTATTGGCTTTATTCTTAGATAGGTTCTTCACTCATAATGCAAAATGGAATGAACAACTATATGCCAACAAACTGGACAATCTTGGCAAAATGGAAAAATTCCTAGATACATACAATCTTCCAAAACTCAATCAGGAAGAATCAGAAAACCAATAACAACTGATTATGAGTAGGCCAATAACAACTGATGAAATTGAAACAGTAATTTAAAAACTTCCAGCAAACAAAAGTCCTGGATTAGATGGATGTACAGGTGAATTTCACCAAACATTCAAAGAAGAAATAATACCTATCCTCTTCAAACTATTCCAAAAAATTCAAGAGGAAGGAATACTTCTAAGCTCTTTTTACAAAGCCAGTACAGACAATCCTCGGGTTACGTCAGACTCGACGTACGTTGTTTCGTGGTTACGTCACCATCTCCCATTTATTTATTAAAAAAAAAAAGTTCTGTCATTTCGACATATGTACATATGTGCTTTATGTTTTTTTTATTATTTATTTACCACAAATAAAGGTCAGGAATTGTTATCTTTCTTTTAATTTTTTTTTACTGTTTCACTTCATTACTGCTGTGTATGTGCTCCGTGTGAGTGACGTAGGTGCTTATGTAGGTGGGTTCTGACTTACGGCGAAAATCGGTTATGTTGAGCTGTAGGAACAGATCTCCAATGTAACCCGAGGACCTACTGTATTATTATAATTCCAAAACTAGATAAAGACATTACAAAGAAAGAGAACTACAGGCCAATATTCCTGAGGAACACAGATGCTAAAATCCTCAATAAAATATTAGCAAATCGGAGAAACCAAGATGGCGGCATAGGTTAAACACCTAACCTGCAGCCGGGCACAACAATTTCAAAAATACAACTAGAGGTCAGAACGGACATCGTCCAGAACCACAGAAAAGTTGGTGGACTGAAATGCCCACAGCTGGGGGGAAGGAGAAGGCCACGGGGACAGTCGGGGAAGCCGTAAAAGCCTGAGGTATGGAGAAACGGGCGGAGACACGAGCACACGCGCCTGCGGGGAGGATGGAACCGGAGAGGAGGGGGCGGCTGATGACCTGGCCGGAGTTCACTGGCAGGAAGGAGATAAAGGCTCCGGAGTGCGCTGAGCGCCGGCTCCGATTGCACTGAACCCCATTCCGGGCGAAACCCTGGGAAACTCACTCACTTTCGCAACTCCGCCGCCCCCGCAGGCCGCCCGGCCCGGGACGCTGGGGACGCCGCCGCAGCGGCGGCGCCCGGAGCCCGGCGGCCTCCCAGCACCCGTCCCCGCCGCGCAGCCCCCGCGCGCCTGGTCCCGCGGGCCGCGCGCCCCACACACCGGACGGAGGCCCGGGCGCCCTCTCCGTGCACCTCCCGGCGGCGCTAGACTTCAGTAGAGTTGACTGAATTCAAGGGATTAAAAAGTATAAATTGGGGGGACGCCGCGGCGGCGACGTCCGGAACACGGTGATGGCGGTGCCTGGAGCTCGGCAGCCGCCCAGCGCCCGTCCCAGCCGCGCAGCCCTCGCGCGCCTGGTTCCGCGGGACGCGCGCACCGCGCACCGGACGGAGGCCCGGGCGCCCTTTCCGTGCACCTCCCGGCGGCGCTAGACTTCAGTAGAGTTGACTGAATTCAAGGGATTAAAAAGTATAAATTGGGGGGGACGCCGCGGCGGCGACGTCCGGAACACGGTGATGGCGGTGCCTGGAGCTCGGCGGCCGCCCAGCGCCCGTCCCAGCTGCTCTGTCTTTTCAGTTACATTCTGTCTTTTAAAATAACTGATGTGGACAGAAAGATCTTAACTCTTGTGTAATGGAGCTATAGGAGAAGAAAGAGGAAATGTAGCAGAAGATTTAACTAGGTTGTGGTTGAAATTTTTCAAAATGGACAAAAGCTACAGATTCAAGAATATTTAAGAGGGAGAAACCAAGATGGCGGCATAGGTTAAACACCTAACCTGCAGCCGGGCACAACAATTTCAAAAATACAACTAGAGGTCAGAACGGACATCGTCCAGAACCACAGGAGAGCTGGCGGACTGAAATGCCCACAGCTGGGGGGAAGGAGAAGGCCACGGGGACAGTCGGGGAAGCCGTAAAAGCCTGAGGTATGGAGAAACGGGCGGAGACACGAGCACACGCGCCTGCGGGGAGGATGGAACCGGAGAGGAGGGGGCGGCTGATGACCTGGCCGGAGTTCACTGGCAGGAAGGAGATAAAGGCTCCGGAGTGCGCTGAGCGCCGGCTCCGATTGCACTGAACCCCATTCCGGGCGAAACCCTGGGAAACTCACTCACTTTCGCAACTCCGCCGCCCCCGCAGGCCGCCCGGCCCGGGACGCTGGGGACGCCGCCGCAGCGGCGGCGCCCGGAGCCCGGCGGCCTCCCAGCACCCGTCCCCGCCGCGCGGCCCTCGCGCGCCTGGTTCCGCGGGACGCGCGCACCGCGCACCGGACGGAGGCCCGGGCGCCCTTTCCGTGCACCTCCCGGCGGCGCTAGACTTCAGTAGAGTTGACTGAAATGAAGGGATTAAGAAGTACAAATTGAGAAGTTTGAAAAAGATGGCGGCGGAGGTTAAAGGCTGTTCTGTTGCCTCGCACCCAGCGAAATCGGAGGGGATGAGGTGTGGAGGTGCGTGGGTCTGGCTGGTGGCGGGGGAAAGGGGCTTTTGTTCCAAACCTAAGGGAGATTAGCTCTCCATCACCCTGAAACCCATCTTCTGGCGAAACCCGGGAGACCCAGATGCCTGCGGGGAGAGGCGGGACTCTTGCAGAGGTGCGCCCAGCAATCAGTGTTTGCTGCGCTGGAGTGCAGAACGAGGGGACTTAGATACATGGAAGGCAGAAGGACCAGACTCACAGCCATCGAGGCTCGCCGCACCATGGCCTGTTGGCGCCCTGAGACCCCGCCCCGCCCTGGGACCCGCCCCGCATGTTTTGAAGACCTGCCCCGCAAGTCTTGCAGGCACACCTGCGCCCCAAGCAACGGCTTATGCATGTGGGTGGCCTGCCCTCTGGCAGCGGACCAGATGATCTGCTGTTCTAGTCGGACTGCTCCAGGGCCACTCAGACAGGAGGAAGAAACTACAGTTTTTGCTGTAATCCTTGCTGAGTGCCTAAGGCAGTAGCTGATCTACACCCCATTGGAGACCCAGAAACGAGGGCATCTAGTGGTCTGTGGGAGATGACACCAGATTTCAACCACGTGCATAAGGGACACATTCAACGGGAATATTCAGTGAGCGCCAAAGCTTTGCTGCACCAAGACCCAGCCCATAAACGTGTCTCCTGCACAGCAACTCTTCCTTTATAGACAAAGAGAGCCCCCCCAATGACACCAACAACAATCAAGACTTAACTATACAAAGGAGGACCAAGATGGAGGCATAGGGCGGAAGCCTGATTGTTGCCTACCACAACAACTTTGAGACTACGACAAGAGAGCAGAGCAGACACCATCCAAGACCACCATAGGGCTGGTTGAGTAGATGCTCTACAACTAGAATAAAAGAGGGGTATGTGGGATGATGCTGATGCCGGCGACCCAAAGACCACACTTTAAGAACTACAGCTCAGGCGACACAAAAGAACTATGGCTCTGGCGATACAACAGCGGCCTGGAACGTGCTCGGCGCAGTTCCCCCGGCCGTCTCCGGCTGAGGGGACGGCTCCACTGGCAGCCAAGCACGGACAGACGAGCCCCTATGAGACATGGGGTGGGAGACTCCGCGCTTGCTGACCTCTGAGTCCGTCAAGAATCTCAACGCCCCGGAAGCGGCCAGGTGCGCATGCTCGGCGACCGGCCACCGATGCAGACCCAAGGGCCGACGCAGCGACGCCAGACTGGCCCACCGCCATGCACCGGGTGCACCGGAGCTTCGCCGAGCCGCCGCCCGACGAGTTCTGCAGCAGCCATACTGGAGCTCTGGAAGGATGGCCAGGGGAATTGCTGAGGGGGGATTGACCGGCAGGAATTGGGATCGGGAAGACGGGGCCCCGCTGAGACCCGGGTGCGGGCGGGGTTGCGCATCTCTGGACTCGGGTGTGGTCACACGCCTCTGGGTATAAGTGAGGCCTCACGTCCCTGGGTCTAGGTGAGGCCACATGCCCCTGGGTCCAGGTGAGGCCGGACTCCGGGTCCGGGTGAGGCCAAGTGCCCCTGGACCCGGATGACGCTGGATCCCGTGCCCGGGCGAGGCCAAGCGCCCCTGGGTCTGGGAGAGCCCACACACCCCTGGGTCCAGGCGAGACCATGTGTCCCTGGATCCGGGTGAGGCTGCGTGCACATAGGCCCGGGTGAGCCCAAGTGGCCCGGGGTCTGGGAGAGGCCAAGCGTCCCTGGGTCCGGGTGAGACCATGTGTCCCTGGATCCGGGTGATGCCTTGTGCACCTAGGCCCGGGTGAGCCCAAGTGGCCCTGGGTCTGGGAGAGGCCAAGCGTCCCTGGGTCCGGGTGAGACCATGTGTCCTTGGATCCGGATGAGGCCTCGTGCACCTAGACCCGGGTGAGCCCAAGTGGCCCTGGGTTGGGGAGAGGCCAAGCGTCCCTGGGTCCGGGTGAGACCATGTGTCCCAGGATCTGGGTGAGGCCTCGTGCACCTAGGCCCGGGTGAGCCCAAGTGGCCCTGGGTTGGGGAGAGGCCAAGCGTCCCTGGGTCCGGGTGAGACCATGTGTCCCTGGATCTGGGTGAGGCCTCGTGCACCTAGGCCCGGGTGAGCCCAAGTGGCCCTGGGTCTGGGAGAGGCCAAGCATCCCTGGGTCCGGGTGAGACCATGTGTCCCAGGATCCGGGTGAGCCCTCGTGCACCTAGGCCCGGGTGAGCCCAAGTGGCCCTGGGTCTGGGAGAGGCCAAGCATCCCTGGGTCCGGGTGAGACCATGTGTCCCTGGATCCGGGTGAGGAATCGTGCACCTAGGCCCGGGTGAGCCCAAGTGGCACTGGGTCGGGGAGAGGCCAAGCGTCCCTGGGTCCGGGTGAGACCATGTGTCCCTAGATCCGGGTGAGGCCTCGTTCACCTAGGCCCGGGTGAGCCCAAGTGGCCCTGGGTCTGGGAGAGGCCAAGCATCCCTGGGTCCGGGTGAGACCATGTGTCCCAGGATCCGGGTGAGGCCTCGTGCACCTAGGCCCGGGTGAGCCCAAGTGGCCTTGGGTCTGGGAGAGGCCAAGCGTCCCTGGGTCCGGGTGAGACCATGCGTCCCTGGATCTGGGTGAGGCCTCGTGCACCTAGGCCCGGGTGAGCCCAAGTGGCCCTGGGTCTGGGAGTGGCCAAAAGTTCCTGGGTCTGGGTGAGACCATGTGTCCCTGGATCCGGGTGAGGCCTCGTGCACCTAGGCCCGGGTGAGCCCAAGTGGCCCTGGGTCTGGGAGAGGCCAAGCGTCCCTGGGTCCGGGTGAGACCATGTGTCCCTGGATCCGGGTGAGGCCTCGCGCACCTAGGCCCGGGTGAGCCCAAGTGGCCCTGGGTCTGGGAGAGGCCAAGCGTCCCTGGGTCCGGGTGAGACCATGCGTCCCTGGATCTGGGTGAGGCCTCGTGCACCTAGGCCCGGGTGAGCCCAAGTGGCCCTGGGTCTGGGAGTGGCCAAACGTTCCTGGGTCTGGGTGAGACCATGTGTCCCTGGATCCGGGTGAGGCCTCGTGCACCTAGGCCCGGGTGAGCCCAAGTGGCCCTGGGTCTGGGAGAGGCCAAGCGTCCCTGGGTCCGGGTGAGACCATGTGTCCCTGGATCCGGGTGAGGCCTCGTGCACCTAGGCCCGGGTGAGCCCAAGTGGCCCTGGGTCTGGGAGAGGCCAAGCGTCCCTGGGTCCGGGTGAGACCATGTGTCCCTGGATCCGGGTGAGGCCTCGTGCACCTAGGCCCGGGTGAGCCCAAGTGGCCCTGGGTCTGGGAGAGGCCAAGCGTCCCTGGGTCCGGGTGAGACCATGTGTCCCTGGATCCGGGTGAGGCATCGTGCACCTAGGCCCGGGTGAGCCCAAGTGGCCCTGGGTCTGGGAGTGGCCAAACGTTCCTGGGTCTGGGTGAGACCATGTGTCCCTGGATCCGGGTGAGGCCTCGTGCACCTAGGCCCGGGTGAGCCCAAGTGGCCCTGGGTCTGGGAGAGGCCAAGCGTCCCTGGGTCCGGGTGAGACCATGTGTCCCTGGATCCGGGTGAGGCCTCGTGCACCTAGGCCCGGGTGAGCCCAAGTGGCCCTGGGTCTGGGAGTGGCCAAACGTTCCTGGGTCTGGGTGAGACCATGTGTCCCTGGATCCGGGTGAGGCCTCGTGCACCTAGGCCCGGGTGAGCCCAAGTGGCCCTGGGTCTGGGAGAGGCCAAGCGTCCCTGGGTCCGGGTGAGACCATGTGTCCCTGGATCCGGGTGAGGCCTCGTGCACCTAGGCCCGGGTGAGCCCAAGTGGCCCTGGGTCTGGGAGAGGCCAAGCGTCCCTGGGTCCGGGTGAGACCATGCGTCCCTGGATCTGGGTGAGGCCTCGTGCACCTAGGCCCGGGTGAGCCCAAGTGGCCCTGGGTCTGGGAGTGGCCAAACGTTCCTGGGTCTGGGTGAGACCATGTGTCCCTGGATCCGGGTGAGGCCTCGTGCACCTAGGCCCGGGTGAGCCCAAGTGGCCCTGGGTCTGGGAGAGGCCAAGCGTCCCTGGGTCCGGGTGAGACCATGTGTCCCTGGATCCGGGTGAGGCCTCGCGCACCTAGGCCCGGGTGAGCCCAAGTGGCCCTGGGTCTGGGAGAGGCCAAGCGTCCCTGGGTCCGGGTGAGACCATGCGTCCCTGGATCTGGGTGAGGCCTCGTGCACCTAGGCCCGGGTGAGCCCAAGTGGCCCTGGGTCTGGGAGTGGCCAAACGTTCCTGGGTCTGGGTGAGACCATGTGTCCCTGGATCCGGGTGAGGCCTCGTGCACCTAGGCCCGGGTGAGCCCAAGTGGCCCTGGGTCTGGGAGAGGCCAAGCGTCCCTGGGTCCGGGTGAGACCATGTGTCCCTGGATCCGGGTGAGGCCTCGTGCACCTAGGCCCGGGTGAGCCCAAGTGGCCCTGGGTCTGGGAGAGGCCAAGCGTCCCTGGGTCCGGGTGAGACCATGTGTCCCTGGATCCGGGTGAGGCCTCGTGCACCTAGGCCCGGGTGAGCCCAAGTGGCCCTGGGTCTGGGAGAGGCCAAGCGTCCCTGGGTCCGGGTGAGACCATGTGTCCCTGGATCCGGGTGAGGAATCGTGCACCTAGGCCCGGGTGAGCCCAAGTGGCCCTGGGTCTGGGAGTGGCCAAACGTTCCTGGGTCTGGGTGAGACCATGTGTCCCTGGATCCGGGTGAGGCCTCGTGCACCTAGGCCCGGGTGAGCCCAAGTGGCCCTGGGTCTGGGAGAGGCCAAGCGTCCCTGGGTCCGGGTGAGACCATGCGTCCCTGGATCTGGGTGAGGCCTCGTGCACCTAGGCCCGGGTGAGCCCAAGTGGCCCTGGGTCTGGGAGTGGCCAAACGTTCCTGGGTCTGGGTGAGACCATGTGTCCCTGGATCCGGGTGAGGCCTCGTGCACCTAGGCCCGGGTGAGCCCAAGTGGCCCTGGGTCTGGGAGAGGCCAAGCGTCCCTGGGTCCGGGTGAGACCATGTGTCCCTGGATCCGGGTGAGGCCTCGTGCACCTAGGCCCGGGTGAGCCCAAGTGGCCCTGGGTCTGGGAGAGGCCAAGCGTCCCTGGGTCCGGGTGAGACCATGTGTCCCTGGATCCGGGTGAGGCCTCGTGCACCTAGGCCCGGGTGAGCCCAAGTGGCCCTGGGTCTGGGAGAGGCCAAGCGTCCCTGGGTCCGGGTGAGACCATGTGTCCCTGGATCCGGGTGAGGAATCGAGCACCTAGGCCCGGGTGAGCCCAAGTGGCCCTGGGTCTGGGAGTGGCCAAACGTTCCTGGGTCTGGGTGAGACCATGTGTCCCTGGATCCGGGTGAGGCCTCGTGCACCTAGGCCCGGGTGAGCCCAAGTGGCCCTGGGTCTGGGAGTGGCCAAGCGTCCCTGGGTCCGGGTGAGACCATGTGTCCCTGGATCCGGGTGAGGCCTCGTGCTCCTAGGCCCGGGTGAGCCCAAGTGGCCCTGGGTCTGGGAGTGGCCAAACGTTCCTGGGTCTGGGTGAGACCATGTGTCCCTGGATCCGGGTGAGGCCTCGTGCACCTAGGCCCGGGTGAGCCCAAGTGGCCCTGGGTCTGGGAGAGGCCAAGCGTCCCTGGGTCCGGGTGAGACCATGTGTCCCTGGATCCGGGTGAGGCCTCGTGCACCTAGGCCCGGGTGAGCCCAAGTGGCCCTGGGTCTGGGAGAGGCCAAGCGTCCCTGGGTCCGGGTGAGACCATGCGTCCCTGGATCTGGGTGAGGCCTCGTGCACCTAGGCCCGGGTGAGCCCAAGTGGCCCTGGGTCTGGGAGTGGCCAAACGTTCCTGGGTCTGGGTGAGACCATGTGTCCCTGGATCCGGGTGAGGCCTCGTGCACCTAGGCCCGGGTGAGCCCAAGTGGCCCTGGGTCTGGGAGAGGCCAAGCGTCCCTGGGTCCGGGTGAGACCATGTGTCCCTGGATCCGGGTGAGGCCTCGCGCACCTAGGCCCGGGTGAGCCCAAGTGGCCCTGGGTCTGGGAGAGGCCAAGCGTCCCTGGGTCCGGGTGAGACCATGCGTCCCTGGATCTGGGTGAGGCCTCGTGCACCTAGGCCCGGGTGAGCCCAAGTGGCCCTGGGTCTGGGAGTGGCCAAACGTTCCTGGGTCTGGGTGAGACCATGTGTCCCTGGATCCGGGTGAGGCCTCGTGCACCTAGGCCCGGGTGAGCCCAAGTGGCCCTGGGTCTGGGAGAGGCCAAGCGTCCCTGGGTCCGGGTGAGACCATGTGTCCCTGGATCCGGGTGAGGCCTCGTGCACCTAGGCCCGGGTGAGCCCAAGTGGCCCTGGGTCTGGGAGAGGCCAAGCGTCCCTGGGTCCGGGTGAGACCATGTGTCCCTGGATCCGGGTGAGGCCTCGTGCACCTAGGCCCGGGTGAGCCCAAGTGGCCCTGGGTCTGGGAGAGGCCAAGCGTCCCTGGGTCCGGGTGAGACCATGTGTCCCTGGATCCGGGTGAGGAATCGTGCACCTAGGCCCGGGTGAGCCCAAGTGGCCCTGGGTCTGGGAGTGGCCAAACGTTCCTGGGTCTGGGTGAGACCATGTGTCCCTGGATCCGGGTGAGGCCTCGTGCACCTAGGCCCGGGTGAGCCCAAGTGGCCCTGGGTCTGGGAGTGGCCAAGCGTCCCTGGGTCCGGGTGAGACCATGTGTCCCTGGATCCGGGTGAGGCCTCGTGCCCCTAGGCCCGGGTGAGCCCAAGTGGCCCTGGGTCTGGGAGTGGCCAAACGTTCCTGGGTCTGGGTGAGACCATGTGTCCCTGGATCCGGGTGAGGCCTCGTGCACCTAGGCCCGGGTGAGCCCAAGTGGCCCTGGGTCTGGGAGAGGCCAAGCGTCCCTGGGTCCGGGTGAGACCATGTGTCCCTGGATCCGGGTGAGGCCTCGTGCACCTAGGCCCGGGTGAGCCCAAGTGGCCCTGGGTCTGGGAGAGGCCAAGCGTCCCTGGGTCCGGGTGAGACCATGCGTCCCTGGATCTGGGTGAGGCCTCGTGCACCTAGGCCCGGGTGAGCCCAAGTGGCCCTGGGTCTGGGAGTGGCCAAAAGTTCCTGGGTCTGGGTCAGACCATGTGTCCCTGGATCCGGGTGAGGCCTCGTGCACCTAGGCCCGGGTGAGCCCAAGTGGCCCTGGGTCTGGGAGAGGCCAAGCATCCCTGGGTCCGGGTGAGACCATGTGTCCCTGGATCCGGGTGAGGCCTCGTGCACCTAGGCCCGGGTGAGCCCAAGTGGCCTTGGGTCTGGGAGAGGCCAAGCGTCCCTGGGTCCGGGTGAGACCATGTGTCCCTGGATCCGGGTGAGGCCTCGTGCACCTAGGCCCGGGTGAGCCCAAGTGGCCCTGGGTCTGGGAGAGGCCAAGCATCCCTGGGTCCGGGTGAGACCATGTGTCCCAGGAACCGGGTGAGGCCTCGTGCACCTAGGCCCGGGTGAGCCCAAGTGACCCTGGGTCTGTGAGAGGCCAAGCGTCCCTGGGTCCGGGTGAGACCATGCGTCCCTGGATCCGGATGAGGCCTCGTGCACCTAGGCCCGGGTGAGCCCAAGTGGCCCTGGGTCTGGGAGTGGCCAAACGTTCCTGGGTCTGGGTGAGACCATGTGTCCCTGGATCCGAGTGAGGCCTCGTGAACCCAGGCCCGGGTGAGGCCACGTGCCCCTGGGTCTGGGAGAGGCCAAGCGTCCCTGGGTCCAGGTGAGACCATGCGTCCCTGGATCCGGATGAGGCCTCGTGCACCTAGGCCCGGGTGAGCCCAAGTGGCCCTGGGTCTGGGAGAGGCCAAGCGTCCCTGGGTCCGGGAGAGACCATGTGTCCCTGGATCCAGGTGAGGCCTTGTGCAACTAAGCCCGGGTGAGCCCACGTGCCCCTGGGTCTGGGAGAGGCCAAGCGTCCTTAGGTACGGGTGAAGCCAGATCCTGGGTCCGGGTGAGGCCGTGCGCCCCTGGATCCATCCGGGTGAGGCTGGGTCCCAGGCCCGGGTGAGACCACGCGCCCCTTGGGTATGGGTGAGGCCACGTGCCCCTTAGTCCAGGTGACGCCGTGCCCCTGGGATCGGCCGAGACCAAACCAGAGGGAGTCAGACCTCCATTACCACCATTTGTCCACCATCCAGAGCTGAGGGGTCAGTGCTGACATGTACACATAAGGAACTACTGGACATCGAAATTGGGTCTCAAAAGAACTGTTGGTCCAGGGGGAAGCTCGCTACAGATTGATTCATTTGCCTGTCAGCATAAATATTATTGCTCGTCTCACATTCAGTTCTTATTAGTATATATCTAGTGACATTTGATCTCGTTCATCTAGAGGAAATGAGGAACAACATAGACTGAGGAACAAGAACAGAACCAGAAGCAAGGAGGCATCGATCGGACTATCGGGCCTCAGAGGGAGGATAGGGGAGGGTAGGGGGAGGGTGGGGGGAGGGGGAGAGTTCAACCAAAGGACCTGTATGCATGCATATAAGCCTATCCAACGGTTAAGTTCAACAGGGGATTGGGGCATGCGTGGGGAGAGGGGTGGGATGGGAATGGGGGGATGAGGACAAATATGTGACACCTTAATCAATAAAGAAATTAAAAAAAAAAATATTAGCAAATCGGATCCAGCAATATATTAAAAAAGATCATACACTATGATCAAATGGGATTTATTCTGGGGATGCAAGGCTGATACAATATTCACAAATCAATCAATGTGATACACCATATAAAAGACAAAAACCATATGATCATATCACTAGATGCAGAAAAAGCATTTGACAAAATCCAGCACCCTTTTTTGATAAAAACTCTCAGTAAAGTGGGAATAGATGGATCATACCTCAACATAATAAAAGCCATATATGACAAACCTATAGCCAACATCATACTCAGTGGATAAAACTAAAAGTGTTTTCTTTAAGAACAGGAACAACACAAGGATGTCCACTTTCACTACTCTTATTCAACATAGTACTGGAAGTCCTAGCTACAGCAATCAGACAAGAAGAAAAGATAAAAGGCATTAAAATTGGAAAGGAGGAAATAAAACTGTCATTCTCAGATAACCTTGTGCACAGAAAACCCTAAAAACTTCACCAGGAAACTACTAGACTTAAAAAATGAATTTGGCAAGGTAGCGGGATACTAAAATCAACATCCAGAAATCAATGGCATTTTTATATACCAACTAGTGGCCCGGTGCATGACATTCATGCACTAGGGGTCCCTTAGCCTAGTCTGTGCCCTCTTGCAGTCCGGGACCCCTCAGGGGATGTCTGCCTGCTGGCAGTCAGACATCCCTCTTGCTATCCGGGGCTCTCTCAGTCCAGGACCCCTTGCTCCTTACTGCCTACCTGCAGTGGAGGTGGGAGAGGCTCCCGCCACCGCTGCTGCGCTCACCAGCCCTGAGCTCAGCTTCTGGCTGAGCTGCGCTGCCCCTGTGGAAGCGCACTGACTACCAGGGGGCAGCTCCTGCATTGAGCGTCTGCCCCCTGGTTGTCAGTGCACATCATAGCATAGCAATCCGTCATTCTGCCATTTGGTCGATTTGCATATTAGGACATTATATAGGATAATGAACTCTCAGAAAGAGAAACTAAAAAAGCAATCCCATTTACCATTACAACAGTAACAACAATAACAAAAGATACCTAGAAATAAACTTAACCAAGGAGGTAAAAGACCTATACTTAGAAATCCATCGGCCATTGAATGAAGAAATAGAGGAACATACAAACAAATAGAAGTGTATACCATGTTCATGGATTGGAAGAATTAACATCATTAAAATGTCTATACTACCAAAAGCAATCTATAGATTCAACACAATCCCTATTAAAATGCCAATGGAATACTTCACAGAGCTAGAAAAAATACTCCAAAAATTTATATGGAACCATAAAAGACCCTGAATAGCTACAGCAATCTTGAGAAAGAAGAACAAAGTAGGAGGGATCACAATTTATACTACAAAGCCATTATAACCAAAACAGCCTGGTACTGGCACAAGAACAGGCATATAGACCAATGGATCAGAACAGAGACCCCAGAAATTGACCCACACCATTATGGTCAATTAATATTTGACAAAGGAGGTAGGAATATACAATGGAGTAAAGACAGTCTCTTCAACAAATTGTGCTCAGAAAATTGGACAGACACATGCAAAAAGATGAAACTAGACCACCAATTTATACCATACACAAGAATAAACTCAAGATGGATAAAAGACTTAAATGTAAGGCATGAAACCATAAAAATCTTACAGGAGAACATAGGCAGTAAAATCTCAGACATCTCAGGTAGCAATATGTTTACAGATACATCTCCTAGGGCAGTGGTCTGCAAACTGCGGCTCGCGAGCCACATGCGGCTCTTTGGCCCCTTGAGTGTGGCTCTTTCACAAAATACCACAGCCTGGGCGTGTCTATTTTGAAGAAATGGCATTAGAAGAAGTTTAAGTTTAAAAAATTTGGCTCTCAAAAGAAATTTCAATCGTTGTACTGTTGATATTTGGCTCTGTTGACCAATGAGTTTGCCGACCACTGTCCTAGGGCAAAGGAAACTAAGAAGAAAATAAACAAATGGGACTACATCAAAATAAAAAGCTTTTGCACAGCCAAAGAAAACACCATCAAAATGAAAAGGGAACCTACTGTATTGGAGAACATATTTGCCAATGATACATCTGATAGGGGGTTAATATCCAAAATATATAAAGTACTCTTACAATTCAACAAAAGGAAGACAAACGATCCAATTAAAAAATGAGCAGAAGACCTGAATAGGAATTTCTCCAAAGAGGACATACAAATGGCCAAGAGACGTATGAAAAAATGCTCAAAGTCACTAAGCATCAGAGAAATGCAAATTAAAACCACAATGAGATATCACTCACACCTGTCAGAATGGCTATTATAAAAAAATCAACAAACAACAAATGCTGGCAAGGATGTGGAGAAAAGGGAGCACTAGTTCACTGCTGGTGGGAATGCAGATTGGTGCAGCCATTATGGAAAACGGTATGGTGTTTCCTCAAAAATTTAAAAATGGAACTTCCATTTGACCCAGCGATCCCACTTCTGAAAATATATCCTAAAACCCCCAAAACACCAATCAGAAAGAATATATGCACCCCTATGTTTATAGTAGCATTATTTACAATAGTTAAGATTTGGAAATAGCCCAAGAGCCCATCAGTGGACGAGTGGATAAAAAAACCTGTGAGGTATTTACACTATGAATACTATGCAGCTAAAAAATGAGGAATCTCTTATTCTTTGGTACAGCCTGGAGGGACCTGGAAAATATTATGCTAAGTGAAAACCTTAATCAATAAAATAAAATAAAAAAAGAAATAAGCCAATCTGAGAAAGACAAATATCTCATGATCTCACTTATTTGTGGAATCTAACTAACAAAATGAATTGACCAACAAAATAAAACCTGAAGCATGGAGGCATGGAACAGACTGACATACCTCGATGTGGGGATGAGAAGAGATAAACCAAAGAACTTATATCCTTACTAGAGGCCCAGTGCACGAATTTGTGCACGGGTAGGGTCCCTTGGCCTGGCCGGTGATTGGGGCTGATTGGGGGGGCGGGCGGCTGGCCAGGAGGAGGGACCGCGGGAGGTTGGCTGTGGGAGCACACTGACCACCAGGGGGAAACTCCTGTGTTGAGCGTCTGCCCCTTGGTGGTCAGTGTGCGTCATAGCAACCAGTCAACCAGCTGTTCAGTCGTTTGGTCGCTTAGGCTTTTATATATATAGACTAGAGGCCTGGTGCACGAAATTCGTGCACTGGGGCGGGGGGGTGTTCCCTCAGCCCAGCCTGCACCCTTTCCAATCCGGGACCCCTTGGGGGATGTCCAACTGCTGGTTTAGGCCCGATCCTGGGGACAACCCCTTGGGGGATGTCCGACTGCTGGTTTAGGCCTGATCCTGGGGATCGGGCCAAAACCGGCAGTCGGACATCGCTTTCACGATCCTGGACAGCTGGCTCCTAATCGCTCACCTGCCTGCCTGCCTGGTCGCCCCTAACTGCCCTCCCCCCCAGCCAGCCTGATCACCCCTCACTGCCTCTGCATGCTGTCCTGGTCACCCCTAACTGCCCCCCACTGGCCTGGTCGCCCCTAACTGCCCCCTGCTGCCAGCCTGGTCACCCCCTACTGCCCTCCTTTGCTGGCCTGGTCACCCCCAACTGACCCCCCCCCCCCCCATGCCGCCAGCCTAGTTGCCCCTCACTTCCCCCCCTGCCAGCCTAATCACTCCCAACTGCCTTTCCTGCCAGCCTGGTCACCCCAGCTGCATTCCCCCTGCTGGACTGGTTACCCCCTGCCAGCCTGGTCACCCCCAACTGTCCCCCTCTGCTGGCCTGGTCACCCCTAACTGCCCCTCCTGCCAGCCTGGTCATCCCTCACTAACCCCCCTGCCAGCCTGGTCGCCCACACAGCCTGCTTGTTCAGTCATTTGGTCGTCCCTCACTAACCCCCCTGCTGGCCTGGTTGCCCCACACAGCCTGTTTGTTCAGTTGTTTGGTTGTCCTTCACTAACCCCCTGCTGGCCTGGTTGCCCCATGAAGCCTGCTTGTTCAGTCATTTGGTCATCCCTCACTAACCCCCCTGTCGACCTGGTTGTAGGCAGCCATCTTGTGAGGGTGTGATGGTCAATTTGCATATTACCTCTTTATTATATAGGACATGCATAGTCCATGGACATGGACAATAGGGTAGTAAAGACCTGGGGGTGGGGGTGGGTAGGAACTGAGAGGAAGGGGGGGGAAAGAGAAAAATGGGAGATATCTATAATACTATAAAAAAGAATGCAAAATGGGTGAGCAGGTTCAGATTTGACATTATTTTACATTTGAAATCAGGAGGCAACACTGATTTCCATTAAAATGTCTCATTGCATCTTATTGGCTTTAGTAGGATCCCATACCCATTTCTCAACTAATTTCTATAGGTCAGAGGAATGTAACAAGCTGATTGGCTTAAAACTGAGCCATATGTTTCATCCCTTTAGTTGGAGTCCCACCAAAAGCATACCAGTATATGTTAGACTGTAGAAGGCCAATAACAACTGATGAAATTGTCTGAGAGAGAATAATAAATCCAAACATCAGGTAACACCAATAATAATCAAGTCTATATATCATTATTATGGCTGCAAGTTCTATTCTGGTCGCCATGATAATTTTTAGGCAACAATTTCTGCTTTGCATGGTTAGCTAAAGAAAGTATAAGGGATGCTGAGCATTCAACAACAATAAGAGCCACAAAGGTCCATTTTAGTTTGATGTCCAAATAGTTTTGGCTTCCAAATATTCTCAGAAAGTATATAAAGTGTACCAATTTAAGCAGCATTCACAAACAGTATGTGGTCATATAGGCATGTGGTTGAAGTGTTTGAATACTTCGTGAACAAAGGTCATTTTTGAAGCCAGAATTGGGCATTATTGGTAGAGGATTAACTAAAGCCTTTCTCCTTCTGCATGAGAGTCTGTGCTTTGGTTAACTTTGTAGATCTGTCCCCCTGGAAACCTGAAAATAATAAAATGAAAGGCAACATTGCACAGTGTAAAATTGACTCTTGGCTAATAAAAATGGTTTCCTGGAAATTGAGGAATTTCTCTGGTCTGGCCTTGACTCTGCTCTCCAAGAGGAGCTGTTTGTCCATTCTTCCCATGGGCCTGGCTCGAGGGGACCCCATAGAGAGCTACCCATTGTATTCTCTGGGTATATCTGAAGTGGGTGATGAGGGGTAAGCCTTGTTGTTCTGGATTGACATAACTATAAAACTTTAGAGGAAGCCATAATTTGGGCTTCTCTGAGTACAGTCACTATTGTAACTGGGCATATCTTTTGTGGGGACTCTGGAAGCTATGCCTATGAAATTGTTACAAGATATTGGCTCCTGTATGGAACAATGCTTTTAAGACTGTGCTCTTGAACGTGTTTAATGTGTTCTCATTGCTCTTGAGCTGTCACGTAGGGGGCAGATAGAATAGCTCCTGGACACTGTGGATTGCTGCAGGACTGCTGCACACGACAGAGCCTGCTGCTGCCCTGCTGAAAAACACTCTGAGCAGACCAGTGCCAAATGTTGGCTGTGACAGTCTTGTGTGTCTGAATGTTCGGCTGAGCTTAAGAGGGCCCACTGGTGGTGTTGCAGACACATATGTACGATGCAGCCTGAAACAAGGCTCAGATTCCTGATCTCATGCGGTGGCAGAGACTGGATAATTGTGCATTACGCCTGTGTTTTTTTTTCTTCCTCGGAACAAAGCTAGACTTTATTTCCCAGCCCCTTGCAATACAGGTGGCCATTTGACTGAGTTCTCACTGTGGAAAGTGGGTGGAAGTAGAGTACTTCTCGACCATAAAAACCTTCCCTTTGCCTTCTCTAATTGCTCAATGAATGCCAAGGACTCTAGGGCTCTAGAGGAAGATGAAACCTCAAGATGGAGTCCCTGAATGACCACATAAAAGGTCACTTGCACTTGGGAACATCATTTAGACTTCAAGTGAACAAGAAATAAACAATTATAGTATTTAGACAGGATAATTTGGAGGCTTACCTGTGAAATCAGCTAGTATTTCCCCAATAGTTGTTAGCTAACAACAAACATTCCTCAGACCTAGACATTTTCATGTGGGATGCTAAAGGATGCAAGCCTGCCACATTTCCAGGAATGGCTTTCAGCTTTTTAAACTAAAATATAAATGCAAGATATATATATATATATATACCATAAGCTGATGATTTGGAAACAACTCATTTGCTGCTGAAATGGTAAGGATTTGGGTCACAACTCCTAATGGTAATTGGGGAAAAATGTCCAGGAGGAAACATAATAACATCTCCAAATTTCTGCTTTGCCAGTTCAGGGTGCAGAGAAAGATTGGAGGCAGACTGGGTTGTACCGGTGATGAGCATACACTTTTTCCTCTCCCCTAGCCTCCAGGCTGCATCTAGGGGGAGGGGGAGAGGAGGAAGTGGTTCTAATTCATTATTGTTTGCAGTCATGTTTCCCATACTGTTAGTCTACAGCCAATGGAACATTAGTCCATGAAAGAAAGGATTTTATGATTAAAGAAATTAGGGAAGTACTATATACTATATTTTACCCATGGGAGAGTCTCAATGCATATCAACATATCAGTCACTGAAAAAGTCTGTAATAAGGGAACCTATTTGTAACATTGTCAGTTTATAACAAATAGTAATAAGTAATATCATAAATTTATTGTATTACTATAGTTTATAAAATATGTTTTATAAATTATTACTATAATTTATAAATAGATACTTATCTGTAATAAACTACCCCAACATCTCAGTGGCTTAGTACAGTAAAGGTTTATTTTTCACTCAGTGCAGTGTTCTGTGGTTCAGTGGGTAGTCGGGAGAGAAGAGCTGTGCCTCTTGTGATCATTTAGGAACCCAGGCTCCATTCGCAGCATGGGGCCATTATCTTCCAGGGCATGAGTTCTCCACTAGCTTTTTTCTTTTTAGTTAATTCTCACCCAAGGATATGTTTTTTTAAATTGACTTTTAAAGAGAGAGGAAGTAAAGAGAGAGGAAGGGAGGGAGGGGAAAGAGAGAGAGAGAGAGAGAGAGAGAGAGAGAGAGAGAGAGAGAGGTGAAAGACATTGATCAGTTGCCTCCCATACGTGCCCTGACCAGGGATCAAACCCTTTTGGTGTACGGGATGATGCTCCATCCAACTGAGCCACCCAGCCAGGGCTCCATTAGATATTTTTTTCATCCAACTAGCAGGGGAGGAAATATGGAGAGGGCAGACGTGTCCCTAACCACTTTTGGGGTGTCACTATCCACTTTCACTCACATTCCGTTGGTGAGAACTAGTCCCAACGTCCACTCAGAGATAAGGACACTGGGAATGTGCCTAGGAGAAAAAGGAGAACATGGAAATTGGTGAGCAATCCCAGTAACTGTTATAAGTCTCCTGCTGTCCCCCAAATAACTTTTTGCTCCCTTTCCCCTTACAACATACATATTCATATGCCAAGGGAGCTTCCCAAAGTCCCATGTCAACTCCACATTCAGCTGAAAGGCCAGGATTTGTTGGTGATGCAGAATAGTCTTCACCAGAGGCAAAATGGGAGATGCATGGGCTCTGAACCACAGCGATTTCCTGAAGTCCTACTACAGGCATTTCCTGTTGGTTCAGTTCCAGACCACTGCAATAAAGTGATTTTTTACATCAATTTGTAAAACATGTAACATCTATGAAGTGCAATACAACAAGGTATACCTGCAGTCATTGAGGTCTGAATCGCTCTGCCTCAGTTCATCGATCTGCATGTGATTCTGCACTCCAGGAGAAACTTATTTGTTCATTGTTGCCCATGGCCCTGGCCCTGTGCTCCGAGAAGATCCCCTGTTCATTCCCTGAACTCATCTGGAGTGCGTGGTGAGGAGTAAGGCCTCTTTGGTAGCTGTGCAGACTTTGCAAGCCATTTCCTAACCATCTTATTTCAGAGTCCAGAATCTGGCTGGAGCTACAGGTGAGAGCTAAAGAATCTCCACTGATTGGAGTGAGTGGGTTGCTAAGAATATTAACACTGTTTGACGTTTCCATGATGTACTGGTTTTCAAATGCTTTTATATACATTATTGTATGCTCAAAACAAACTCATGAGATAGGGATGTGAGGACAGTGAGAAAGGCCACTGCAAAGTCCACAGTAGGCCCATTCACAAGGCAAGACAACACTTCATGACTTGCTTCTACTTTGTGGGTCTCCCTTTTCACCCAATCTGGGCCATTCAGGCAGTGCAGGTTGTTCAAAGTCTGACCAGGCCTCACATTTGTTGAGTCATCCATCTCTTCCCGCCAAATGCCTTGCTTTGGCAAAGGAGGCTGAGAAGATTCCTCATTCTGAGAAGCCAAATCAAGTCTGGAACACCTGATCCCACCCTTCTCTCTCTTCTCTACAGAACCATGGGACTTCAGCTCTGAAAAGGCTGATGATATTGTTCTGGACCCATGACTTGCACCCCATCGTCTCTAGAGGCTGAGTCTTCTGAGGTGCCTTCAGGGTGGCTAAGGTAGGGGTTGGGGTTGAGAAGGGATCATGAGTCTTGGCTCATGGGTTCTTCTCCCCCCTCAATCAGGGCAGAACGAAAAGCCATTGAAAACCATGGTTAATAACTAAATCCATCATTTCTGCAGATGAAAAACTGGAGGCCCAGAGAGGTTAATTGATTGGCTGGATGTCACACAGGTGCTCACTGGAGGAACTGGCATTAACACGTGGGTTTTCTGAATCCCAAACAAATGCTTTTTGCACTGGGGTGGCTTTTTGTTACTGCCCTGGGTGTGGCGTGTGGTCTCAGATAGAGGGCAGGAGCAGGCTCTGACCATGACTGAGAGCATGGGTGACTGGGCAGGAAGCTTCACCTCTTGTTCTTGGCCCCCCAATTACTTATTAAGTGAAGCAGGAACAATCCTGGCTTCTCATCCAGGGCAGAGCAGCTCTGTGCGTGGCTGATGGTGCACCCTGCTAGGATCTTGGCACCTCTCATGCATTTTATCAGCCCCTATTTGACAGAGGGGCACTGCCTGAGTTCCTTCTGCCATCCCAGTCCCCACCCCCCATGCAGTCGGCGAACAGTGCCATTTAAAATCTCAAGTAGGAGGGAACAACATAATCATCTCATCAGACTTTGGGCTTTTAGAATGTCATCCTTACCCAGATGTGAAGATGGAGTGGATGGAGGTCAGCTTGATCCTGTCTCTGTCCATGTTATGAGAGTATTAAATATGCAAGAGATGGCTGCTCTGTCCATGTCTCCTTTCCCCCTAGTTCTCACCACTTAATATTAGTTTTTGCTCAGAACTGGAAAGGAGTGACTGCTTTAGATTTGCTTTCCTTTTACCAGCTGGAGAAATATCTCACTGTGTCCTATTTAAATGTGGCTTTTCACCCAGATCCAGCTTTTTTGGGGGAAGGGGCATGAGCAATTTCCTCCTGGGTGTCTTATTGCCCCAAAGAGAGGAAAACAGAGCCCCAATGTTTGGAATGCCAGTGATCTAGGAAGTTTCTAGCAGGTCTGCCACTTGTTCTCACCGTGAGGTCTGGTCCTAGAAAAGACACATCCATTTAGGCTGTAAGTGGGAAGGGTTCTGCCGGCCAAGGAAAGGGGCCCTACAAGTTAAGGGTGGTGTGCTATACCCCTGGTTTCTAAACTCCTTCCACATGCCTATTCGATGCTAAGGAAGTGCTGGGGCTATTCTGTATGGGAAGGTCCCGTGTATTGGTGTCTAATTTACTTTACAATTAGAATCACTTTCTCAGCTGTTTATATTCTATTTTTAATTCTTTTTCTTTTTTTGCTCCCTGCTTTGTGTGTGTGTTTTTTTTTGTGTGTCTTTGGCAAATGAGCAAAAATTCTTTTGATAACTTCTAAAGGTATTGTAATGTTGCTCAGAGAATAAAAAGTAACCAAATTGCCTAACAGAGAAACACTGTCCATCTGAGTTTATATTTGCTCAGTACTAAATCTATATTCCCCCTTATCTTTTCTAAATGTATTACAACCAAGTAGGAGGTAATTTTTATTTTTTCCAAAGTGCCTTCAGGGAAATCCATTTTAAATCTATGGATTTTAGTCCAATGAGGGATCCTCTTCCTTTGGTTTAAATTTTGCATATCGTCTGTTTCTTACAGGGCTTCCGTATTGTCTCAGGCGCCACTGGAAATGCAGCAAGGATTCCTGGCACATCCCAGTTGCCATAGCAACAGCAGTCTTTCCCATAATGAGCTGCATCATCTGAACTGATGTCACAGCATCATGCAGCAGGTCAAACAAGGCATCTCCTAGTATTGCAACCTACAGATGTGCTGTAAACATCAAAAGAAGACGGTGGGAGCAGGAGATGGTGAGTATTAAGTGTGTGGGCATTAATTGCATGGCTGTTTTGTTGGTTAGTCTGTGTCTGCTAAGGTGGAGATGGGGCGGGGGGGATGTTGTCTGCTTAAAATGGACTAGGGAAAGATGAGCTGTTTTGCCTAAATCTGTTTTTCAGGCTGCTGGGTTAATAAGACAAAGGCTGTAAGACTCCTAAAGGAATCAAAATACATAAAATTATTCTTGCTTCATCTCTGCCTGTTATTTTTAGTGTTCTGATGGAATTTTTAATAAATATAAGATGATTTGGGGCAAAGCCCCAAATAGGCTCTAAAATGAGTAGTTCATAGTCTTTCAGCATTGTAAAGGCATATATTTCTTTCTTATGAGGCAGAGCTAATTGGTACCCTGTTTGCTCTTGTGATTTATGAAATATTTAGTGATTTGCAGTGTGAAATTCAGTATTTACCTCGGTTTGGTTTCAGTTTCTTCATGGCAAGGAATGACTGCTGAATAAGCATTTGACATAACCCTGCTGTGAAAGGGATCTTTTGCATGTTCAAGAGAGAATTTATTAAAAACATGAGGACCTCAAACAAATAAAATTACTAGAGCCTTTTGATTTATATGATAATCCTTCAGCTCATGTCCTTCATAATTAGTTGAAGGACTGCCCCGATGTTTTTCCATCAGTAGCTAGTCTCTAAAATAGCTGGAATTGTTTGCAGGCTGACTTGTAACAAGTCTCCTCTCTGCGGCAGTTGCAATGAAGGGTAACCCTGAGGAGAGCCTCTGGAAGTGGCCGTGGTGCTACTCTTGCTTAACTTTATCCAGAATCTGGTAAGATGCAAAAATAGCAGGCTCCTCCGTGATTGTGGTGAATACAGATCTCTGGCTCCGTTGTAACCTCAGCTCAATTCTGAAACTCCAGATAAACATGTCTCGTCTTCATTTCAACTCCTAGCTCTCTCTCTTTGGGCATCTTCATTGTATTCCCCCTCTCCCCCCTAAAAAATGTGGTCTGACAGTGTCAGATAAGGAGCAGTGTGTTGCCTTTTGTTTTGGGAAATGAAATTGATTTCCCTGGTGCAGCTGATTGCTACTAAGGGAGAGAAAGGAGGAGGCACATGTCAGTTCAATTGATCAATATGTCCACTTGGAATCAGGGAGTGGTCTTTTGGCTCAGTGCTGTGAGTTGATAGTTTTTATTTGAAAAGTCTTACAGGAAAGAATAGCATCCCCGAGTTCCTCTTCTTTTAGGCTGCTTGCTGAGCCTAAAAGAGACATATCATAGGAAGCAGGAAGGGCAATAACTCTAGCCAGCTTAGAGTGATAAAAAAAATATATATATTTTTTATTTATTTATTTGTTTATTTTGCCTGGAGTCAAGTATATTGGTCCCATTAGGCACTAGCTGGAATGAAAGAGCTCAGATTTTAATTAGTTTGTTTATACACATCACACACATGCTACTCTCGGTCCTTTAAGCTCATGTGGCTGACATGCAGCTGATGGGATGGGAGAGGTCAGCTCAGCCTGGCTTTATGGCAAGCACTCAGGAGCATGGATTGTTCACTGCCTGCTTTTTTGTCATATAAATGTGAACAGAAAGCTCTGCTGGGACTGCTGGGTGTGAACACAGCTAAGGCAGAAGCTCTAAGGTGACAGGGAGGAGTGCTAGATGGTGATGGGGGAAGGGAGAGTGTGCTTGGTGGCTGGATTACGAGTCTGGAGAAAATCACTCCGTGCCCATTAAAATTATTTTAAAGTATTACTTCCAAGGAAAAGCAACGAAGGAAGACTTGTTTGGGAACGTGGATTGCTAGGAGTAAACATAACCAAAAGCAGCATCTTAATGAGGTTTTTATTTGCTTAATTTTTATTTCTTTTGTCTAACGGTGCTCTCAGCCGCTTCATCATGGGTGATTTGTACAATTACTGGAAGTCTCAAAGCCAGATTCCTTAAGGGCAGTGTTAGAAAAAGTGGAGTCATGCTTTGAGAGTAGAGAAGGCGCTGGTGGGTGTGGGCTGCCGCAGTTATCTGTGGAATATGCTTCTAGCTCAGAGGCGCCTGCAATCTCCCCCTGCCCCTGCGAATGTTGAAAAGGCAGTTACAGTTCCCCAACTTTATGCTTTTGTGTTCTTTTTGCTCCCGGAGAACAAAGCCCCGGTCATCGGAGCTGTCATCTTGGTGTTCAGCTTCTTCGCAGAGGGCCACAGCCTTGCTGCTCTTTGATTAGCTGCTTGTCTTAATTACTGGCTAAGGCTATTTCAGTTGCCTTAGTTTTATTTTTAATATATCCCCAAGGGGGGGATGGGGCAAGTGAGTATGGGGGAAGGGAGAGATTGCTGCATGGCTGCATTGAGTGGTGTTTCACTGGAACTTCCTAGAATTTAAAGAATTTTGTTTCACACCGATGAGTGAGAGATCGGCATGATCATGTTTACTGTGTGGCCACGTTTAGATTATGGAAGCCTCACAAGGAGCTAACCTCCTCCTTGCTTTTGGTTATGGCTTTTTAGCTTTTACTTTTTTTTTTTTTTTCCACTGAATTATACAGTTACAAAGAAGTTACTTCTTTATAGTTAACTAGGCCATGTTGGGAGTCTAAAAATAATAATTGTAAGAACCACAGCTGTCCTTAGTCAGTTCTTATTATGTACCAGGCACTGGACTAAGCATTGCATGTATCTAATTTAACTCTTAAATGGCATTATGAGGTAGAGAGTTAACAATGTTACTTTATAGGATTAGGTGCTGTTATTCGCATTTCTTAGCCAGGTTAACAGATTTGGCTAAGGGCACATAGTAGTTAAAAATTTATTGGTCCAGGATTTCAAACCAATGTGATTTGACTATGGCATCCTCATGCTTACCCAGTCATCTTGGTTTTATAACATCTTAACTGTGTATACTATACAGATCAGTCATCTTTACTCTATCACACTCACCCCACTCCTCAGTCTAATTGGAAAATCAGATTTCACATGTAGAATGAAATCCCATTTGCAACACTAAGATCAGTTTTACTGCAGGGATGAGCATGACTCTTGGTCAGATCCTACTTTGATCCCAGAGATTTAAGTAATGCAGAATTGATGCTCAGATTTTTTTTGCCACTACCCTTGCTTGACATATTTTTCTAGTAGAATTTGCATATGGGAAAAGCTACACAAATGAGCGTGGGCATAATAGAATTGCACTAAAAGCAGGTCTTACCTGAGTCAGTAATGATTCAAATTTGTTTTACCTGTCTATCTGTTTTATCAACTTTAGACGTCATGACATTTGCATTCCTTGGCAACACTAGGCAAGGATAGAAGAGAAAACTTATCTCACAGCCAGGAAGGTGTACTCTGAATCCACCTCTTGGGTCAAGAAGATAAAAGAGAGTTATTTTGCTGAGTGTATCGGTGGCTAAATCCAGACCCTGCCTATCTCTGACAAAATACAAGAATGGCAGTCTTGTGTAACATCCTGGAAGCCTTGTGTTTACGGAGAGCTGATACAGTCATCGGTGCCTCATCTTGCCCATCCCCAGCTACCCACGCCCAGCATCATCACTGGGCTCTAAGGGGTGTTCTTTGTTTGACTGTGGGGCTAATGCACACACTGATGGCATATTGATATTGATTCCAGCACGGTGAATACTTAAGAAATATTATTCCACAGAGCTCATTCGCCTTTTCTAGGTTCTGGGAAGAAGTTAACCTTTGTCCTAGCCTGCTCCAAGGAGGCCCCAAGCTCTTGTCTGCATGAGCGACAGGAATGAGAAGCTGATCAGAAAGCAACAGAGTTGTGAAGTGCAGTGACTTTGGGAATTAGGTTCCAATTGGGGAGTAAAAAAGCAAGTGGACTTTAAGGAAGTTGGTGGTCCTGCTACATGTCTCATTTCCTTCTCTTTCCAATCCTAGAATTAGTGAATAATAACTTGTTTTGATCCTATAGATTCAATTCAATTCAACAAGTATTTATTGAGTACTTACTATGTTCCAGGCGTAACAGTGAATAAGGCTGATGCAAATCTCTTCCCCCACCACATTCCAGAGGGGGAGACAAAAATAAACAGTTATATTTGTAGTGGAATAATTTATTTTCTCTGATACTGTAATAAACCCATTATCTCTGCACATATCTCTGCAGATGCATATATGGCCCATATATGCTGGTAAAATCACAGCATTATGTAATAGCTTTTTAAGAATGTTTTTATTGATTTTTTAAAGAGAGAGGAAGGGAGAGGATAGAAAGATAGAAACATCCATGAGAGAGAAACATCATCGTTCAGCTGCTGCACGCCCCCTACTGCGCATTGAGCCTGCAAACCATGCATGCAACCTGACTAGGAATTGAACTGTGACCTCCTGGTTCCTGGGTGGATGCTCAACTGCTGAGCCACACCAGCTGGGCCAGCTTTGTGTGTTTTTTCCTGCTTGTGTTTGGATTAGAATATTGCTGGGTGTGGACAAAGCCAATATAGCATTAGCATTTTGTTGGCATAAGCTGTCCTAAACACTATAACTGTATCAACTGTAAAAAACTACATGTCTATTTCAGTTGACATAAGGAAATATGAACATTTGTGACAGATTAGTTAAAGAGATATTTTTTATTTTTATAAAAGATATTTCTCAGCTTTAAAAACTGTTTGTCCAGTTGTTTGTTACAGAATAGAAATGGAGGTATAAAGTACAGCATAGGGAATATAGTCAATAATATTGTAATAATTGTGCATGATATTGAATGGGTGCAGGATTTATTTGGGTGATCACTATAATCACTGGAGTGTACACCTGGAACCAATATAATGATGTATGTCAACTGTAATTGAAAATAAAAATGATTAAAACAAAACAAAAAAGCAAAACAAAAAAAATATTTGTCCAGACAGCCCTGTAAATCTAAAGTTCTAGCCAGCATGCCAGTGAGGGTATGTGCCACATTGGGGGTAAGTGTACCAGTCACCTCCAGCCATGAGCAGCCTGTCCATTCACCCTGGTGTGCCTTACAAATATCACTTTAAATGGGAAGCATTTCTCTAAATTACCATATTAACTAATGTATTAAAAACTATCATTGTATTTTCATGAAACTTTTCAGGGGCTCATTCACTCAGGTGTAGGGTATGTTTGACTCGTGACAGTCACTTGCAGATCGACTATTCCTCTTTTATGGCAATTGCACACACCCAGCTCTATAAATGGGATGTGAGTGGGAAGGCTTTTCAGGAGAATATAACTTTTTATAGGACTTTGGCCATAGCTACAGACTTTAGGTATTTTGAATGAATAAGGTAGATTTCTCCCCCCGGTTGGTTTTAAGACTTGCAGTGGACAAATGAGTGGACTTTGTGAGCCACCCGCCATGTTCTGTTCTGTTCTTCCGAACTCATGCTCCAAACTCCTCCAGTCATCTCGCCGCTGCTTTGAGTCACAGGGGACATGGGGAGAGAATGTGGAACCCCTAGAACGGGTTCATGAGCTGAACCTGGCCTGCCGCTGGTTTTGCGTGGCTCCTGGACAGGCTTCATAGGGCCCTGTGCTTAGCAGGATGCACACTTGCTTTAATGCATCTTGAAATTCTTAATAGTCTTTGAGCCCAGAATTCTGCATTTTCATTTTACACTGGACCCATGCAGCCAGCCCCATATGGTACTTTTGATATAAAAATAAATGGCACAAACACGTCTGAGTTTTAGGCTCATCATTAAGATTAGATGACGTGGCTCGCTGGGTAAGACTTGACTGCCTTAAATGGAGCAGTATTCTCCCAATCTTAGTGGTCTCCCCAACCTCATCCATTTATCCCACTGCTGTTGCTTGGGTCCTGGAACAGTTCAAATAGAAATTATAGCGCTTAAAAAAAATAAAGGGCCATTGTCAAAACAATCCAGAGCAAAGGCCCCATGCATGGTAATTTAGAGGCATCCATGGCAATTCAGCGCCATGCACAGTAACTCAGTGGCATTTCTTTCATAGGCAGTGGGGGCCGTATTACATTACACTTGAAGGTATTTGGTAAGTCAGGCTTATTTGTCACCACCATTGCTTTCAGGGGAGACATTAAATCTTCTTTGCAAAGCAAGCTAATTAACCATCCTGTTGGTTCATTGTTTATATTATTTCTCCTGCCCTTTGTTTTACTACTTGATTACTTTTATCACCTTCTTTGTTTAACTCTCATTTAAATTACACAACATTTTTATGCTGGCTGGCTGGGTATTTTTTGCCTTTTTAGCATTATCCTTTTATTTTATTCTCTTTCCTGGAGGCTGGGGGCCTATAATTCGAGGTTATATTATTACAGGAGGAGTTCACATTTTTTTTAATTAAAAAGGGAATTACAGTCAATATTTATAATGAACCCTCTCCAGTAGGGCAGTGCTAGCCATGCTGATGTTGATAAGCCCAGATCTGCCATTACTGCTTATACTAATGAGAAGCTGCAGACAGACTCCTGGACCTTATAGTAGTGAAGCATTCTCACTCATCATGTCACAATGAGACGTGGCTATATTAATCTGCAGATGTGCAGAAAATTGTTAGGGAATTAATATGAATGACCATACTTGCCATACAGGAAAAGGACATTTAAAAAAATATATATTTTTATTGATTTCAGAGATGGAAGGGAGAGGGAGAGAGAGATAGAAACATCAGCGATGAAAGAGAATCATCGACCGGCTGCCTCCTTCACATCCCCCACTGGGGACCGGGCTCACAACCCAGGTATGTGCTGTTGACTGGAATTGAACCCAGGACCCTTCAGTCCACAGGACGATGCTCTATCCACTGAGCCAAACCAGCCAGGGCAAAAGGACATTTTTTTTTTCGGGGTGGGGGGCGCTGAGTGTAAACAAGGACCTGAAAAAACTAAAAGCGTCTCTTGTTATCTCTTAGAAGACGGGTGGAATAGAACTCACAGGGTACTCGGTACCCTGAAATAATCCTAATGGCCACCATATTCACCATTGTATAAGCTGTAGAACCACCTGTTTCAGATAACTACACCAGTAGTCAACAATCAACAAATGTGTGAAATGTCTGCCATGCCCAAGATCATGTGCTGAAGGAACCTACACTTTCAAATTAGGATGACCAAAGAAGGGCATGCACACGTATATTACTTGGACAGCTTGTCATAGATTTAACACCAGGTTGTTTGGGATCTGCTGTAGAAGGACCTGATTAGCTTTCCCTTGTTCTGCAGGCCCCGAGATGGAGCTCCAGGCACATTCGGGGCTGCCCTCTCATCTTAAGTTTTTTGTTTTTTTTCATTCAATTGTTTGATTTAAATGCTTTTTTTCCTTTAATAACTCATTACTTTTTCTGGCCCACTCAAAATCATTGCCCTCTCCCCACCTCAGCTTTTTCAATTCATAGTGCTCAGTGTTTCTCTCCCACCAGTCTCCTTCACTGTCACCTGGGATAGCTCTGAACCCAGCATAACCCTTCCCATTAGCAGTCCCCCAGGCCTCCGTCTCTCCTGGCCCTGTTTATTCCCATTACATCAGCATAAACATAGCCCATCCAGAACCAAATAACTGCAGCTTGTAAGTAATCTGCTTACATTGAGCTTTTAATAGTTAATTCAAATATTGTACTGTATTTAAATGTTTTTTTTTTGTTTTTGTGTGAATTAAAAGAGAATGACTCTTTAAAACTTAAATTAGTCACTCTTGTAAGTAGTCTGTGTGGGACATCAACTAGAAATAACTAAAACAGCAGCCTTATTGCTAGGAGACTATATGTAGACGTGAAAATAGGTGTGCAAATGTAGTTTTACAATAATTTATCCTTTAGTGTTATTATTACATTGCATTTTCAATTAAAAATAAATAAAAATAAGGGGAGGGAGTGTTGGGAAGGTGGGCAGCATGCAAAGTACCTGAGAGATGCACATTTCTTCAGCTTTGGGTAGGAGTGGCATGCCGCTTCTAGAACACTATCAGGAAATACCTCTCAGAAAGCAGCTGCTTAAAGAGAAAGAACAGTTCTAGAAATAAAGGTAAAAATAAAAACAACCACAAAACCAGGCATGATTGCTTAGAGAAGTAATAATCAAAGTGGTGAATTAAGGTATTATTGTTTTCACTAATTTAGTAATAAATAATTGGTAACATGATTTTTAAACATTTGAATTTTGACTAACTAAACTGAAAAGGTGTTTAGGTTTAGGGCATCAGGAGACGGAGGGAGTAAAGAAGGGAAACATGGCCATTGCCCTCCCGGGACCACCTCTCTCACCACTAATCTCCTGCATGGAGAATATCAGTCTATAAACATATATATATATGTGTAAATTGCTGGATTTTAGGATTCAAAAATCTAAAATAGAAACTTCTTGTTTGGGGCAAGCTATTGCAAAAAACAAAACAAAAACAACAACACTTCAGGTTTGGTAATGTGACCTTTCCATCGCCATTTGAGGTTCTAGAGTATCTTTGAAAAGGATCATTTGTTTTTATTTCCAGCTGGTAGACAGCGCTCATTTTGCTATTTTTTTGTTTGGGTATTTGTGGTATATACACAAGGATGGTGTTAAAGATCTAGCACCTGAGAACCAGAGAAAACCATCATACCAGAGACCATGATTTTTATTTTCTGAAAGAATAACAAAAAAATTAAGACAAAATATATGTTTACTCACCTTTATAGCCAATTAACCTAGTAATGCAAACCAGAGCAAAGAACAAAAAGAAAAACCCTCTAAGTTAAAAATAATATGGAGAAACATGTCTCTTCTTCAGCTGGCTATGTTACCTTTTCCTTGGTCCTCTGCCTCTTAGCCTGGCAGGTGGTTTTTGGAGCTAGGTGTATTTACCTTTGAATCTTTGCTCTAACAGAAAATTATTATATCTGTGATCTTGCGTTTCTTAGAGTGTCATTTTCCCTATGCATAAAATGGGGAAAATATTCATTTTACAGGATGAAATGAAGTATTTTTACATAAAGTTATTGGCACAAAGGTAGTATTTGATAAATACAAGTTATTATTTCACTACTCAGAAGTAGTGAGATAAAATTATTACTCTCCTCAAAAGAAATATAATTTTTCCTCAACTCCAATCCCAAAACCAAGAAAATAATTTTTAGAGCTTTTGTTAATGGCAAAAAAAACCCCTTTAATAAATTTTAAATGCTTATGCTGTGTTAGGCGCATACATTATATTACTTAACTTCATTTCCTTGCTTAATTTTTCTCCATAGCACTTACCACCATCTGCAAACTACACATTTCACTTATGTATTGTTGGTCACCCTGAAGTATAAAGCATGTTGCATGAAGGCAGAGATTTTTGTCTGTTTTATTCATTGATGTTTCCTTAGCTCTTAGAATAGTGCCAGGCACATGGTAGGTGCTCTTAGATATTTGTTCCAAGAGTGAATGAATTCACAGCCCTGTGAGGAAGGAAGCATGATTGCATCCAGTAGGTAGAAAACGAATTCTCTTTTGCAGTGATGCTTTCCAAGATTCTAAACACCCTTGAGTGATTCTTGCTATTCCGTATAGCATGCCCAGAAACCCTTGTGGCTGATGGTTAAAGCATCATGCACCGCCCAGTTTTTCTACATTCTTCCACTGAAAGTAGGGGTGTTGCCTAGGCAGTTTTGATGGGCCCCTCTTCTCTGTGGGGTTTCTGTGAGGGACCTGGGGTTTCACAGGTCATTTGAAAGATACATTGGTTCTTCTTCTAGCTGTCTCTTTCTTTGCATTTCTTTAGTGTATTTGAGTCTCCTTCAGGAACAATTATTTATTCTCCTTTAAATCATGAATCTTAGCTGTAAAGCTCAGATTGATTGATGAATCGATGGATTTTGAAAGAATCTTCAAGAAAAGCACCAGGTAGGGAGAATGTTATGCTATAACAGTCAACCCTTCATTCTTGCTATTAAAATGCTCTAATGAGAAATAAAGCAAAGCACAGGCATACAACAACACAGTTGTTTGGCCAGAAGAACATACAGCCTCACAAATGAAGGAAATAATTAAGAAAGCTGATCTAAAAATCGGACGCTGTCAAAATGGTTTGATTTTCAAGAAAAAAATTTCATACCTGCTCACTGAGAAATACTCAATTCAAAAGCAAGACATATTTTAAATGTCATGCTTTTGAACTCTTTTGCAGTGAGCAGGTGTGAGATATTTTTCCTTGAAATTCAAACCATTTTGACAGTATCCTATTTTTAGAATGCCTTCCTCTTTAAAAGGGCATAACAATATCCAAAAGCAATTAAAAAAAAATCCTGGGAGAAGGCAGTATTCTGGTTATACCATAATAATAACACGCTGAATAAGAAAATGTAATGCTGTTAAAATTAAAAACTCATAGTGTTTTTACTTTATGGTTATGAAACATATTTAATACATTTATTTTGAGCAACCTCATCATACTACAAGATAAAAATTATGCCTCATGAAAATTTTCTTACATCTGCAATACATCCCATGGCTGTTGTAATACACAAGGACATTATTGTGTTTAAATAGCATGTTATTCTGATATTTTAAAGAACTCTGAACTGGAAGTAAGGAACCTGAGTTTTAGTATCTGCTGTCATAATCTTCCTGAACTTTAGTTTCTTTCACAATAAAACAAGAGGGTTAAATTTAAATGATTTTTTTTGTTTCCTTTTAGCTCTAGTATTTTGTGGCTCACTTATGAGGATCTCTGGATCTTTCTGAACTCTCTGACTGGAGTAAAGCCTTATCTTCAATCCCATCCTTCAGGGTAGAGACTGGGCGTCATCCTCAGCCTTCTATTCCATCTCTCCCCTCACCCAAGTCCGGCTGAGTCACCAAGTCCTGTAGAGTTTCTAATTCTCTGGGATTTGGTGAAAATGCGCTTAGGATCACCCCAAATAAATTTTTGTTGTGTAATATAGATCCAGGGCATGCTCTCCACCTCCAGGCTTCCCTTTTTCTAAACCATAGACCTGATATTATTAGAGATTTTCTCATGGCAGGCCCTTACATCCCCACGATCTTTCTAGCTGTGCTCTGAACCTTTTCGAGCTCTGTTCAAGCCTGTGTCCAGGGCAACGTCAGGTATCCAGTGTGGCTGGTGTACTGTGGTGAGGAGGGGAGAAAATGCAGCGTGAGCACTGAGCTGGGGACTGTAACGAACAAGAGATGTGTTATCCTAGATGAAAAGAGTTTATTTTTTTCACTTGGAAGTAAAAGTTTATCTGATCAGAGAGTTCCAAAGTTGATATATAAAGTTACTACATCCTGACTCAAGAGGATTACATACTGCTGATTTCAGCACCAGAATGTATTTCTTTTTTGTAGGCATGATTCTCATTTGTCTTTTGAATTAATTCCAATGGACAGGAGCCAGTTTTAACTCTGTGGCCCACAACAGTGGCATTGTTCACAGCAATGTTCACAAGAGAGCAACGCAGCAGCCTTTTTTTCCCCTTGAAGGATTAAGACGACTGGTTCCCATGAAGAAGGCAGGTGGCATGTTTTTGAGCTGGGCTTGGGGTCAAGTAGATCTTCTGAGTTCAAACCCCAGCCACATACCAGCTCTATGCCTAGGGAAAGTTGCCTAACCTTTCTGGGCTCTGCTTTTCTTCATAGTACCTGCCTTGCTACGCGTTGTGTAGTTTAGACACAATGTGTGTAAAGCACCTAGCACAGTTCCTGGGATACGGGAAGTGAATTCTCAGGAGTGGTCAGTGGAGGCTGGGGCAATTCATAATGTGAAAGGAGGACTACCTGGGGCCAGCTTCACTGCCTGGCCTTGTTGTAGGATAATTTCTGTTCCACTCCCAGACCTGCGGGATTTCAGTGGTCACTCTACTCTTGTACCAGCATCTTGTCCAACAATGTGATTGTTCCCTAAATTGGACAGGAACAATCATATCACGCGATCAACATTTATATATAATATTTTATTTTTCTTAAGCTTCTTTTCTAATTTGGGGAAAAGTTTCCATAGAAAATTATTTTGAGCCCAGTGAATAATAACTTACTGTTACAACTCTCATAATCTCGTCAAGGGGAATTCCACATTTTAAAATGTGCATTTACTTCTTTAAACAGATTTTATTCACATGATGTGATGAACACCCAGGAATAAAATGCTCTACACAGTTAACTTCATATTTTCCCCACAGGTGTTGAATATGCAAGCAGACACAGGGGTTATGCATCCATGCTCAGGGGACAAAATTGCCTAGAGGGGTTTTCCCAGTACAGGTGAAGTTTTGCCTTGGAAATGATTATGTGATTTAGCAATGAAAGGTTACTATTCCTTACTCTGTCAGCTGTGGTGTAGTCTGGTGCCTCTCAGCTTGAATCGCTCCCATCACTGAGCTCCAGACATGTCTAAGCACATTTACTGAACATCTGCCCTGTGTCTGTGATGAGTTGATGGTCTGTCCCATCAGTGAACAGAATATATTGGCACCAGAATCAGAAGACATTTCTGGAGAGAACTCATCCTATGAAAGGCGGAGTGATTCTGAGCCCAGTATGCTGTGGATCACAAGGAGGTATTCTCTCTCGGTCATTCCCTGGAGTCACCACTGAGTCCTATAAAAGGGAGGGGCCAGTGGTCTGTACATGTGAGCTCCTCCACTAAGGAATCTGTACCTCATTTGAGCACAAGAGCACTGCTTTAGCAGCCTTCAGCCGAGTGTATTGTACAAGAGGGAGAAAAGCATGTTTCCCTCTATCCACAGCTGCTGTAATCAGAGGTTTCCATTTTTTTTAAAAAAAATGTTTTTACTGATATTTAGAGAGGAATGAAAAAGGATAAAGAGATAGAAACATTGATGATGAAAGAGAAACATCATTGATTGGTTGCCTCCTACATGCCCCCTACTTGGGATCGAACCTGTAATCCGGGCATGGACCCTGACCAGAATCGAACCAGTGGCCTTTTGGTTCCTGGGTTGACACTGGCCAGGACCCAATTCTCCTGATTGGTATCCTAATCTGTTAAAAAATGTCTAAACTCTCTCTTGTATTAATATATTATATATTTTATAAAACATACACAAAAGTAAAAATTAAAAAGGATAAAACAAAAATTAAACAGAAACTCAAATATTTTCCCCACACTCTCAAAGGTTTGCCTGACATCTCCCATGGAGTGAGCCCCCACCTGCAGACCACTGCTCTAGAGCATGAGTGGGAGGTGCCTGCTGGTACCAGGAAATAGCAGCTCTTCCTGGCAAATGCTGTAGTGAGTGTGGGCAGCTCTTCCTGCCTACACTGTCATGAGTGTGTGCACACATGAGACCCATGCTGAAACTTCATGGAACTCTACCGAGGGCCCTCTTTTAGGTAGCTGACTTTGGTGAGGTAGGTAGTAGAGGAAGGAAGGTTAAGAAACAGAAAACTATAATATATTACCAATAATGTCACTTCATTTGTACTTCCAGAGCGATGAGCCCTGAGAAAATTTGGGTAATATAAATGAAAAATATTTGAGCTAGTATGTTTGTACTGGGCTCTAGAGTTTACCATTAGCTTTCATGTGTAACTCCTTAACAACTCTATAGGGTATAGAAACTGAGAATTCCTGTAAGCCCATTTCATCACACCCAATTCTCAGGTTCTTTTTGACGTCATACTAGCCACCCAAGAAGTTTGAGGTGATGATAGCTACTCTTCCACAAACTGGTTATCAAGTTGTAATGAAAACAAGCCTCAGACCAACATTTACCATACACTGAGATATTTATTAGACTAACATTCATTAGTAAAGTTGGCACAACATATTTCATACAATCTGTAGGTTTGATAAAGGCTCAGCTCTATTTCTTTTTAAGTGCTCCAACTATATATTGAGTAAAAGTTTTGCTGGAGGTAGGATTCTGCATCATTTAGTAAGCATTATGCAGTTAGAATTTCTTCTACATCAGTGATTGCAGACCTGATAGTAGGGATCAAGCTTCAGATATCATTACTAAGGAGTACATCTCCTCTGAGGATTCTTATCCTTTCTTTTTGAAAGTGTTTCTACAATATTTTAGCTAACTCACATGCTGTGAATACCTTTAATATCTCCAAAGAAAATCCATTCCTAACTTTAAGCTTATTAAGTGGTATGGTAAAGCAATGGTTATTGATAAAGTAAGAGTGAGGACATCTCATTTCTGATATAATACTGGCTGGCACATATTCCCCCCCCTCCCCACCACTGGACTGTATATTTCAGATATCACTTTAGCTGACTATGTCTAGAAATGGAGTTTACTAGTAAATTAATTGTAATACATATCACAGATTAAAGTATTTTAAAGTAAATTACAGATCTTGCAATATTGCATTACCATTTTATGTTAAAATTTATGATCTGTGATTTGCAAAATGTCTTAGTTGGTGAGGAATGAATAAAAAAATGAACCTAGGCATAAATGACTCTCAATCCCATGCTTCCTTTGTAAAACCAATGCACCTGGTTATATGAACTTCCAGTCCTGGGCTCCAGGGATTGAATCCCTCTGCCCATTGACCACCTTTTAATAAAGTCTAAAGCTTAGTTACTAGGAATATTTCAATGTTATAAAGTAAAGAATCTGCTTCTTCTGCTGACTTGGTCCCTTCTGTACCTCTTTCTGAGGAGAGGAAATACAATCCCCATCAGAATTATGAGACTTTCCTTAAATACTCAAAAGGTGGCTTTAGTTACTTTGGCTCTTATACCTTTTTTCCTTAAGGAAATTGGGATTGTTTTCCAGGGCCTGGAGAATCTTTTTGTAAAGCCACATGACCCCTGAGGGCCACCATAAAGGCCAGGGACTGTTCTGGACAGTGAGATGGAGATGGAGGACTATATAGGTGAAGGATCTAGAGGAGAGAGCTGGGTGGGATCATGCTGGGAGCAAAAGCAAAAAAATTCAAGGTGGGCCAGACCAGAAATATGCTAGACAGGTGCCAGGATATTTTAGAAGTTGTAGCCCATAGTAGGAATCAACTGGCTTTGCCCAGAAGAATGCAGGACTGGGACGAAGGAAGAATAACCAAAAATAAACTTAGTACATTATGAAACACCAAGAGCAAAATGCCGTTATTCAAAAACAAATAAGAACCCAGAATGTTTGGTGAGAAGAATGTGGATACTGAAAAACTCAGAAGAGTTTTGTCAGATTGGGGAACTTCCCTCGCTTTCATCTCTTATCATTTCTCCTATAGTGCTTTTTATTTTTTAATTCATCACCCAAGGATATGTTTTTTGTTTTTTTAAAAATATATTTTATTGATTTTTTACAGAGAGGAAAGGAAGAGGGATAGAGAGTCAGAAACATCGATGAGAGAGAAACATCGATTCAGCTGCCTCCTGCACACCCCCTACTGGGGATGTGCCCGCAACCAAGGTACATGCCCTTGACCGGAATTGAACCTGGGACCTTTCAGTCCACAGGCCGATGCTCTATCCACTGAGCCAAACTGGTTAGGGCCCAAGGATATGTTTTTATTGAGAGAGAGAGAGAGAGAGAGAGAGAGAGAGAGAGAGAGAGAGAAGAGAAGAGAAGAGAAGAGAAGAGAAGAGAAGAGAAGAGAAGAGAAGAGAAGAGAAGAGAAGAGAAGAGAAGAGAAGAGAAGAGAAGAGAAGAGAAGAGAAGAGAAGAGAAGAGAAGAGAAGAGAAGAGAAGAGAAGAGAAGGAGCTACATCGATCGGTTGCCTTCCATAACTTGGGTATGTGCCCTGACCGGGAATCGAAATCATAACCTTTCAGTGTTGGTGCTCCAACCCACTGAACAGCACTGGCCAGAGCCTCCTGCAGCGCTTTTACCCTGTACCCTCAGAGGCTTCTGATATATCCTAAGCCAGAGTGACTTTTCAACAGTGCTCCTCTCCCAACATCTCTGTAGGGCTCAGGTAATGCCCTGAAAGGTGTAAGTGGCCCTATACCTTGTACTCATTCATATTCTGGTGTCCTGAGCCTATCCATTGGTCCCAGGGTCCCTTTTAGAACCTCCCAGTACACATCTCTAATTCTCATGCCCAGAGGATTCCTGGTGGTCACTCTAACTGGCGAGAGTACTTGAGGTAGAGGACTCCTTTAAGTCACTCCCTAGTAACCTTGCTATTGGTTATGTGATTCATAAAAGGGACTCTCTAGTACCTATCTATACTACTAAAAGTGTAATATGCTAATTAGACCAGGAGACCTTCTGGGAAACCTTCTGGACGTTCTTCTGGTCAAAGCCATGGTGGCAGGGTCAAGGCAGAGGCAGATTAGGGGCGATCAGGCCAGTGGTGGGGGAGGCAGTTGGGGTGAGCAGGCTGGCAGGGGGGGCAGTTGGAGACAATCAGGCCGGCAGGGGGGTGCAGTTGGGGGCGAGCAGGTCGGCAGGGGGGTGCAGTTGGGGCCAAGCAGGTCAGCAGGCGGGGGGGAGGGGCAGTTAGGAGCGATCAGATCAGCAGGCAGAGTGGTTAGGGGTGATCAGGCAGGCAGGCAAGTGAGTGGTTAGGAGCCAGCAGTCCTGGATTGTGAGAGGAATGTCCGACTGCCGGTTTAGGCCCGATCCCTGTAAACCAACAGTCGGACATCCCTCAAGGGGTCCCAGATTGGAGAGGGTGCAGGCTGGTCCGAGGGACCCCCCCTCCCCTGCCCCTGCACAAATTTCTTGCACAGGGCCACTAGTTACTCAATAAGAACAATAGCATTGCCCTAGCTGGCTTGGCTTAGCGGATAAAGTGTCAGCCTGCGAACTGAAGGGTCCCGGGTTCGATTCCGGCCAAGGGCACATGCCTGGGTTGTGGGCTTGATCACCAGTAGGAGGCATGCAAGAGGCAGCTGATCAATGATTCTCTCTCATTATTGATGTTTCTATCTCTCTCTTCTTCTCCCTTCCTCTCTGAAATCAATAAAAAATATATAAAAAAAGAGAAAAGAACCATAGCATTGAAGTTTGACAGAACAGGAATTGTTTGAAGAGACTTTTACAGATCTATTGGACAATTGCCATCCCTGTACTGATGACATTGCAGTATTTAAAAATAACAGCTATTTTAGGCAGAAATTCAAAACTGCACTTTATAGATCCAAAGTGACTTTGGCATATGGGATTATTTTTAAATGCCCTTCAAATATTTCATTTAAACTTAAAAACTTAAAAATCAAGGGACATCTTTTCCCACAGAAGTGCTTTGATTTTATGGTTTTGTATAGATGCTAAGAAAGGAGAAAAAGAATTTTGTGGCTAGAGAATGCAGAATCCTGGGTCAGAGATGGAGGAACATTTATTTCTTGGCCTTATATGGTTCTGAGCCTCAGAAATATTGAAAGATTCATGGGCCTATTAGGGCTGGATATAATGACTAAGAATTTTGGTTTAGGATTTAGAAGTTCCAAATTTACTAAAAATATGCATAATACTAACAATGACAACAACAATAATGGCTTTCTTCCATTTATTGAGTGCTTACTATATGTCAGGCTCTATGTGAAGAAGTGCTTCACATACACTAATTAAATCTTAAACAAATTTATTCAAAAGTAGTTGAAGGGACACCATCAATGTTCAGATCTTGGTTTCTAAACAGTATTCTTCAATAAAAGGAATAAGGACTCATTGGAGAAATGGCTAGTTGTAGGACCAGGGCAGGGAAAAATTTAGATGAGTATGAATGTCGGTATAGTGTGAGAAAGTAAGGAAACAAAAAGGTGGGACATGACGAGTGACACAGGAGCCAAGCAGAAAGAGCTCATAATGCCAAATTGGAAACAATTTGAGCAATAAATAAATATACATGAGTCCATATTAATACAAATAAATGATTGAATATATAAACAGGGGAGAGGAGACAAATCTTTTTTATAGAAGAATTCCAAAAATGCGTATAAGTACTACTTTCTCTAGGAGTAAGAGCTTAACCCACCTCTCCGCTCCCTGGAGTATGGGTTACACATAGTGATTTCCAAGGAACAGAGTATGGAAAGGGAAAAATAACAAACTTACAGTGGACCAATCTGGCAAATACTACCTTAGCCAAGTGATGATGGTTAGCATCATCAGTGATATCATGCTGATATGTACCCCTGATGTGATATGATGATATCATCTCTATGGTGTTCTTTCCGAAAAACAACCCCATTCTAATCATGAGGAAATATCAGACAAACCCAGATTCAGGAACATTTTACGGAATGGCTGCCCTGTCTTCCTCAAGACGGTCAAGGTCATGAGAAACAAGGAGAGACCAAGAAACTGTTACAGACGAGAGACAAGGAGACATGACAGCTAAATGCAATCTGGTGCTCTAGACTGGGCTCTGGAACAAAAGGGGCATCAGTGGAAGACCTAGATGTTAATGAACAGTAATGTACCAAGCTCAGCTTTATAGTTTTTACACATGTACCTTGGTAATGAGATGTTAACAACGGAGGAAACAGGGTAGGGGTATCACGGGAACTCTCTGTACTGTCTTTGCAGCTTTTCTGTAAATCTAAAATTATTCCAAAATAAAAAGTTTATTAAAACAGATATATGAATAAATAAATAAGTAAATAAATAAAATAGTTGAAAGTTAAAAAAAAGTAACACAGGCTTACTTAAAAAAACAACAACAGAGTACTGTAGAAAAGGAAAAATAAAAATTCCCCTTTTCTCTGAGTAGGAACTTCAATCCCATCCCATCCAATCCCAGAGGTAAATATAATTTAACATTTGGTATAAATTTTCTCAGATATTTGCTATGATCTATATGTACATACTTTAAAAATATAACTAGAATCTTGCTTTTTATTTTGTCCTGTGACTTCTTTTTCTCTCTCTCTACTAAACACTAAACTATGGACTTGGTTTCAAGACAAAATGTAATAATTTTCAAGTGATTTTTAAATGTTTGTTAGAGAGTATTGCTTTCACAGAGGACTGACTATCGAGTCTACTTAATTTTTAAGCCTTTTAGGAATACTTTTTACAGGTATTTCTTAGGCATTTCAAATTTTTGTCATATTATTCAAGATTTTTACCTGCTGTGCTCTAAAAATAGTATTTGGTAATCATGGATTAAATTTTTTTTTTTTAAGAAAGAGAAAGGAAGGGTAGAGAGAGATAGAGATAGAGATAGAGATAGATAGATAGAGAGAGAGATAAAGAGAGAGAGAGAAAGAGAGAGAGAGAGGTTGATTTGTTGTTCCACTTATTTGTGCATTCACTGGTTGATTCTTGTGTGTGCCCTGACTGGGGATCAAACCCACAACCTTTGCATATTAGGAGGACACTCTAACAACTGAACTGTCTGGCCAGGGTTATAATCATGGAATTTTAGGAAACAAAGATTAAGAAAATAAAGTTACTAATCATTAAAAAAAATATAGAAGTAGAAAAGGTGTTGCTAGTAGATCACATTTAGGTCATAACTTTGTAGATAGATGCTAATTGAAGTTGTTATTGATAGAATTTATCCTGACACTAGGATAAGAATAGTAACCTCTGATTATCTGAGCTCAGACCCAGAAAAATTACAAATATGAATAAGGTTTTCTTTATATTCACCCCTCCTGTAACACAGGAGAGCTGGGACTTGAGCCTACGTCTGTCTTAAGTATTACGCTGCACTGCCTTTTACTCCCACTGGGTAGCCTCAAGTAGAAGCCATAGGGCAATACGGCAGAGGACACTGATTCCTCTGCAATATCGGGGGCCGTGTGTGTGTGTGTGTGTGTGTGTGTGTGTGTGTGTGTGTGTGTGTGTGTGTCTGTGTCTTCAGCATGCTCCTCAGGTCAGTTCTTTTATCATCACCAGGCCTTTCCCATTCCCAGTCACATTGTGACAATCTTTCACTGGTCAGCCTCACTGTATCATTCCCAACCTCCCATTTCTCAATCAATGTGTGAGAAAATAACAAATGATAGAAATATCACCCATATCCTACCTCCCTGATACAAATCTGTAAGTTGTTACCCCCTCTTTACCTACTTTCTCTGAGTTTTAAAGAAAGAGGCAAAATCTTGTTAAAAGCATCGAGTTTGGTGTCAGGAGCAAACCTATCTGTTCCCCCACTCTGCCACTGTAGCTGTGTGACCTAGGGCAATTACCCAAAACTTTCTAATACTCAATTTTCCATTCTGTGAAACGGACGTAACTATAATACCTACTTGGTGGTATTAGAAGACAATGCAGGTGAAGTCTATGCATGGTGTCTCATTAAATAAGTGCATCGCATGGTAAGTGGCATCAGTAACTTCTTTCTGTTAAGATTAAATTTCTCCTATTGCTCTGGCTCCTTCCACTACCCATAGATATGCTCAAATAATCCAAAACCCTCCCTTGATCCCGCCTTCATTCCTTCTGTTGTTCCATTTCTCTTTTCTCACAGCCAAGCTTTTTAACAGAGTAGATACCCTGCTTTAATTTATATCAGCTGTTAGCCTAAAGCCGTGGACGGCAAACTGCGGCTCGCGAGCCACATGCGGCTCTTTGGCCCCTTGAGTGTGGCTCTTCCACAAAATACCACGGCCTGGGCGAGTCTGTTTTGAAGAAGTGGCGTTAGAAGAAGTTTAAGTTTAAAAAATTTGGCTCTCAAAAGAAATTTCAGTCATTGTACTGTTGATATTTGGCTCTGGTGACTAATGAGTTTGCCGACCACTGGCCTAAAGCAATCTGGAGTCCAAGCCCCTCACTTGGAAACTGCTCTTGCTCAGGTTGCCAGTGAGACCCCCTGAGGCGGACACCTGCTGTTGCTTGCCTCACATCCTTTCCCCCTCTGGTGCCAGTGTGCCGCCTCGGGAGCTGCCTCTGGATGTTGGGTTAAGTGTCAGTTCAGCTGCCCTGCTCTCTCCCAGCCCAAGGGGTGGACACCAGACTACAAGACAGACCAAGCAGACAAGCAATTAAGGGCAACGAGGGATGGTGGCATTTCCTTCCCGCTACCCTGATCCCCCTGGACACTCTCTTTTCCTGTGTTTTCTGTGGGTGAATCATCAGTTTCTCCTTGGAGTCAGTGATCTGCTCCATTTTTTATTTTATTTTATTTTTTTGCTTAAATTAGATAGTTGGCTCTATTGCTTAGCACAACAACAAAAAATCACCAACTGACGCAAGCTCTCTGAAGCTTCTTCCATGCCTCACATATAATTGATGCCTCCCCCTTCTTTTATCCTTGAACCTAGCATGTGTCTCTAGTAAAGTTCATTTTTTCTTTGCTAGTTCAGAATATATGAATTACCATCATGTTTTCACATATTACTCTTTTCCACTGAAATTCTTGAGGAAAAGGACCATATTTTATTGGTTTATGTGTTTTTCAGCTCCTAGCATGGAAGGTAGGAGCTCTTGCCCTATAGTTATTGTTCCCAACAAATATTTGTTGACATATTTAGTGTCATTAAAAATATCACTATTATGTTATTCACACAGAAAGTAGTTGTTTTTTTTTAGGGGATGAGAGCAAACGAATTAGTCTCTTCCTTTATAAATTTAGGACAAAATTTTAGCCTCACGGTGTAACATAATTGGACCTCTCCAGTGGAGAAACTAGGTCAAGGAACTATTCTAGTGCAGGAAAAACACAATTGTAGATATTTTGAAAGCTGGTATGAGTTCCTGTACTTAAAAGCTCAGCCAGGTATGTCTGTTTTAAGGTGCTGTTTTAACGAGATATTGTTTTGTCTAAAATTATTTTTCCCCATATTTATAAATATTTATCTGAGTTGAGGTTAGATTTACTGCAAGTGGTAATTTAGAGAAATAGACAGAAAGTCATGAATGTTTGTGGGCTTTTACTGTAGACTGATGTTTAAGAATTCAGAGGCAGAATTACTGAGTGGAAAGCATTCTTACAACATGCAATAAAATCATGGCTGCTGCTAGCCCATAGGACACCTTCACATAAATTAGCAAAAGGCATCCCTCCTCAAAACACTTTACATCCACTTTTAGGAGATTGCCATCATAGGCTGATTTTATTAGAACAGTGTACTTTCCCGACATCTGGAAAACCACACTAAGTATGTAAACCTGTGTTATCTATGATGTGAAGCCCAGAAAGAGTGCCCTTGTGTAATGACAGCTTTCACTGTGACATGTATGGCTGCCTTCGCTATGGGATTTTATTTAGTGTTCTCTCCTTGTATGTGGTTTTTCTATCAATTACTTGCTGTTTAAAAGAGGGTGAATAGGGGACAGGGACAGGCTAGAAGGGGTCAGTGGGGGGACAAAGGGGACATATGTAATACTTTCAACAATAAAGATTTAATTAAAAAATGTGTTCTATAAAAAAAATAAAAGAGGGTGAAAGTTTGCAGATGAAACATAAAAAGTATCAGCTGCACTTTACTGAACGGGAGAAGAAGCTAACTGTGGGTACATCCAAGTGACTCTCAGGCCACATCCAGACGATTGTCTCCCACAGAATTGAAACAGGACGCCAAAAGCACTGTTGAGGCTGATGCTTACCTACCTTAAGAAAAGCAGCTTTCAGGGGTTCTGAAACACTTGCATTAGCTCTGGCTCCAAAAGGATACCCCTTCATTTCCCAACTTCTCATTCTAGAACTCTGGGACAGATTTCCAAGTACAAATTTCAGGTTTATGGTAAAGCACCAAAAGCTGAGGTTGGCATATGATCTTTGCCACTTTTTTAAAAAAATATTTTAAACAATAAAAAATATTTTATTTTTTTTTTTTTTAAAATTTCTTTATTGATTAAGGTATCACATATTTTTCCTCAGCCCCCCATTCCCATCCCACACCCCTCCCCACACATGCCCCCACACCCCTGTTGCCCTTAACCGCTGCTTAGGCTCATATGCTTGCACACAAGTCCTTTGGTTGATCTCTCCCCTTTACCCCCACCCTTCCCTTCCCTCCCTCTGAGGCCCGACAGTCTGATCCTTGCCTCCTTGTTTCTGGGTCTGTTCTTGTTTATCAGTCTATGTTGTTCATTATTTCCCCTAGATGAGTGAAATCATGTGCTATTAGAAATACACTTATAAGAACCGAAAATGAGACAATCTTTGCCACTTCTTAAACTTTGTTGGTCCAGAATTTGGAATCCCTCTTCTTCTTCTCCTCCCCCTCCTCCTCCTCCTCCCCCTTCTCCTCCCCCTCCTCCTCCTCTCTCCTTCCCTCCCTCTTCCTCTCCTCCTCTTCCTCCTTCTTCTTTTAAAAAGATTTTTTAAAATTGATTTTTAGAGAGAGAGAGAGGGAGAGAGAGGCGGGGGGAATTGATTTGAGAGTGGAACATCGATTGGCTGCCTCCTACATGGCCCCTACTGGGAATCAAGCCTGCAAACTGGGCAAATGCCCTGACCAGGAATGGAACCAGCAACTGTTCGAATGCATAGGATGACACTCAACCAACAGAGCCACACTGGCCAGGACTGGATTCCTTGTTCTTGTGCAAATCCTGTGATTTATGCTCAACATAAGAAGCCAGGAAACTATTTGTTCCCCAAATAAAAAGAAATAATTATTTTCTCATAAAGAAGGAAGTTTTGGGTCTAATATACCTTGTTCCTCTTGTTTTCCCCTCTAGGTTTGGTTTCTATCCTGTGTGTTGGGTGGGGGGCCACGTATGCAGTGAGCCATAGCAATTTACTCTAAGTGAATTCTGGTTTTTAACCTCTCAACAGGAGCATCATAGCAAGAGAGCCATGACCCTAATAGGGCTGGTATATGTATGTAATATTCTGAGGGTAGGTATAGGCTGTAGGTGGGCTTATTTTGGAGCTGGAGTGGTGGGTGGGGATAGTGCAAAGGGAGAAAGGTTGTGTGTGAGCCAGATAGGAAGATGTCTGGATCAGTACAAGAAGCCCACTGGTAAGGATCAATGATCACACAGGCTTTCCATGGTGACCGGGAATGGTAGAGATGTGAATTGTCACAGGACTAATTGGCCTCAGAGCTCTAATATAAAAAAATTGCATCAGAGCAGACACTCGCTGAGGCCCCAGGTGCATTTGAGGCCTGGAGAAACAGCAGCTGGCAGGCTGGCCTCCAAGCTCGGGTTGGCCTAGGGACTGGTCTTGGATGGATGGGGGCTTCCTTCCATGACAATAGCTCAGCTGACACTCATTGGATTGCAGATCCTGGGTGGGATTAAAGAGCCCTTGCCTCAGTAGAGCTGCCAAAAAGAGAGGCACATAGAAACTGAAGGTAAAGCAGGATGAACAGTGTGCTGCAACCGTTTCTGAACAGACAAAACCCCGAGGGAGTGCAGCCCAAGGAGCCATTTACCCTCTTGAGAGGAGGGTCTTTCTCCAAGGTGGTCCCCAAATATGAACATCTTTCTGTTTGTTCCTGATTTTTCAAGGAAACAAGCTCATTTTAGAAAAATGAAAGTACATAATACATATAAGAAGCAGAAAAAGAATACTTTTAAAAGCTATTTATTTTGAAACAGTTTTAGACTTAATGAGTTGCAAAGAATACTGAATGTCCCGATATATCCCCTTTTTAACCAGCTTTCTCCCATGTTATCATCTGAAATAACCATGGTGTATTTATCAACATTAAGAGATTGGCATTGTAATACTACTATTAATAAACTACAGATGCCGTCCCCTCAACTCCCCCATTTCTTAAAATTTCCCATAATGCTCCTTTTCTTTTCCAGATCCAGTCCAGGATGCCACATTGCATTCAGTCATCAGATCACTTTAGTCTCCTCCAGTCTATGACAATTTCTCTGTTGTTTCTTGCCTTTTATAACTTTGATACCTTCGAAGACTAGTCAGGTATTTTTTTCAAATACCCCGCAATTTGAGTATGTCTGGTATTGTCTCCTGCATACACTGAGATTATGGATTTTGTGGAGAATACCATATAAGCGTTATGCCCTTCTCATTACACCATATCAGAGGGCTCGTGATATACACACAACTGATTGCTGGTGAGTTTAACCTTAATCACATGGTTAAGGTAGAGCTGCCAGTAAAGCTACTATTTTTCCCTTTCCGTGCTCTATTTCTGAGCCCATACACACTCAGAAGGGGACTGAGCTTTACCTGTTGGAGGGAAGTCTGTTAGAGAATCTGTGCACATTTGGTAAAAGCATCCCAGTTATTAGCAAATTTGAGGGAGGTATTCTGAGATTATGCAAATATCCTCTTTCTCCTGAACATACACAGTGTCCCAAAATTATATACACACTTTAACAGCTGCTAGCTCAATTTTGAAAATGAAATGTATTTTAATAAACACTGCCTTTATAACTATTCAAAGTGTGCATATACATTTTTTTTGTATATCCTATATTTGTCACTGGTTATGGCATTCATCAATGGATCTTTCCTGTAGCAATTATTATTGTAGTGTTGTAATGGTGACTTTCTACTTTCCTCATTCCTCTACATTTATTTATTTGTTAAATTTATCTTTAATGTTGAAAGTATTACAGATGTTCCCCTTCTCACCTCCCCCATTCCCCTACATTTATTAATTGGATTTTTTTTTGGGTAAGGAATGTCACTCCTGCATTTATTTATACCATTTAATCAATATAGACTCATGAATATTTATTTTATATTTAGGTTATAATTCAATACTATGGTTATTTATTACATTGCTCAAGTTGCTTCACCTTTGGCTTTTGAATATATATTTCGAGAAGCTGGGGAAGGTCATCATAGGCTGAGAACACAGTGTGAGCAATGAACTGGTAGAGGAGGAGTTTGGTGGGATCAGGGAATTGAGGTTGGGCTCTACCATAAATGTTAGAGGATGAAAGGAATAGGGGTGGCAAACACCAGCCAGGAGGTCAGTGAGGCCAGCACTGGAAAGGAGGCAACAAACATCCCAGTTGGCAGCTGTTTCAAAGCACAGAAACTAATGAATCACTGGACCGTTTAAAGGGATGCCATCTAGAGTTTTTGTTTTGGATTCTGCTGAGTGAAGCGTGATGTCGGGGACTCATTAGAGTTTTCTTCATTGCCTCTGAAATCTTTCTTCTTCCTGCAGGAGATATTTCCAACTGCAGTTGCAATAAAGATTGGATTCTTATTGGTTTATATTAAGCTCGATCTCAACAGAGACCAGAACTCACTCAGACTACAGGAAAATTAGTTTGATTTCTGTTTGTTCATTTATTATCCTTTGACCGCTGTTTCCCATTCATTAAGGTCAGTAGGGTGCTGCTGTGCTTTAGTGTTTAAAGAAGGCTCACTTCTGGTTGTGGAGTCAGTAGGGGGCTCGGCTGACAGCCTGCTGCAGGAACTTGGACAAGTCTTTTCTCATAGGTCTGTTGTTTTTAAAGATCACCTAGTACAGTGCTTGGCCCATTGTAGGTACTCAATAATTAGGAGAATCAGCCAAAACGCTCTATCCACTGAACCGGTTTGGTTCAGTGGATAGAGCGTCGGCCTGCGGACTCAAGGGTCTCAGGTTCGATTCTAGTCAAGGGCATGTACCTTGGTTGCGGGCACATCCCCGGTAGGGGGTGTGCAAGAGGCAGCTGATCGATGTTTCTCTCTCATCGATGTTTCTAACTCTCTATCCCTCTCTCTTCCTCTCTGTAAAAAATCAATAAAATATATATTTTTAAAAAGGATTACATTTAAAAAAAATAATTAGGAGAATCAGATTAGAACCTAGAGGGTCTTTGAGGGAAGACTACTCCCTTGACTTCAAGAAACTATTGACATAGGATGAGAACTCCCCAGCTTCTGTGGCCGAGGCATAATTATTGCCATGCAATTGGCACTCACCATTTCCTCCTTTCTCAGGGGAGAGGTGTCTTAGCCTTGTCTGCAGTTAGCCCACCCCTCCCCCCCTTCTTGGGGCCCTTGCCCACTGTGGTCCATTGGTCAGCTCCTCTCTACTCTCTGAATCTTCAAATCTTTGTCTTCATTGACCCTTCCCCTTATGATATAAATACCCTCAAAATCTCTCCCATTAAAATAACCAAACATATAAATAACCCCCCACACCTCAAACAGCAATCCATTGGTCCCTCTCCCCCCATTCCCCTCTTCCTGGTTTGTCCCCCTCCATGAAGACCCACCTCTGCTCAGGCCTCATGCCATCGCTCCCCACCCCTGTAGTGACCCGATGCCTAATCAACAGGCTACATTTTTTTACTTGGTAAAAGTTCTCCTTCACTTAGAACTCAACACTTGAACTAAACTTGATTCCAGGCATCCCCAGAGTTAATTATTTGTGGGGCGGTTCCTTCTGGGGTCAAAGTCCCCTTTCGTTGGATTGTCAGACTGTGAGCTGATAGCCTATCTCCTGTACCACCCAGTGGCCAGGCGTGACTGTGAGTAGGAAGAGGGGATACTTTCCGACTTCAGTCCAAGGTCTTTAGAAAACTACTGTGAGAGCAAGACCATCCGTCCTGAAAATCAAGCCGTCTAAATTTTAGAATGTTGACTTTAACTGGCATTGCATATTTTATCTCTTGCTGTGTTTCCTGTCCAAGTAGAATGTGAAATCTTTCTTTAATTTGTATTACAAAGTGCTGTGTGTGTGTGTGTGTTGGGGAGTAGCAATGGAAAGTGGTGTTGTTCATCAAAAGTGAAATGTAAACATTTCATTTCCATTTATGTTTAGTCTTTTTAGTCAAAATGTTATGAAAATTGAGGTGTTCGAATCTCAAATTTAGCCTCTAGGAGAAAGAAAGGTTTGTGCAATGTCCTAGTGCAACTCAGAGGAGGCTGGGGAAAGAAGTTCCAAGAGATCCATCATGGTACTTTGCGAACCATCCTGACCTCCCTCTTCATGAAACTCTAGAATAGATTCTTGAAAGGAGCTGCATCAGAGCCACACATGAAGGCAGTATAACATTCCCTTTGGCGGGTTGCTTCAACTAAAACGGAATTATCCAGATCTTGAGGAAGCCTTCCTGGGAACAGCTGAGACAGGCTCTTTTGAATGAGAGAGTCCCAGCCACTTCATCACACTTGTAGCCAGTAATTTCGTTCCTACCCCACTAAGCCCACAAAAAAATACGGCCTCCAAAATATAGATCAGTGTCATCAGTTTGTCACTCGCAGTCTCATTTCAGAGCCCAATATGACATGTACTTCTACACTAGTGACTAGAAGGGTGGGTTAAGGATATGATGTGGTCAGAAGTGATCATGCTCTTGGAATGAAGTGGTTGAAAACTCCATTTCCTTGCTTGTTTGTTTTTTAAAATTATTAATTGCTTAGGAGCTAAGATTATGAACATAAATGTTATTAGATATTTATTATGAAAAAATCAGATCTTTCTCTTCATCTTGAATTAAAGTGAACACATTTTTTTCTCTGTTTTCATTAAAAGTTGACTACCATTTCCCATATGTATTTTAAAATTTTTGTTGTATTTTAAAACAGGAATGGCATATCATCAACCACATTTTTATGATTTTAATTTTATCCTCAGTAACTGTATCACCTTTAGGATCCTATTCATTAAGCCTTATTTCTTGTGCTACTTGATTGAGACTAATTTTCTTCTCAGGAATGTGGAATGGGGATAGGGATGAATTCCTAGCTAGGTCAGTGAGGTATGCGTAGGTGCAGGTTTTGTACTTCCCGTCTGATCTGACCAAGCTGCTCAATCTCTACTACTTTCCTTTGCTACTTATTACTAAAAATAATCTAGTCCAACCTTACATTCTCACCATCTCACAATTAGGCCTACCATGAATGCCTCTGTAGACAGGAAACTCAATGCTTTATAGACAACACATTTATTTTCAGGTAGCCTTGACTACTAAAAAGCCCAAACCTGTTGCCCTCAATTTCCTTCCATTGACCCCACGAAGGCCATATGAAACATGTTTACTCTTCTTCTAGAAATATTAAGGTAGTTCTCATGTTCTTTATTTCTTCCTTCCTTCCCTGCCACCCTTCTTCTCTCTCTAAGCTTAACTATTTCAGTTTCTGTTTTGTAGTCCGTTAACCCTTCTGATTGCTTTTCTCTGAGAAGGCTGGGCTGTTTCCATTAACATATAGGACTCAGGATTAAACATAATCCATTTCAGAGTAAGGCAGACTGTCATCCCATTTCTTCTTTATACTGTACCTTTAAGATCACATCAGTTTATTTTCATTTATTCAACAGTAATTTATTAATTGCCTACCATGGTAGACATTGTAGTAGGTACCTGGGTGCTAGGAATATGTATAGGTGCTATTAGAGAGCAAACAAACCAGGAGAGGGAAATGGAGAGGGGAGGATGCATATAGTTAACTGGAAAGTAGGATGAGTATTAGCCTAGGGCAGTGGTCGGCAAACTCATCAGTCAACAGAGCCAAATATCAACAGTACAACGATTGAAATTTCTTTTGAGAGCCAAATTTTTTAAACTTAAACTTCTTCTAACACCACTTCTTCAAAATAGACTTGCCCAGGCCGTGGTATTTTGTGGAAGAGCCACACTCAAGGGGCCAAAGAGCTGCATGTGGCTCACGAGCCGCAGTTTGCCAACCACAGGCCTAGGGGAAGCACAGTGGTGTAGGCATAAATAAATAGTGGGGGGGACATTTCCTAACTAGAAGGTAGGGGAAGACCTTCCAGAGGAGATGACTTTAAAGCTGGCCCCTAAAGGAATTATACAAGAAATTAGGGAAATAAGAGAGTTAGAGGTTCAGGGAGGAGGAGAATGTATCAGGCAGGAGGAAGAATATATGCAAAGGCCTAGAGGAGAGAAAGGAACTGAGCATGGCACAGTCTGACTGAGGACTGGCCTGTGAAGAAGAGAAGGCAGAGCTGAAGTAGGAAATGTGGGCAGTGCCCAACCTGTGGCCCCCTGAAAAGCTAATCATTCGAAACATGTTTGAACATCCATTAATGTGCCAGGTGCCATTTTGGGATCTGGGGTTATGGAAGTTAACAAAACAGACAAAAAAAAAAAAAAAATCCGAAACAGAAAACATTTTGCCCTCATGATACTTATAATTTAGTGGATATTAAGAAGTAAAAAAGCCTTGCAAAGAAGTTTGTCTTTACTCTAAAGGCAGGAGGAAGCCACCCAAAGGGTTCAGTGGGGGAGTGATGTGGTTAGAATCATGCTGTTTAAACTTAGGCATATAATTCCACCCACTGGGGGAAACTTTTGAGAATGAAAGTAATTATTAATGAAAATTACTACTATGAATTATTATTATTAGTCATCATCATCATCTTGGCACAGTAGGCATGGACTTGGCAACACAGGAAAGATGGGCACCCTTTTAAACTGTGGAAAAAAGACTGAATGGAAGCAAGACTGGAGGAAGAGACTGGCCATTGAACAAACCCAGGGGGAAGAGAGCCAGGCTGGTACAAGATGTGCAGTGAAGGGAAAGGAAGTGAATGGGTCTGACAAGCATTTCCAGGGAGAGACCTATTGGGACAGTGGATGCAGTGTAGCACAAAAACCTTCTTCCAGACTGATAGGGAGCCAGTAATCAGTAACAGTTAGATAAGGTCATTAGGTCTGTTATTTATTTCCTGTTGTCCTATCTTGTCCACATCATGGTCGATTTAGTAAAAAATTTTGATGAAATCTAGATAGATATACATATCTATTACATTTTTCTGAACTGTTTAAAAACAGAGAAGTAGGGGGAGGTTAGCCTGACAGGATTTATTCAGAGTCAACATCCTTTTGATCCTGATATTGTTGCTTCCTTTCCTTTCAGGTATGGTCTTATGGTTAGTGCACTGTATTAGTCAGGTTTCTCCAGAGAAACAGAACCGACAGGGTATATAAATACAGTTGACAGTTGAATAATATGGGGGTTAAGCATACTGATTTTTTACTCCCCTAAAACTTCAGTTGTCCCTTGGAATTCACATGGGGGATTGGTTCCAGGATTCCCTACAGATACAAAATCCATGGATGATCAAGTTCATGAAAAAAAAAATATTGGTACAGAACAATGCAATACAATTGAACTTTCATGGATTCCCAGCCACTGGTTGAAAATTTTGTTTTTGATCAGCAGTTGGTTGAATTTACAGATGCAAAACCCAGAAATACAGAGAACTGCTGTATATTTATTGAAAACAAATCTGCATGTAAGTGGACCTGTGCAGTTCAAACCCATATTGTTCAAGGGCCAACTGTGTTTATGAGGAGATTTATTATAGGAATTGGCTCATGCAGTTATGGAAGCCAACAAGTCCTACAATCTGTTGTCTGAAAGCTGGAGAACCAGGAAAGCTGGTGGTATAATGCAGTCCAAGTCTGAAGGCCTGAGAATCGGGCCACCAAAGGTTTAAGTGCCAATCTGAGTCCAAATGTCCTTGATCCAGGAACACTGATGTCTGTTCGGAGGAGATGAATGTCCTTACTGAAGTAGAGAGAGTAAATTTGCCCTTTCTCCACATTTTTGTTCTACTCACTCTCAATGGATTGGATTATGCCCTCCCACATTGGGGAGGGTGATCTTCTTTATTCTGTCTGCTAATTTAAATGCTGATATCTTCCAGAGACACCCTCGCAGATACACCGAGAAATAATTTTTTCTCAGCTATCTGGGAATCCCTTAGGCCAGTCAAGTTGACACATAAAATTAACCATCACATGCACAATACATTTACTAGTATTTTATTGAATGAAAGAATATTTCTCAGCAAGTGAGGGAGAGAACTATCCACTTTAAGCATTGAGTTTATCCCTTAAGTGGTTGACCTTTTCCAATAATGTAAATAGCAAATCTCACTGTTCTCAATGCTTTTCTTCTTTTTCTTTAAGTGTGTAAGTTCCCTCTAAATCATAATCCCCTAGAGCAGCTTACCACGGACCAGTACATGCCCATTATTTGTAAACCAGCTTGTTGTGTTCCATTTTGGCCACAGAGTGTATGATGCATGGCATTTTTAGGACAGGGTCAGAGGTTCTATAACATCTGCCAGCTGTCAGGAGGGGGCCTAGTAAGACGAAAACATGGTGGACAAATCAGCACAAATCAGAAACTACAGTTGGAAAAGCAACTTGGTGCCGGCCCCCAGGGAGTAGAATCAGCTTCACACAGAAGGGAGAGAACTTCTTGGTCCCTGGCCACCATCATTTTGAATCTCCTAGAGATGATACTATTAATCTGTTATTCTAGGTTCTTCTGAGGGAAGCTTATAAAAGTTGTTGTTGAACATGCTATATATGCTTAATTATTTAAACGCTTAATTACCAGAAGTGAACTCAAATAACAACTCTTTGGTTCTTGTGGACTAGAATTGTTCCCAATGCAGGACCATTAGCAGAGTTCTGCTGTGTTTCTGATTGCACAGTCCTGAGGTTTAGCCATAAATCTGTTACTTATTGATTAAGGAGGAACGCAGTGGCTCTATCAGTGCTGGAGAAATGGAAGAAGGACTGAGTAACCTGCATAAAATAAATCTTTTACTTCACTGTTAAATGATGGGGAGAAGAGAAGATAGCTCCTTAAAGCTAAAATAGATTACTCTTATACAAGCTGTAAAAAAAGTAAACAAATGAGTAAGCAGGTAAGGATCTGTTTGGGGTTTATATTTTCTAGGTTTACTGGCAAGTAGAGATGGGCAGGTTTTGGTTCTGGAGGGGCCTGCCTCGTTCTTTGTGTAATCTATCCATAATTGGGCCCTCCTTCCTTGTGTAAGAGGAAGAGGAGTGACTCATGATGACTCCTGGTTTTAGTTTCAGTTGATTCCTAAAGATGCAAAACTGAGTCAACAAATCATCTTATTTAAACTCACTCTGGTTGATATCTTTATATCTTTAAAGGGAAGCAATTTTGTAATTTAAGCAATAATACTGAGAATTTGAAGATTATCTATTAAACCATGGAAAGAGGACTCCAGCAACATGAACATTAACTTGTTAAAATAAATGATGATCTTATTTTCTCTGACCTAAAAGATGTCATATTTAAGACAGATGAACCAAAACCTTTATCTCTCCTTTCTTTTTCCCTTCCTTCCTTCCTTCCTTCCTTCCTTCCTTCCTTCCTTCCTTCCTTCCTTCCTGCCTGCCTGCCTGCCTTCCTTCCTGCCTTCCAACGTTTACTGAGTACCTACTTTACTCCTGGTATTGTACTATGTTCTGTGAATATAGACTTCCCCTATCCCTTATAGAAGAGATGAACAATCAAATTGCCATACCAAAGGACACAAGTACATCTGAGGAGGCCAGCATGCTGAGGGAATGGCTAGCAGGCTGGGAGTCAGGCAAGGCTTGTTATGCAAATCAAAATGATAACCACTTTGTAAGTGCTGTTTATTAATTTAACAATTTTCTTTTACTTTTATGGGCCCTTTGTAGATTTATGTGCTGTAGAGGATTTCTGAATCACCATCAAAGATTTTTGTAAAGAAAAAAACCCAACATTGGCAGGCAGAGGAGGGGATGCATTAGTTTAGTGAACCTTGGACTGATGCAAATTTATTGGATCAGATATAGTGTTTGTAATAGGATAAGAAATACTAGTCATCCAAGTCAAATGCCATCACAAAGAACCCAGAAACAGTCACCTTTTTTTCAGTAGAGAAAACTTGGTTACAATAAATACAAATGTAAAAAATCACATTTTTGACTTTTGGACACTGGAGACAAAGTAGAGGGAATGGCAAGACTTAGATTTTTGGAACCAAGCATTGACTAACTAATTGACAAGAATTTTTCTGAACATGGTATGAGCAGGGATTAGGAACTCCAAAAGCAAGATTTGGGTAGTTTTGGAGGATGTTTCTCATGAGAACACACATGATTAGAAGGAAGTGAAGTGAGAGGTGGAAGTTACTGTTAATTGTTACCTATGAAGTTTTAGGGAAAGATGGGAAGGTTAGATGTAAACTTTGATAAAAATTTTGAGGGACATTTTAGTGTTTCAGAGTCTAATGGTTCTTCTTTATAATATAAAATTTTATTTTAAAAATATCTTTTTTTGGTATAAAATCATTTTTAGCCCTTCCAGAAATAGACCAAGCATCAGCTAGTCTTAAGTGAGTTTCTTCTTTTATATGTTGATGTAAAAGTCTTCATAGGGGAAAAAAAACCTTACTGTATAATTACAGAAAACAGACTTGAAATGCATGCAACCCATTTGGATTAAAACATAACAGCTGTACATCCTGATGTCACAGTTATCCCTGGTTAAAGATGAGGGTAATGGAAAAACTCCTCATGTGGAACAGAGGACAGGCAGATTGCTATAGAGTGAAGTAAAAGGGAGAGCAACCTACAACTTTGTACAAGAAATAGCCCACTTAGTCTGGTGTTCAGTTTAATTCACAGACAAGATTTGAAGGCCTAGAATGTGTTGGGACTATGCTGGATATTTTGTATACAAAGATTGAGAGACATAGTTCATCAAGGAGATCCTAGTGCAATTGGGAAAAACACATACATAAGCACCAACTCAACAATAACTAATATATCAATCAGTTAATTTTGTCAGGAAATCATCTCAGAGGAGATGCTACTATTAAAAACAATTAGACAAATGCCAGATAGGGAAATAATGGAAGGGTCTTCTAGGCAAAGAGAAAAGGATGACAAAGCCTGAACAATAGAAGAGTATATAAGACATTACTAGGGGATGTTGACTCATTTCATTTGGCTAGAACATAGGGTGCAAATTGGGAGGAGATAATGGGAGCCTGGAGTGGTAGATTGGAGCCAAATTGTGAAAGACTCACCTAAGATGTTTGGATGCTATTCTCTAGATAACAGGGGGAGCCTTCATAGTCCTCCTTCCACCAACATTTTTTTATGAACAGTTTTTAAACATATAGCAAAGCTGAAAGAATTCTACAATGAGCACTTGTGTAGCTGTCATTGAGATTGTACTATTAATATTTTACTATACTTGTTTAATCACCTGTCTATCCACTTATTCATCCCTTTATAACCTATCAACCCATTTTTATACACTTCCAAACAAATTACAGGTTTCAGTACATGTCTCTCTAAATACGTCAGCATGAATATCATTAATCAGAGTTCACTGTTTAAGGTATTTTATATAAAACTAGAGGCCCAGTGCATGAAATTCATGCACTGGTAGGGTTCCTAGCAGCTGCCAGCTGCTGGCAGGGTACTCCCTCCCTTCGCCTGTGGCCTCCCTCCCTTCCCCCGGCCAGCCCCACCCCTGGTTGAACTCCTGGACAACCTTCTGGTTGAGGGGACAATTTGCATACTACACTTTTATTATATAGGATTATAATCTTTATAGGTTATAAAGTATGAGAATGAGATTATTAATTTTATTTATTTTTTATTAATTTCAGAGTGGAAGGGAGAGGAAGAGAAAGATAGAAACATCAGTGATAAGAGGAAATAATTGATGGGCTGCCTCCTGCACACCTCCCATTGGAGATGGAGCCTGCAACCTAGGCATGTGCCCTGAACGGGAATTGAACCATGATCTCCTGGTTCATAGATCGATGTTCAACCACTGAGCCACGCCGGTCAGGCGATGATCCATTTTATATTTAGGAAATATTATAGTGTGGAGGATCAGTTGGGAGAGGAAAACAAATTAGAAACCTGCTTCATCAATCTAAATGAGAGAGATAAGAATGTGATGAGAGCTTGTAGTAGGAATGGAGAGGTACCAATTAATTCAAGAGATAATCCAGAAGTGGACTTAATGGATCAGTTTACCAATGTAGGGAGGGAAGAGTAGTGGAGGGCATAGGCAGGGTTAGGGAAGTATAAAAAGTGAAAAATTCATTTTCTAGCCTGGACAACTGGGTGTTTGATGATGATAAACGGAATACAGGGGCTAAAAGAGCTTTGGCAGTAGAATGGAAGATATAGTAAATACAGTTAAGGACATGTTGAGCTCAAGGTAGTTGTAGGACATTTCAGATGGGTATGTTCAGGTGGTATTTGGAGCTGTTCTCAGGAGTTATGGAGAAATATCAGAGCTTGGATTGTGGATATGGGATGCATCAGGCCCGGTAAGTTGAAGCCATCTCTCAAGGAGAGCATTTAGGAAAAAGGGGGCCAAGGGGCAAACTCTGGGGAAAGCCAATAATTAAGGAACAAGAAGAAAATGCTGACACAATAAAGGAGATAGAGAAGAACAGTCAGAAGGCTAAAAAGGAAACCAAGCCGTAGATAGATAGATAGATAGATAGATATTTATTATGTGTTTGCTCGGTATCATAAGCAGTTTATATTCATGGACTTGTTGAGCCAACTCTATTTTATAGATAAGGAAATAAGGAAACTCAGGGAGAGAAAAGTCATGTATTTGCTGAAGGCTTTGTAGTTAGTAAGTGGCAGAACCAGTTTTTAGATTGAATTTATTCAGATTTACTTTATCGTGGTGGCCAAGGAAAGAGGGGATTTCCAGGAGAGAGTAGTCAGCAGGTTACAGTCCTTCTTCCACGATTTAACCCTAACCTACCTTTCCAGCTTTATCTTCTAATTACTTGATATTGGTCAATTTGAAGTGCTCCAAGTCTTTACATAAGCTCAAACTCTATTAGAGTGTTTTGTGGGTCACTAGTTACATGAGATGCTCTGTGAAAAAAAGTGTGCTGCGGTCAAGTAAGTTTGAGAAATGCTGCCAACTCTCTTCTCCTTGGAAACTTGCAAGTTAAATTGGCAAGCCCATCAAAGGTATTGGGAAATCCTGCAGTAAAGAACCTATTCTAACTTTGTCGACCAAGTGTTCACTAAACTTATTTAAACTTATTGGACCTTGGGACACATCTCTTTTTCCCTCATAGAAAATCTATAAACTTCTCTCCAAACTAGGGTTCTGAACACTCCAAGTGAAACATGACTTTACTTTTCCTCATGTGGTTTTAAGTGAGACAGATAGAGCTTTATCTGCCTCTCACTCTTGATGGCCGTAGAATACATTCTTCCCTGTGATATTGTTATTTGTGCTATGTACCACTGCTCCTGTGCTCCAGGAGAATGGAGTCATGTCTATTTCATTTTGGTGTCTTACATAGGCCTAGCACAGTGCCTCTCACATACATAATATTTCACCAGAGTCTATTTGTGGGTAAATAAAGTGCACAAAACACAGAGGAAATGAGTGCTTTTCCTTTCAAATAAATGTTCTCTATTAAAAGGGTTTATCTAGTTCAAAATGTGAATAAAAATTTAGGCTCAAACCAGGCTTTTATTTGATAATAAAGAGAACCTATGTTTTCAGTGTTGTTTTTTTTTTTGTTTTGTTTGTTTGTTTTCATTTGAACTGTTTGTTTTTGGGTTCAGCTGAAGAGTAAACTGAGGAAGAAAATTAACATTTTGGTCATTTCTGTCCTAACTGCATATAGGATATACCGTGAAGTCTTGGAAACATCACTTTTCTTGAGCAGTGTCTGGTATTGTCATATAATTTAAAGTCAGACTTGATTTTTTTTTTTTTTTTTTTTTGCCAAATCAGTTCATGTCTATGCCCTTTGAATGTTTCTTACTGGCTTGATGTAATTATTTCTCATGTTCATTCTGATTTACTGTTGTCAGTAGTCCCTTTGGTTTTATTATTTCATTTGTGAATCCTTATATGTAATTTAATCAAATGTAATGCTATGTCTGATCTTTCAATCCTTTAAACTGTATAACACATTCAACTATGTCATCCTCTGTTTTCCCCCTGGGGTTAGACCAGATATTTCTCTGACTCCCACATTCTTTTCTGCTTCATTGGACTCTTAACTCCCACATATGGATAAGTCATATAGAATTGTGTGTGTGTGTGTGTGAGATAGATAGATAGATAGAGAGAGAGAGAATGTGTGTGTGTGTGTGTGTGTGTGTGTGTGTGTGTGAGATAGATAGATAGATAGATAGAGAGAGAGAGAGAATGTGTGTGTGTGTGTGTGTGTGATAGAGAGAGAGAGAGAGAGAGAAAGAAAGAGAGAGAGAGAGGATGTGTGTGTGTGTGTGTGCGTGTGTGTGTGTGTGTGTGTGTGTGAGAGAGAGAGAGAGAGAGAGAGAGAGAATGTGTGTGTGTGTGTGTGTGCGCGTGTGTGGGTGTGTGTGTGTGAGAGAGAGAGAGAGAGAGGATGTGTGTGTGTGTGTGTGTGTGTGTGTGTGTGTGTGTGTGTGTGTAAGCCAGTGTGAGTCATGCTGAGAGAGATAGGCTAGTCCTAAGCATCACAGTCACAGGAGCCTGGAGATCCCCAGGAAAGGCCTGAGTATTTGGGCAAAAGGGCTGCTTTCCTCCTACACATTAACCTCACCTGCAGTTCAGCTTTTGTTTGTTAGCTGGATGTCCCACCTCTAGAGCAGAACACCAGAATCCTTGTGAGTTTAGAGAGCTCTATAGGAGTTTTATTAGCTCACAATACTTATTTAATTATTGTTTTAGAAAGAGTCTAAGATTTTTTATGGAAAAGGAGAATCCTACTTGGGGCATATATATATTTTTTCATTTCAATGCCATGAACAGTGAGCTATTTGAATTTGCATATGTTATGTAGTAATTGTACATTGATAATTCATTCAAAGAGGCAACAATCATGGTGGCCACTTCTACTGAAAGTTCCAGACTTATATTAAACTAGAGGCCCAGTGCACAAAATTCGTGCACTGGTAGGGTCCCTAGCGGCTGCAGCTACCAGCTGGGTACTCCTTCCCTTCCCTTCCCCTGGCCACCTTCTCCCTCACCGCTGCCACTGGTTGCCATCTGCAGGGCCCAATCACCCCGTTGATTGCCCCGCTGCCTGGCTCCTAGCACTGAGGGATCCAGGCAGCGGCCCTGCCCCCTGCCACCGCCCACTGGTCACCCTGCGATCGGTTTGATGGGGCGATTGGCCCCCCCCGCCCGGTGACCAGTGGCTTGCACCCACCTTGGCCTGGTGCCACCCACTCACCTACTCCACCATCCCGCCCCAGTCCCGCTCTCGTCGGGGCCCACTGGGGCCTGCAGCACTTCCACTGCTGCCAGCGCCGCATCGCCAATGCCTGCCATGTTCCGTGCCTCCCCCTGGTGGTCAGCACACGTCATAGCAAGTGGTCGAACTCCCAGTCGAGGGGACAATTTGCATATTAGGCTTTTGTTCTATAGGATGATTTGCAGTTTGGGAGAGGAAGAAAGTCTGAGAATCAGATCTGGCTGTGTGTAATAAAAGAACATTATACTATCAAGAATAATTCTTGGTGTGCTCTCCCGCTGTGGATCAGGCCTGCGCCTTTCCCTTCCCCCTGGCCTTCCCTCGAGTCCTATTCCCTCTACCTTTCTCTCTCCAGAGCTCCAAGGGCCCTTCTGCCTCTGTAACTTGTTTCCTGAGCCTGTGCAGCCCAGCTGGCTCACTTCTACTGTAACTTTCTAAATAAACTTTCTCTTATAATTTGAAGAAAAAAGAATAATTCTTATAATTTTTCCATAGTGACATTATAGCATGCAACTAAAATGGCAATATTCTGTATGGTGTGACAAAATTGTATTGTTATGGCCACCACATAAATAAGGAGAAAACTAACATTTAGTACCAATGTAGTAATACTGAAATATCTTGAACAAGCATTAGAGTTTTGTTTTTTTTGTTTTTTAGTATGAACAACTATTATGATGTCATTAAAATGGAAAGTGTTGCAAAGGGAAGAAAACACACTTTTGGCTGAATACACAGGGAATGCTGATGGTATTCATTAAGCATGAAATAATAAGAGGAACAAAATTTCCATCTCCGTCCCCAACCCCTACGAAATATCTTCTGTGTTTTCAGCATTCCCTTTGAAGTCAATATATGATCTTTGCTTTAATCCATTTTTAAAGTGTCCTTTGAAGTCGTGGGAGCTTGTGCCTGGAAAAGAGGAAAGTGGTTGAAGATTGGGTGCCTGCTAGGGATGAGGTACCAGCCTAATCATCACCAGAAAATAACATTTATTGATTATCCTCATGTGCATGGTCTATTAGGCTCCACATCAAAGTGACTTTCAAATTGGTCTGATTCATTTCCTAGTATTATAAAACTATTAAGATGACCCAAACTGGTTACTTCTTTTTAGGACACTGTTTTCATGTCAAATGATTGGGAAAAAATGAATATTTATAAATGGAAATAATTCTTTTATCTTAACCCCAATTCTCAGAAATGCTATGGCAGAATTCCAGATAACTGAAACTAATAATTATCTAATAAAGTAATTTCTTCTAGGGCGATTGAAGAGTATAGCATTATTTTCTCCTATATGAAATTACTTCAAACTCCTTAGCTCTTTATAAAATTTTCATTACATACTTTGTAGAAAGGTAGCAAGTAAATTATTTCTCATTCTTCCTGCCTCTTCCTAGCCTACTGCCAGCTGTCCTCTGTGCTTGTTGGGCTCTTATTTTACACCGTTGCCTGAAGAGGAGTGGGAAGCCCTGAGGTAGCTTTATGCCTTTCCTGTAGGGTAGGGCATAAAGACTGTCCCTTCTCTCATTTCCTTTTCCTCTTCTCTCATCTGACCTGTTTCTCACTTCCTGTTCCTTCTCTCCTTGGATGACCTGCTTCTTTTCCTTTTCCCTGTGGTCCACTCCCATGATGTCCCTCCTATGAGCAGAGGGGCCTCCATTATGTCTGGCTCATGGATTTTGGTTGCAGGCTTGAGCTCTGCATCTCTGATTGATTTTAACCTGGATGGTTCTCAGGGTCTCAAACTCAACACTTCAGTGCTGAGCTTAGCAGCTCCTGCCAAAATCTTTGTTTTAATCTCTACGAGTGGCATCTATCTAGCCTGCAAATCTGTGAATTGCCCTTGATAGCACTTCCTCCTATCATTCCACCTCCAATCATTTAACAAATCCTGTCATGTTCACATTGGAAATCCATGGTATGCCCATCTCTTCATGTCTCCCTGCCCCAGTCTGATCTGGTTATGAATCACATCTTGCTGATGACCACAGCTACCTCCTCTCTGATCACTTCCTTGTACAGACTTGTCTTCACACTGTTGCACGTTTTCTTCCTAAAATTTGATGCTAACCATGTCATTCTCAGACTGTTTGCTTTATTGAGCATCTAAAGCAATTTATAATTTCCAGAACTTCTCTATGCCAGAAGCCCATTGCTCCCACTCCTAAAAATGCTGCTTAATTCACTTGGCAAATGTCAGTGTAGCTTTCAAACTTGATGGAATGATTTCTTTGAAGCCTTCCTCAGTGCCCTTGGGCGGTCACCTGGGATCCCACCCTCTGTTCTTTCCTCACTTGCAGTACGTGGTGAGGTGATCTGAGATGACCAATTTTTTTTTTTGTGTGTGTGTCTCCTGGAGAGTGCAGTTTATTGTCTATTTTTCTCTTAATCCCCATCCCACTGCCTACCTCACATCAGCTACAAATCAATAAAGTTTGATGAATCAATTAATGGAGATCTTGAGAGGTATTTTTCACTTACATTTGGGCTTGAAGTTGTGTTTTATGTTATTAAAGATGGTGGCTTAGCCCTGGCTGGTTTGGTTCAGTGGATAGAGTGTTGGCCTGTGGACTGAAGGGTCCCGGGTTTGATTCCAGTCAAGGGCACATGCCCGGGATGTGGGCTTGATCCCCAGTGTGAGGCGTGCAGGAGGCAGCCGATCAATTATTCTCTCTCATCATTGATGTTTCTCTCTCTCCTTCTCCCTTCCTCTCTGATATAAATAGACATATTAAAAAACAGATGGTGGCTCAGACATTAAAATATAGAAGATTTCATAGATTCTCCCTTCAAGAGGCATATAGAAAAGGTATAATATTTTTTATCTTTTATGAGGGAAAACAGTGCCTACACACTGAGTGTGGTCCAGCAGGGGGACAGAAAGTTTTGCTCCTTAGCTATGTCATAAACCCTTGCACCACCTTCAGAATCACCTACTGTTAGCATCCTTATCAAATGAGAAAAGTAACACCTATCATAAAGCCACTTTTATTTGAGTACAGAGGGCATCATCTGCTTCCAAGCTTCTACTTCTCAACATTTCTGAGAGGATTTCAGCTAAGAGCCTCTTACAAAGAGTTTTTTCCCCTTAGTGTTTTAGCAGGGCCTATACATCAAACATACAAATCCCTAAAGTCTTATTTTTAAAAATGATAATATTGTTAGAGAAACACACAGCCAAAGTACCAAGCTATGATAAGAATGCAAACCTTTTTAAAAAAAGAAATGTAAAAAGTACCAATAAGATCCCATTATTTATGAAGAGAAACTTGGTTTTAATTTCAGTGATGTTTCTGGGCCAGAGCAAAAACAGAAAATGAACTGCTTAGAAAATTTAAAAATCGAGTAAGAGCATCTCACTTTATTGAACAAATATATAAAAGATGCTCCAGCTCCATTGTTTGGGAAATTAAAGTAGAGTAAATAATACAAGACTGAGATCTGGAGGCAGAGCAGTGGGCGAAGTGGGAGGCAGAGCAAAGTTTGTGTTAGAGGGAAGGCTGGGAGGGGAGAGCAAGCCCAAGAGAAGAGGAAGTTATTCCCTTAGTTCCCCCCACTGCTCCATAACCTCTTTGAGGTCTGTGCTTCATTGTCCCTCCCTCCTTTCTCACTTATCTAATCTGGGCCAAACCATCCTTCAATGGCATGTCTACCTTTAGCACTTCAGGTTCATCCCTTGGTGTCTAATGGTCTCTCTCCTCAGCCTCTGCCCCTAGACCTTCATCTGCCCAGGGTCCCACTCGCTGTGGATCTCATCTCCTCCTCTCTTCCTAGATGAGTGAAATTTCTGCCTGCTCATCCCCAGTTCAGTGCAGGTCTAACTTATCTTTGGTGTATTATTGAACCCTCTGAGGCTCAGTATTCTCATCTGTGAAAAGAGGATTAGTAGTACATACCTCACAAGACTGAGTCACCCAGCAGGTCCTCAGCAAACATTCTTCCCTCCTTGGCTGTTTGCTGCTGTTCCCATTGCCTCACTTTCGCTCTGTTGATACCAGTGTTCTCTATTTCTCTCACCACCTAAGCCATCGGCTGGGAATTTGCCTCTGGAATTCTGCCTGGAGTTTACCCCGTGTGTCTGAGAGTAGGGTTTCCCAGGAAGGTTCTGAAGTGAGGACACCTTGTACCAGCTTCAGAGTCAGACATCACAGTTCATATCCTGGTCCCACCATGTATGTACTTTCTGGCTGTGGGAGCTTTGAGCAGATTCCGTAAGCTGTTGTTGGCCTAGTTTCCTCATCTACAATTTGGGGATAATATTTATTTCTACTTTATAGTAAGGATTAAATAAGCTACTTAATGTAAAGTGTTAGTGCAGTGGTCGGCAAACTGCGGCTCGCGAGCCACATGCGGCTCTTTGGCCCCTTGAGTGTGGCTCTTCCACAAAATACCACGGCCTGGGCGAGTCTATTTTGAAGAAGTGGCGTTAGAAGAAGTTTAAGTTTAAAAAATTTGGCTCTCAAAAGAAATTTCAGTCGTTGTACTGTTGATACTTGGCTCTGTTGACTAATGAGTTTGCCAACCACTGTGTTAGTGCAATGCACGGCACATTACAAGTGCTCAATAAATGTTATAGGTATCTCAATTTAGAAAATGTTCTAAGTGTCTTATGACCAATGGAACTTTGTTCTCAGTGCCCCAGTATCATCATCTCTCAGAAAGAACGTTTGTCAGGATTCAGGAGCCAGTGACAGGGGTGTTTCCAGAACAGGCCCTTGATAGAACCTTGCTGGGCTCACTGCCTGAGGTGGGAGGGGCGTGTGGAAGGGCCCACCACCTTTATTTTGTGTGGAAAGGAAGCTGTGCCAACAGGGAAGGATGCGGTGACTTGGAGGTGGTTGTCTGGGACAGGAGAGGTGGGGGCAGCTGAGCTAAGGGGAGGGGACCAACAGTGAGTGCTGCTGCCATCACCTGACCTGCATTGGCCTCTCACATTCAACTCAGAAGTTCCATAATAATACTAGAGCCCTACAACTCCTGCTTAAAATAAAAACTCACACCAAAAAAATCTGCTTTAGAAAGATCATGGTCCACAGATTCAGGATTCCCAAGGAGTCTGGTAATTATCCTATCTAATAAAAGAGTAATATGCAAATTGACCATCACTCCAACACACAAGATGGCCGCCCCCATGTGGTCAAAGATGGTTGCCCCCATGTGGACACAAGATGGCCACCACAAGATGGCCGGCAGGGGAGGGCAGTTGTGAGGGACCAGGCCTGCAGGTGAGGGCAGTTGGGGGGGGGGAACAGGCCTGCAGGGGTGAGCAGTTGGGGGGGACCAGGCTGGCAAGGGAGGGCAGTTAGGGGTGACTGGCCATGCAGGGGAGGGCCGTTGGGGGAGACCAGGCCTGCAGGGGAGAGAAGTTGGGGGCAACCAGGTCAGCAGGAGAGCAGTTAGGCGTCAATCAGGCTGGCAGGGGCATAGTTAGGGGGTGATCAGGCAGGCAGGCAGGTCAGTGGTTGGGAGCCAGCAGTCCTGGATTGTGAGAGGGTTGTTCGACTGCCCGTTTAGGCCCGATCCCACCAGGATCGGGCCTAAACGGGCAGTAGAACATCCCTTAAGGGGTCCCAGATTAGAGAGGGTGAAGACTGGGCTGAGGGACAGCCCCCCCCCCCCCCCCCCGTGCACGAATTTCATGCACCGGGCCTCTAGTGTGTTATAACAGGAGAGAGACAAAGGTCCCAAACTGGAACCAAAGGGGGAGTTGAGTATGGCCTCTGGTCTTGTATTTCCATGGGGGAAGATGGACCATCCTTTCCTAGTCGACTGAAACATGTATATTTCTTACTTTGAGTTCTATCATTTAGTTAGAGAAGCAGCTCCTGACCTGTAGATACAGCTTTATTTATTTTTAGAGTATATTAAAGGCTCTATATTTGCCATTCTTAGAAAGTAAAAAAAAAAAAAAAAAAAAAGACCCTGGTCTCTGAAAAATTGTGGGGTGAAACAGATTGTACATGTAAAAAATGAAGTGTCTGCTAAATAGCATCATTCATTACAGGGTGGATCCTGGTGCAAGTCAGGCCACCTTGGTTTCCTTTCCAGGGCCCGTGGTTGCCACAAGTTAGGAGTTGACTTCAGGAATTAATAACTACTTTCAAGGATCAGCAAAATATTTAGGTGTGAAAAAAAAAAAAAGAGAGAAAGAAAGAAAAATAAATGTCTTAAAGCGACTTGAAAAGAATATATGTTATTTAATTGTTTGTCAAAATAATATTATATTACATCTGGCCATAGAAATAGAGCTTTTAAATAGGAAACAAGATAGGTCTGTGTATGTGTATACATAAAGGTACTTTGTCATTTCCTACTCTAGTCAGAAAAGGCAGATTACTTATCTTTCAAGGGTTTGTATTATTTTCTGGAGTGACTATGGTTTCTGAAACCTGTAATTTATCACATATGCTGCAGCTGAGACAGAATATCTGCATTTGGCTAGTCCCAGGAAGTCCAGTACAGTATGCTTGCCTGCTGACAGTAAAGTTACATCTGTGTTATGTACAGGGTAGGGCAAAAGTAGGTTCACAGTTGCGAGTATGCTAAACAGAGTATATTATTGTATTATTAGTTATTATTGTATTATTTTCCATACAAACAACTGTAAACCTACTTTTGCCCCACCCTATAGTTATACGATGAAGTTATATCATGTGACATTTAACATATGCAAATTCACCAAGGTATCATTTGGAAAGAAATTGATAGCGTGTGAGTCATTCTCCTTGCTGATGGACTCAGTAAGCCTAGGTAGGCCTTCCCTGAGAGCTCCCTTAGGATGGGAGATTGCTTTTGCTTTGCTCCTTAGTCATCTCAGCTCCCTTAGGCTTTCCAGAGTGGAGCATCTTCCTGAGCTGAGGGTGATTCTGGTGCTTACACGTAGCTCCTGAGCACAAGCAAACTTTTTTTCTCTTGTTTAACTGAAGAAAGAGTCATCAATACAAAAAAAAAAAAAAAAAATAGTATTACAGAGGAGCCAAGTATCAATTTCCAATGTGGTGCTTTCCTAGTGTATTTTCAAGGTTGATTTTCAAAAGGAACATCTTTGGCCATATGTGCTTCCCTGGGAATTTAGGCCCTGGTGAAATGTACCTCCTCACTCCACCGTTAGTTGCCTCTCTTATATGACATTTCATACTCTCTTCCTGGATTCACGTTCTCTTCCTTTGTCATTGTGCATACAGGGGACCAGGGGTAGGCTATGGAAGTGCTGGTTCATGACCAGTAAGCAGCCACCAGTAGTGGGGTGCTCAGTGCTGAGATTAGGAACAACTGATGAGGAGTGACCACCCTGAAAAATAAAGGCGTAGGTTTGGGGAGACACTGTGAAGGAGTAAAATCCCTCAACTTGTAAAACCAGGTTCCAGCCCAAGAGGATTCTGGTCCTTGTGTGTCTGTCTTGTTAGAATAATGGGAGGAGAGCTTTCTTTCTAGACGAGGTTAATTCTCACAATAGCAGAGCATCAGGTAGAGTGTGTTGGGTGTAGGGTCTGTTTTGCATTGCCCTACTCTGCAGAGTTTTCAGGATGTTTTCAATGCCACTTGACCAATTCTCATGGGGGAGTGGGAGGTAAAACTGGGGCATTCTAAGATTGTCACCTCATGTTTTGTTACTGTTGCTTAGTGATGTGGGGAGGAGAGAAGCAATGACTACCTTCAGGAAGTCTTAGAATCAGACTTTTGGTGGTGGAGGGGACCTCAAAACTACTTTCCGAGTTGTAGAGGGGCGAAATGATTTAAGGTTAAATATGTGGCGGAGCTAGGACCAGAGCTTCAGTTTCCGGGCCTCAGGCTGGTGTTCCTTAGGCCTTCAATGTCTCTGATGAACTGGTTTAATAGGAACTGGTTTGGCCTGTTTGTGGATACAGCTCCACCCTTTAGTGAGCTCCCAGAAAAGGGGAGAATAAACTCCGCATTATTCTTACTTGTTTTGGTTTTAGGGGTATGATTGTTAGGGGCAAAGTTCCAAGTATGCCTACACTCTGAAAATGTTTCATGTTTGTATGTGCTGGGGGGGGGGGGGTTAGAATGGGGTGGGTTGGGATGAGTGAAGGGTTATAGGAGGTAATGAAAGCCACAAATGCAAAAATTGATTCCACTTATGATAATGAATGCTTATGGAATTTATGGATGTTTTATGAATATTCCTTGCTTTGATCTGTTTGGCATTAGTCAGATCCGCAAGGAGTAAATTTAAAATGAGAAATAGTTTTAGACTACTTTCTTGGTATTTCACCTGTCATGGTACCTGTCATGGGTCTTGCTTTGACTTCACCTTCAATAAGATGCTTTCTTTTGCCCTGGCCCATGTGGCTCAGTTGGTTGAGTGTTGTCCTATGCACCAAAAGGTCACTGGTTGGGTTGGGACATATGCCCAGGTTTCTGGCTCGATCCCTAGTAGTGGGCATACAGGAGGCAGCAGATCAATGTTTCTTTCTCTCTCTTTCTCAAGACACCCTGAAAAGAAGGGTGGTCCTAAGAAACCAAAAGGTGCTTTTTCTGAGGGGCATCTGGCAAGTGTCCACACAGCGCTGATGGGAGTCATCTGATGGGGATGGGGATCTGCTCTTAACCCATTTCTGGGTGAGCTAAATCAACATAAATTAGTACTCATGCACAAATGACTGTCATTGAGTCGTATACCCAAATACAGCTCAGCAAGTTAACTAACTTTCTGATTGTCAGCTATGCTGCCTTATTCTGTCTGAGAGTGAGCAAAGAGGGGCTGGGAGGGGAGGCAGAAAGAAGGATAAGCATGACTGATATGGGGGTGCAGAAGAAGGTCAAGGGGATGGGAGGGTAAGAGATTGGGAAAGAGAGAGGGAGAGAATATCTTTTTGAAGGTAGGAAAAAGACACAAAAGGAGGCTTCACCTTCTGTTGGATTGTGTTAATCTGTGATTTGGAAATTGGTCCCGTTTCTAAACAATGTCCCTGAAGATGAAGATGATATGCATGCTAGACTTTCAGATATACCATAGGAGGAATTTGGCTCTATTCCAGAATGTCATTAAAGAGCAGAAAGTATTTCTGAATTCTAGCATGAGAGTTGGAAATTATCTCAATTTAGCTTTTCATTTCCCAGAATAAGTGTTGCTGACTTTGCCAGAGATCACCAGCTGGTCAGAGCAGAGCAGGGCCTAGACACAATTCTGAGTTGTATTCTGTGGGCTTTCTATTGCACCCTAGACACATATGCCAGAAAACTGACAATATCTGACAGACTCCAGAAGGAAAAAAAGGATTGGTTGGAATTGAGTTTGAGATGAATGCAAGAGAGGCAGATCTGGTCTGCAGTAAGAATAAGGTAGAGGTAAAGATTTTGAGTGAGGGGGCCTCCTCAGTTAGCCTGTGATGGAGCAGGGTGGGGTCTTCCTGGAAGAGGAACCTGGTGATAAGTGATGCTGTCTTCTGCAGGGAATAGACCTGTAGTCTGGCCTTTAGCTTGTGGTGACCAAAGGAATGATAAGTGTACATGGCTGATATATTTCATATCTTGACTCATTTGACTAAGAGGAGAGAGGGCTGGAGAGCACCTTGATGAGGCTGGTTGAGAAGGAACTACAGGGAAAGGAAATGTTGGAGGTGCCTAAGATTTGTTATTTATGTTGACTCTCGAGTCTTATCTAGTGTTGGTTCTTTGCCTACCAGCTGTATGCAGGTAAGTAGATTTTGGGGCAAATATATTTGTAGGGCAGCAGCTCCCACACAAAGACCTTACTAGGAGTGTTATCATTGATGGACATCAACAAAAGTGTGATTTAAAAAGTAAAGTTCAACCATGTTTCAGTCTTGAGAACAACCCATGTAAATATTTGGGGAACTTTCTTCCTGGTATCTATGTCTATTTACATGTTTATACACACACTTATTTTTATGCAAATGTGATCACACTATTATACTTCTTGTTTTATAGTATGCTTTATTTAAATTTTAAGTCACTGTTATTAAATCCAAGACTCAAAGAAGCAGATGACAACTTAATCCTCCCTCCAACTTAAGCTTTGGTTTTATTTTTAAAAATCAATTTTATTAACATATAATTTATATAAATAAAATATACTGATTTTACTTTTGTTTTCTTTTTTATATACTATGATGATATTGGAGTAGTTGTAGCAGGTAACAATTCTCCATCCTCAACCCTGGACTTAGTTAAATACAGTGTTTTATAAGTTGTGTGTTTTTATAGGCTATGCTTTCAGTCAGTATTAAGAGGAAACAAAAAATTAAAAAAAACTTTTTTTCACCATGCTTGGTTTCAGTGTTGTGGAAGGGTCCAGTCTAGTGCTAATACTTTCATCTCTTTACTAGCAGCCCAGTGCATGAATTCGTGCACCTTGAAAGGAATTGTGGGCCGCAAGGCTGCGGTAGGCACAGGGGCAGGTCTTGGCCCATCCTCCGCGCCCCTGCCCGGCCCCTCCCGCTGCGGCCCCCAGTGCCCTGTCTGCCCGCAGCCCCGCTCCCACCACTGCTGCTCCCATGCACTGACAGCGCCGGCCCCACTCACACCTGCTGACGGCGTGGAGCGGTTGGGGTCGGTGCCAGCAGCAGGTGCAAGCAGGGCCAGCACTGTCAGCGAGTGTGAGAGGCAGTTGCTGCCCTGATTGCCCCTCAGGAGCAGGGGGTGGTGAAGAAGCCCTCAGGGGCGATCAGGGCTGGCAGCCGCCTCTCGCACCAGCAGTGGGTGCAAGTGGCAGCTCTGGCGCCAGGAGTGGGTTTGAGTGGGGCTGGCGCTGGCAGTGGTGTGAGCGGTGGCTCTGGCGCTGGCAGCGAGTGTGAGTGGGGCCTGAGCCAGCAGCAGGTGCGAGCGCCAGGTGGGACCATGGCACACGGGAGCAAAGAATTTTCAGTGACCACCCCAGGCTTGCCCTGATGACAGAGACCGGTGCCTCGCCTTGGTCTGGTGCCCCCACTTACCTGCTCCACCATCCCATCACGGCCAATGCCCACCATGTTCTGCACATGCCCCCTGGTGGTCAGTGCACATCATAGCGACCAGTTGTTAACTTGTTCGGTTGTTCTGGTTGTTCCGCCGTTTGGTCTATTTGCATATTAGCCTTTTATTATGTAAGATAGCTGGTATTCTTTCTCTATTCCTAAATTTTTAATGGTTAGCCTCATTTTCCCAGGATATCAGAGGCTTTGAATGACATCTCTCACTGCTTCAAAGCTAAGTTCACTTTAAGTTTAGATCAGAATTCTTAGCACTTGGTGACAATTGCAATAATACGTGGGTAGGGCTTGAATGAAGAGCCACTGTAATTCAGTTTCTCTCCCTTCATCCTATTCTACACCAGATGAAATTCATCCTTTAGGTCAGGCCTGATTATACCACTACACAAATATTTCCCCTGGTTTCCCAATGTCTACATAACAGTGTGTCTACCCCATGGGGCATGCAAACTTCCATTTTGTTGTGGAAAGAAAATGTCAGAACCTCTATAGTTATTATTATTTTTTAGTTATTATTTTTCTAAATAAGGAGAAAACAAAGTTATTATTTTTCTAAATAAGGAGAAAACAAAGCTTTATTAATATTTTATGTATAGATTGACACAGATTCCCTTACTCAGTTTTTATGTTGGAAAATCCCTCATCACATGCATTATGTGCAGGTTAAGCTGAAGGAAGAAAGGAAGTGCCACTTTGACTCATCTTTTGTCACTTGCCTTTTTGCAACTTACTGCTATTTACATGGCCAAGTTAATTGTATTTATGGGTTATATTATTATATACTTTTTATTATTAAGTATTTTATTTGTTCAACCCTCCTCCCCCTGCCTCTGGCAACCACCAATCTGTTCTCTGTATCTATGAACTTACTTGTTGTTTTTTGCTGTTGTTAGATTCCACATATAAGAGAGAGCATATGGTATTCATCTTTCTCTGTCTGACTTACTTCACTTAGGATATACCCTTGAGGTCCATCCATGTTGTAGCAATGGCAAGATTCCATTATTTTTTGGCTGACTAATAATATTCCATTGTGTGTGTGTGTGTGTGTGTGTGTGTGTGTGTGTGTGTGTGTATGCCACAATTTTTTAATCTGTTCATACACTGACAGACATTTTGGTTGTTTTTCTGTTTTTACTATTGAAAATAATGCTGTAATGAACATGGGGGTGCATATATCTTTTTTCCATTTAATTTATTTTATTGTTGAAAGTATTACAGATGTCTCCTCTCCCCCCCCCCCCCAATGACCCCCTTCCTCCCCTCCTTCTCCTCCCCAGGCCTTCACCCCACTATTATCTGTGTCCATGGGTACAAAATAGATCTAGAGATGTGGAAGATTATATGCACATATCTTTTTGAGTTAGTGTTTTCGTTTTCTTTGGATAAACATCTGAAATACCCTCATTTTAAATGTACAGTTCAATGAGTTTTGTCAAAAATAAAGAGTTGGATGGACATAGAAGGTATTATGCTAAGTGAAGTAATTCAGACAGAGAAAGACAAACACCATATGATTTCACTTATATTTGGAATCTTAACACATTGCGGGTGGATCACAAGCATTCTCGTGTTTTCATATTACACAGTGTTTTACATAAATGTTAAAGGCATGCCTTAAAATTAAAAACCCATTGCATTTTGAAGTTATTTATTATATGTTCTTACAAGCAAATATCTTTTTACAAATATACTTTGTAAAACGTTTTTTGTACTCATTCAATAGAAACTTATCTGGCCACTGGGTAAAGCTAGCAATAAAACTACTGGTGTGCAATGTGTTAAGAACAAAGTAAACAAACAAAATAGAAACAGACGCATAGATACAGAAAACAGACTGATTGAAGGGAGGGGGCTTGAGGAGCTGGGTGAAAAAGGTGAAGGAATTAAATATAACAAATTGGTAGTTACAGAATAGTCACAGAGATGTGGATTATAGCATAGGGAAGATAGTCAATCTATCCTAATATATAAAGACCCTGGGTCGTAACAACCAGTAACGACCAAGGCTCCACCAACCAGAAGTCAGTCCTGCAGTCAGCTGACTGCTTCCGCTGCAGGCCTGGTGCCCCAGCACTGACTGCTGAGGGGGCTGCGAATCAGGGCCAGAGAGAGGCCTGAAGAGAGAAGCAGGGACTGAACCATTGTCTCCGTGGCAGCTTTTGATCAGCACTTGCTTCTCTCTTTCTCTTCCAGTCTGGCCAGCAGCCGTGCCTCCACCGGGGCTGCTGATCTGCCCCACCTTTCTGATCAGGCCCCGTTGAAACCACGTGATGGTGGTGCCTATGGGTAGGCAGCCAGGAAGGGGGAAGTCCGAATTTCTACTGTGGGGACTGTGCACCCTTGTTTGGATACAAGCGCGCCCAGTGGGGGCTCAAGGAGGCACCCAGGAGCCGCCTATAGGGGCAGCGGGCTCAGTAGGCCTGCGTGCTGTCCCTTGTTTGGATATGAGCGCGCCCAGCGGGGGCTCACAGTGGCACCCAAGAGCGGCCTGTGGGGCGGTGGGCTCAGGCCTGCATGCTGGGAAGGCAGGTGTCCCGAGGTCAGGGCTGGGGAGGGGAAGTCACACTTACTGCTGCGGGAGCCGTGCACCCTTGGAGGTGGAAGTCCTAGGGTCTGCAGGCCTGAGGGCGGGGCAGCAGGATTTTGGCTGGAGTGGCTGCAGGGTCACGGGCAGTGTCCAAGGCCAGTCTGGGTGGTGGTGCTGACGAGTTCCTGGAAGAGGCCGCTCTCCCCTTCAGGCCGGTGTGGGCTCCATGCCTGAGCCCCACAGCCCGGGGAGTGCCCGCAGCGGTGGTAGGCGCTCCCTGTCCAGGAGAGCCTGGTCTGCCTGCTGCTCCTGCCGGATTTAACTGTCCCTCCCTCCCTCACACACACCACACACATCCACACACTCTCCTTTCACCCCCTCACTCACTCACACCCTCTCCCTCACCTCTGTCCTGCCAGCCGCCATCTTCCTGACTGTCTAATTCCATAATGGCCATTTTTAATGCTCTTAATTTCTTTGTGTAGTTCTAGATTTCTATTGTGTTATTTACCTTTCCATAAAGAACGTCCTTTAACATTCTTTATAGTACAAGGTTGCTGGTGATAGATTTTTTTCAGCTATTGTTTTTTTTTGTCTAAGAAAAAATTTATTTTTGAAAGATATTTTCATTGGTGGTAGAGTTTTAGTTTTATAGTGTTTTTCTTTTAGCGTACTACAATTGTTATTTAGTTGTCTTCTGCCTTGCATAGTTTCTGACAAGAAGCCTAAGATCATTTTTTATTTGTTTCTTGTTACATAAAGTGTCTATCTTTCCTCTGATTGCTTTTAAGATTATTCTTTTTAAAAAAAACATATTTTATTGATTTTTTACAGAGTGGAAGGGAGAGGGATAGAGAGCTAGAAACATCGATGAGAGAGAAACATCGATCAGCTGCCTCCTACACACCCCACACTGGGAATAGCCTGCAACCAAGGTACATGCCCTTGGCCGGAATCAAACCTGGGACCCTTCAGTCCACAGGCCGACGCTCTATCCACTGAGCCAAACTGGTTAGGGCTTAAGATTATTCTTAACACAGATTTCGAGCAGTTTTTTTTTTTTTTTTTTTTTTTTTTTTTTTTTAATATTTTTTTATTGAGGTATTATATGTGTACATATCTTACCATTACCCCCCCCACCCCACACCCACACATGCCCTCCCCCCCCAGAGTTTTGCGTCCATTGTTTATGCTTATATGCATGCATACAAGTCCTTCATTTGATTTCATAACTCCCCCACCTCTCCCTAACTTTCCCCCTGTAATTTGAAAGTCTGTTTGATGCTTTACTGTCTCTGTATCTATCTTTTTGTTCGTCACTTTATACTGATCTTTACTATCCCTAAATGAGTGGGATCATGTGGTATTTTTCTTTCATTGACTGGCTTATTTCACTTAGCATAATGTTCTCCAATTCCATCCAGGTTGCTGCAAATGATGAGAATTCCTTCTTTTTTATGGCAGCATAGTATTCCATTGTGTAGATGTACCACAGTTTTCTGATCCAGTCATCTGCTGACGGGCACCTAGGCTGTTTCCAAATCTTAGCTTCGAGCAGTTTGATTATGGTGTATCTTTGTGTGATTTTCTTTGTGTTTATCCTGCTTGGAGTTCATTAAATAGCTGGGATTTGTGTGTATATATTTTCCACAAGAGAGAACATGTTCTGTCACATTTTCAATAGGATACCAGCCATTGTGAATTTTACATTGTGTGTGCTGGATTTTGTAGTAGTTCTTTAAAGAGAGTTGAATGTCTTGTAGCAAAAGTTGGATATTTTGCAAACCATTTGAACATGTTAGAGTTTTATTCATAAGCTATTATAGAACATCTTTTACTTTATGAAGAGTTTAGCCCTACTACTTGGGTCTGACTATTCTGGAGTCTCTACTGAATACCCTATATATTCAAGGAAGTTTCTCTACTCTGACTAGTGGGAGTTAGGATTCCCAGTTTTGTATGAGCTTTGGGAATTGTTCAACTTACATCTCTCTTTAATTGCTATTTCCTAGGAAGTTTTCTGCTCTTGAAATATTTCATTTTGTGTATGTACAGATTGTATTCAGCCAAAAACTCAAGGAGGCTAGGCTACTACTTATATTTCTTGAGCCTTTTCTCTTTCTAGCTTCCTCCTCTCTGGTATTCTGCCCTATCAATATGAGCTTCCATGCCCTCTCCAAATTCCAATTTCTCTCTCTTTAATTCAAGAAGACTACTAGTTCTCTTTGCATCCCTTCTCCCTGCAGTATCTACCATAGGACTGATCTCATTTCCCTTCCTTTTTCCAGGAGTCACAGTTATGTTACTGTCTGTGGTCCACTGGCTAAAACCCAGGGCTGAGGCTAGGGTGAGGAGAGGTACAAGAGTACAAAATTTAAGAAGGCTGAACTCAGTCTCAGGGTCATGCAAGTGCAGGATCAGCCTTAAAAAAGGAGTGCATTCTTAACTTTATGTGAAATTTATGTGAAATTACTCTAAGCACCTTTCTTGCTTGTCTCACCCTAGTCCCAGCCCTGATGAAAATAGTTGTTTTATATATTTTATCCATATTGTTTATAGTGTGAGGATAATTCTGGACTTTGCTAATCACCCTCATTGCCCAAAGTGCAAGTCCCCTGTTATCTGTATAACAATATGTTATAGACATCATTCTAAATATATTATAGACATAATTCTAAATCAGAGAATTTAGCTATTCACCACCTTTTAAAATGATTGCCCCATATTCAATTATGTGGATTGATCTGAGAAATTACTGAACGTAAAACTCATTTCTTAAAAAGTCTCCTCATTCTCAAATGTGACATTAATGTATCACTGAAAATAAAATATGTGAGCATATATTAAAAATTTCATTTAGAAATATGCTTTGCATTGAATATATTAATTAAGATGCAAAAATAGATGGTTTTTCTATACACTTCTTGATTTGTTACCTGGATGTGTTTGTTAATCTAGAAGAGTGGCCTGGAAATTAAACCTGTCACTGTGGCAGTGTTCAGCATTACATCCTAGAGCTGAGATACCCTTTACGATGAATCAAAACCAGAGTGTTAAAAGACTGGCAAAATACAAAAAAACTACTATTTTTAGGATTTTATTCAGCTATTTTTCCTCATTAAATAATTTTAGGACAGAGATAAAAATGAAATAAAATTATTAAGGTTAAGGTCTATTTATGGTTTAAAACAAATATAAATGGAGAATAGACTGTCTGACATATATTGTCTTCTTTTCAGTTTACCTACAAACTAGGTATCCAAAAAGCTTATTGTTTTAATAACATTTTAAACTACCTAAATATTGTTCTCTTTTAACTATCATTTGGAACTTAAAAACATTTTTTTTTATTGATTTCAGAGAGGAAGGGAGAGGGAGAGAGAGATAGAAACATCAGTGATGAGAAAGAATCATTGATCAGCTGTCTCCTGCATGCCCCACACTGGGGATCGAGCCCCCAATCCAGGCATGTGCCCTGATCAGGAATCAAATCATGATTTACTGGTTCATAGATTGACACTCAACCACTGAGCCATGCCAACTCGGTCATTTGGAACTTTTATGGTGCCTTTTTAATTCCTGAACCAGATATATAAATTCTGTCATTATTATTATTAGAAATTATGTAAAAGCAATAAAAATACCAGAAGGATATACAGAAAAATGATAAAACATTGATATGTATAAGTGATAGGATTTGGAGTACCGTATTTTCCAGCATATAAGACGACTGGGCGTATGGAAGATTTTCCTGGGTTAAAAAGTCGTCTTATACGCCGGAAAATACAGTAGTATTTTTCCCTCCCCCCATTTTATCCATTGGTTTTTAATGTAGTTATCACACTTTTAGACTAGGAAAGTATTTTTCTATATTAAAATTCAATGTATTAACAAAATATTAGCAAATAAAATCTAACAATGTATGAAAGAACTGTACACCATGACCAAATGGGATTTATCCCAGGTATGAAAGGCTAGTTCAGCATTAGTAGATCAATTAATGTAATCCATCATATCTACAGGCTAAAGAAGAAAAATCACATAATCATATTATTAGATGCAAAAAAGTATTTGGCAAAATTCAACACTAATTCACACACACAGACACAAAAACTCTTAGCAAACTAGGAATAGATAGGAACTTCCTCAATTTGATAAAGAACATCTGTAAAAAACCTATATCCGCAACATACTTATGGTGATGAACTGGAAGCTTTCCTGCTAAGATCAGGAAGAAAACAATGATGTCCTCTCTCACGACTCCTTGTCAACATTGTACTAAAAGTCCTAGCTAATGAGTAAGACAAGAATAGGATGTAAGAGATATGCTGCCCTGGCTGGTTGGCTCAGTTGGTTGGAGCATCATCCTGTACACCAAAAAGGTTATGGATTTGATCCCTGTTCAGGGTGCATATGGGAAGCAACCTCTCTCTCTCTCTCTTTCTCTTCACCCACTTTTCTCTCTAAAATCAATAAACATATTCCTTGGTGGGGATAAAAAAAGGAGATATGCTGATTGGGAAGAAAGAAATAAAACTATATTTATGATGACACAATTATTTATGTAGAAAATCTGAAAAGAATTATTGGATTTAATAACTGGTTATAGCAAGGTTGCAGAATACAAGATTATTTAAGAGTCAATAATTTTCCTATAAATTAGTAATGAACAACTGGAATTTTAAATTAAAAACATGGTACTGTTTATATTAAGCATCGCAAATATAAAATACTTGCATACATAACAAATTATGTATATGGTCTATAGGGAAAAAAGCACAAAACACTGATGAAAGAAACCAAAGAAGAATTCAATAAATGGAGAGGTATTCCATGTTCATAGATAGGAAGACCCAATATTGTCAAGATGTCAGTTCTTCTCAACTTGATCTATAGATTCAATATAATCCCAGCAAGTTGTTTTGTAGATATTGGCAAACTGATTCTAAAGTTTATACGGAGAGAAAAAAGACCTCAAACAATATCGAAGGAGAAAAGCAAAGTCAGAGGACTGACACTATTCTAGTTCAAGAGTTATTATAACACTTCAGTAATCAAGACAGTGTGGCAATTGGTGAAAGCATAGACAAATAGAATCAATGGAATGGAATAAAAATAGACCCACACAAATGTAGTTAACTGATCTTTGACAAAGAAGCAAATATGATACAGCAGAGTAAAAATAATCTCTTCAATAAGTATTACTGAAAAAACTGGACATCCACTTGCAAAAAATATGAATCTAGACATAGACCTTACACTCTTCACGAAAATTAACTCAAAATGGATAAT